>NC_034601.1:56320237-56476270 GCF_900095145.1 Mus pahari | reverse complement strand
TCTCTCTCTCTCTCTCTCTCTCTCTCTCTCTCTCTCTCTCTCTCTCTCTCTCCATATCCATTCCTATTAATGTATTTTAAGATAGCAAAACATATGCTCAGAGCCAGGCTCATTTAGCATTCTCCACAGTGAAAGCTGAATGTGTTTCAATGCTACTGTCACCTCTCATGCTTAATCTGATATGACAACAGCTAACACAATAAAGTCACAAAAATGCTAAGCCATCTTTGAGCCATACCATACTTTTCTGAATTCTGTGTGGCAGCGTTTGCTTCAAGCCTTTTTTTTTTTAAGAGAGGAAGTAGTCTGAGAAGGAAACACTTGATCATTTTGTCAGTGCTATGGGTTGAAGGCAGTTTAACAACTGAACAGAGCCACTTCCAATGTGTGGAAATGTCCCAGTCTTGTGACCAAGGATCTTACCTCTATTCAATTGACAAAGAATAGAGTTTCTGTGAGATCGGGGAGTCCAGATCATTGGAGAATAAACAGTTGCTTTGACCTTGTACTGGCAAATAGCCCCTGTCAGGCTCGGATTTGTAAGGGTAGGAAATCATCTGTTTATGTGGTGGTTTGGGCCATTAGATTGTGTTTACGACTGGGAATTGGTAGTATAGCCTGGTGTGTAACAACTCAGGTCTGAATACTGAAAGAGCACTATTTACCAACAACTTTGTTTTATAATTTAAGGTTAATTCAAATTGAAATGAGCCTTTTAACCCTTAATTAGGACCATGCCTCTTCTAAAAGTCAGCCACATTTGTCAACCGGAGACAGAATTCACTTTGTAGCTAGGACTGTCTCCTCTCTTTCAACAGTAGCCACTGAGGTTTTCTAAGTGCATTTGTTTTTCTTTCACTATGGTAACCTGACCCTCTGTGTGTATCAGTGGGGCTCAGAACCATCAATTATAACCTGGAGGAAAAGTGTGCTGTGTGCTTTGGGAAGGAGGCCAAAGTTGTATCTCAGATCACTTCTGATCTGATTGCTCAGTCTAACCACTCTAACCATTGTGCCTGCAGGACCTTGTTTGCTTCATTATTTGCTGGAGCTGGCACGGTGTGATTTTAAGATCCCGTGGGCGCATGATATTTAATTCCTATTTAGTAGTTTTTTTTTTCTTTCACTACTAGAATTAGACATTCTGAATACACTTTTAATTTATCTACTACAGATTAAAGTGATTTTTACATCCTTCTGTTATTTTTATTCATATTTGTTGTGACACCTGATAAATATTAGGCTCGAGTCTTGTTCTTGTTTGCTTTCTGTTGCTGTGATAAAACAAACAAACAAACAACAACAACAACAACAAAAAACTTAGAAATAAAAGAGTGTATTTGTCACACATATCCTGAGCATTGTCTGTCACTTATGGAAGCTAGCGCAGGAACATAGCAGAATCAGGAGAGGCAGAAAACATGGAGAACATCTGCTTACTAGCTGGCTTTCATGGCTTGCTTTTAGTCTAATTTTTTACATAGCTTATGCCCATCTGCCAGGGATGACACCATTCACACCATTCAGTGTAGGCGGGGCTGCTCCACGTTAATCAGCACTCAAGAAGATATAAACAAGTCTGATTCCTCAATTATCCACAATGATATGCAGTAGCCTTCGGGGGTGCCTCTCTCACATTTAATCAATGATTGTTAATTTAAATCGGTACTTCATCCTATTCATTTATCTGTTTAAAAATCAAAGATGAGAGTTCCTATTCATAACTCGTTTTAAAATACCTGTTTAACAAGTAGAGAAAACATGCCTGGGACCATAAAATGAATAAAATCAACAGAACAAAGTCAAAGGAAGGATAGGAAGGTGGCATTTAAGACATACCCTACCATTTAAGACATCTGAGTCTGTTTAATTTCCCTTTGGTTTCATTAACATGCAGTTGAAATCAATGACTAGTTTTATCACCATTTGACCAAGAACATTTTACGACCAGATTACCTAAGAGAAGTTATAAATGAGAGGTCTATAATTGGGCAGCAGGTTTTAAATATGTTTATCTTCCTTGCATACTGATGCCGTAGCTAGACTGTTTTACAGTAAGCGTTGACTTTAGAGCTGAGATTTTTATTTTAAAACTGTGCATGGAGCTGAAGAGAGAGATCGGTGATGAAGAAGACCAGCAATTCTTCCAAGGATCATGTGATCTGTTCTAGTATCCACGTTGCTAGGCTAGCAATTGCCTCCAGCTACTGGAGGTCTGTCACCCACACGTAAGTGTCATAAACACACAGAAACACGTATATAGACACACATAAAAATTGAAAACCATTTCAGAAAAAAAGGAGTTACAATGTATATATCTTTTGAAGAGCTTTTGGGTTTTTTTTTGCTTGTTTGTTTTTGTTTTTTTGTTTTTGTATTTGCTCTCTCGTATTGGCTTACAGGAATACAGGAAGGTCAGAGGAAGCTTGCCAACATTAAAAACAGAGACAGTAGATCAAACTGATATTTCTATCAATCAGAAGTGTTTGTCAGGAGAATAGCCATGAAGATTCACATTTACACATCCATTTTCTTCTCTCTCTCTCTCTCTCTCTCTCTCTCTCTCTCTCTCTCTCTCCCTCTCTCTCTCCCTCTCTCTCTCTCTCTCTCTCTCCTACTTTTATATTTTACAGTCCAGTCGTTGTCTCTTTCCTGCTCTACCCTCCCAGTTCCTCATCCCATTTCTCCTTCCTCCTTTCTTCAAGAAGATACCCAACCCTCCCTCCCCATCAACCTCCTCACTCCCTAGGGCCTCAAGTCTCTTGAGGATTAGGTGTGCCTCTTCACTCACTGAGGGCAGACCAGGCAGCCTTCTGCTGTATATGTGTCATGGGTGGGGGATGGGGAGACTGGGTAGAGTTGGGGGGATGTTAGACCAGCTAGTGTATGTTGGCTGGTTGGTGGCTCAGTGTCTGAAAGATCTCTCTTTTTTATTTATTCTTTCATCTTCTTTTTTTTTTACAGTCCAGACATCCAGATATTAGACTTTATCCTCATCCTCCTCTACCCTCAGACTCTTCCACACCCACCTCTACCCCCTCCCACCATTCCCCCACCTCCTTGTTGCTTACTCTGGTGAATGTGATGTCTTAGGATATTACACCTCCACCAAAGCTTGGGTTCTTTTGCATTAAGGAGAAGCAGGGTGTTTCTAAGTTGAATGAATTCTGAGACGGGTGCTGGCTGAGTCACTGAGTACACCACACATGTTCCTCTGATCTTCTTAGACTTCAGACAAAATGCTCTTGCCATCATGGTTAGAATCATTTATGACAATGAGAGCAGACAGGTGTATTCATCCATCTTGTGGATGTTACTGTTTTGGTCACAATTTTTGGTCTTCTTTTTGTCACTGGTAATTAGTTGACATGAAATTTGAATTTAAAAGAGGACCTTGAAGGTTACAATTCTCGGGAAAATCAGAACTCAATTAGCAATCAAGAGAAGGGTTTTGGTATGGAGTGAATACCCTTCTGAGGTGATATTTTGTGAGATATGAATGGAGCTTCCAAGCAGTGCTTTTGGGCAATGTAAGGTGAGCATGTGTGTTCCTAGTCTATATTGCATTGGGGAAACAGGATTCATTTGTCTGTATTTCAGTATGACAACAAAGTTAAATCCATTGCTGAATTGCCCTGGAATGGACATTCTTATTAGGAACTGAAAAACCTGCAAGTCTAAGCAAATGGTCTGGTCTACATTTATACATGCCTTGTTTTACTTAGAGAAACTGTGAGTGAGGAAAAATATCAGCTTTAGTGTGGAACTTTAGTCACGTGTATAGTGAACTGGGTGCTGTAAAAATTAAGGTCAGCCTATACAAGACATTTCCTTTCCCTTGAGTACAAATAACACTTCATTCACAACAGAAAGTTAATAGAAGAAAATCATTAAATTTGGTTATACTGGGTGCATTGTAATGTATGTATACAAAAAGGCCACATACCATCCAATATCAAGGTAGTCTTGAATTTGAGATTTAAGAGATAAAGCTTAGAATTTGGATACTAAAATCTTTTCCCAAAATAATGTCAAGAGAAATTTTGTTAAAAAGTTTACAGTGTTTTTACTGCCCATTGTCTTTTTTTTAATGCATCAAAGAAAAAGAACGTTAGACATTTGTCATCATCATCATCATCATAATATATGAAAGTAACAGGGACATCCTTTTCTGTAAAGTGTCATAATGGTAAGCTGAGATCAGTATTGAAAACAGCTTATTGGACTTAGAAAACACATTATGCAGAAACTTGCAAAGAAAGAAAGAAAGTGACTGAGTTTGCAGGGAAAGTTCACATCTTAGCAAATCATATCTAACACAGGACAAATGAGAAAATTGTGCTCTCTGTTCCAGACACAATGGAATGCACTTAAATCTTGTTGGTATACCATTGTCCTAGAAGTTAAGAGATACTATCACGACAGATAATAATGATGATGATGATGATGTTATAACCTTTAAAAATATACAGTATAGTATCAATTTTCCTCTTTAGTCGCTTAAAAATGCAGGACAAATTTGTATCCAGCTTGAAAGTTAAGTTCAAGTCAACAGTGCAATTCAGTGGTAACCACAGTCTAGATAGGACACATGCTGTGTCATGGTTTAGAATGATTACATCATGGCATAGTTTTTTTTTGCCTTATGCTCACCACAAATCCTCCAATGCCAAGTAAAGCTGTGAATATACAAGTTGGAAAATTCACCATACTTTAATGCCAAAGTAATCTAAATCTTGCGGCTTCTCCCCTCCACCCCCATTTATTTCCCTTGACATTTGGTGTAAATCAAATTCAAATGAATAAAAAGGGAAATCACATGGCCACATGACTAGCTGCTGTAAACCCTGGGAGCAATGTGTTTTACACATTTCAAGATACAAGATAATTGCTAAAAATTTTAAAAAGAGCCATTTTGTTTGCAGCTTGTCGACCAGGCTTCTACAAGGCTTCGGATGGTGCTGCCAAGTGTGCTAAGTGCCCACCACACAGCTCAACACAAGAAGATGGTTCAATGAACTGCAGGTGTGAGAATAATTATTTCCGGGCAGAAAAAGACCCTCCATCCATGGCTTGTACCCGTGAGTAGTTCTGCTGCAACCCATGCCTCCATGATTGGTTTGGTTTGGTTTGGTGTATCTTCCTGTGGCTGTGATGTTTGATTTTGAAGTGTGTGTCTGTGTGTGTGTGCCCACGCGTACATGTGTACACACATGTGCACACACATATGTGCACATGTGCATGTGTATATATGTGTACCGTGTGCCAGCGTGCCTGTGTGTGCACACGCATGCGTGTGCATGCGCGCACAAGAGTGACTGTGTGTGTGAAGCATTTGCCCACATCTTTCTGTTTTCCATATGCAATCTGAAAACGCTCTGCTTCCTTCTCCATGCTTGATTCATCACGAATGCAACATTTATCACACAAAATGAAATAGTTTAAAAGCACTTCCCACAATGCAACCCCTATTAAAAGAAAAAAAAAATCTATGTCTGACTTCAAAATCTCACAATATATTTGACAGGGCAGGAGAGGTTATGGACAGTATATTTATGTTTGCAGATTTTTATTATCTTTTGCTATCTCTTGGTCATAAGTCATGGCAAATAAAAGGGTGAGGGGACTAAGATTTATAAACATAATACAGAAGTTTTCATAACTATTCACCTGGGTTTTTAATTTATAGTAAATTTCTTTGTTTTACTTTGTGAATAGATCCTTAATCATGAATAGAAACTCTCAGTTCATAGCAGAGGCTGGTCCTCTTGAATCCGTGTGCTTATAATCTTATGGGTCCTCTGAGGATGAATTAGAGTAGACAATAAAGACAGGATGATTATTTACCTCTACGGTACTTTTATAAATTTTCCATTTCCCTTATAGTAGCAACCAGAAAGCGATGCTCATTAATCTTTGTGGAACTACTTTGCAGGACCTCCATCCGCACCAAGAAATGTTATCTCTAACATAAACGAGACCTCGGTTATCCTGGACTGGAGCTGGCCCCTGGACACAGGAGGCCGGAAGGATATTACCTTCAACATCATATGTAAAAAGTGTGGGTGGAATGTCAGGCAGTGTGAGCCATGCAGCCCCAACGTCCGCTTCCTCCCTCGGCAGCTTGGACTCACCAACACCACGGTGACAGTGACAGACCTCCTAGCTCACACCAACTACACCTTTGAGATCGATGCCATTAATGGGGTGTCAGAGCTGAGCTCGCCACCGAGACAGTATGCCGCAGTCAGCATTACAACTAATCAGGCTGGTGAGTACACATTGGCGGCTTCAGACTTCAGCTGTCATGACCAACCGAGCCTTGTACGGATAGAAAAAGAAAAAAGAAAACAAAAACAAAACAAAACAAAAAAAAAAACAAAAAAACCCACGGTTGCATGGAGAGATGGGAAAGAGTCCCCAAATTCTTCTCTAATCTCCTTCTTAAATACTTTTGTTACTTTACTAATTCATTTTAATTCTCTGGATCAGAATAGACCAGAGTTGCAAGGAGATTTCAAAACTACTTTAAATCTACTGCTATCTCTTTGGGATTCTCTGGCAGTAAGGGACCCCTTGGAACATGTTTAAACTTGAAGAATCTAGCAGGTATTCAATGCTTGCAAATGTTACATAGATACTGTAAAACTATGTGTAATTTTATACTGGTTGAATTGGACTCATACATAGTTGCTCACTTAATTAATATTACAAAGGATCCCCGTGAGGATCATAGGGTTTCTTTTTTTTAAGAGTAGGGAAATTTAACTGAATACAAGCAAGCTAGCAAGTGGGCAAGCATGTATTTGTTTCCTCCTGTTCTTGATCATGAGTACCACATGACTAGCTTTGAAAAATTCCTGTCACATGTGACCTTCCCTAAATAACGTACTATTACATGGAGTCTTGAGCTAAGAGAAAACCCCATTTTCTCTTAACTTTATTTTTGGAGTATTTTACTAAAGGAATAAAAACAAAACAGTAACATCTTTCCTGCCTGTCTGAACAAGGTCCCTTTAACTATAGTCAACAAATATTATCCCTAGAAATACTATCCCTAGAAATTGTACAGTGTGTCCCCAATAGGACCCTGCTGGATGGTAATATTCATACCAACTAGCTCAAATTCTAACAGTTCAGTAAGTTAGACAAGGAATACAGCTGAAGAGATTAGTCCTCAAATATGCTTAATTATCCCTAAACTCCATATTTCACCAAACCTCTTCCCAGAATTAATTCATCAAAAACATATACCTCAGCACTTGCAATGTCTAGCAGCCTACTCCCTGGAGGAGTCCCTGACAGCACAAGTGAATATTATTCCTTCCTGAGTATATACTCGATCATGGATCTTTCTAGTTCTCAGTCCCAGTTTTTGTTTTTCAATAACTTTGCTTTTAATCTCTCATCTTGATGAAAAATTTAGTTATCCTTAATATTTTTTTCCACAATGATACATAAACATCATCAGTTAGAAAAGTGACTTTTCAATGGCTTTATCAGCCATCACTTTAATCTTTCTTAGCAAACTTTCTTTGTCCCTCATTATGCTGTATCCTTGTCCTACTCACACTGGCTTTTACTTTACTGCAATTAGTGGTATCTAATATTTGCAACTAATCATATTTTAAAGTATGTAATGGGTTTATTTAACTGTATATGAAAAGATAAGTAATATTCATGTTATGTATCACATGACTCTGGTTTTTCCTATCCAATGAACATGGGAAGTCTACAGTTTTAATTATGTGGTAAATGATTTACTTAAATCGTCTATTTCAAGCTGATTTACCTCCTGTATTAGTCAGGGTTCTCTAGAGTCACAGAACTTGCAGATAGTCTCTATATAGTAAAGGAATTTATTGATGACTTACAGTCTGCAGTCCAAATCCCAACAATGGTTCAGTAGTAGCTGTGAATGGAAGTCCAAGGATCTAGCAGTTGCTGAGTCCCACACCGCAAGAAGGCAAAAGAGTGAGAGCCCGACTCCCTTCTTCCAATGTCCTTATATGGTCCCCAGCAGAAGGTGTAGCCCAGATTAAAGGTGTGTGCCACCACACCTTTAATCCCAGATGNTCTTGGACTCGGAGATCTCCCTGTCTTAATCTTCTGGATTCAATCACCACTGTGTCTCAAGATCTCCATACCAAGATCCAGATCAGAAACTTCTATCTCCCAGTCTCCAGATTAGGTTCACTGGTGAGCCTTCCAATTCTGGATTGTAGTTCATTTCAAATATAGTCAAGTTGACAACCAGGAATAGCCACTACACCTCCTTTAAGCAGGAACATCAATCTGTTCTCTAATAATCCCCTAAGTCAAACAAAAATATTTGAAAACAAGCAAAAGCTCCTTATGTTCTATCTTATCATTCCCCTCTGGCTTTCTGGTTATACATTAATCAGAAAATTAATAGTTTTAAATACACACAGTGAGTGAGGAGAGGTAATGGGGCATCCAGGAGAAGGTCAAGACCTTACAAAATAGATGAGTTTGTGCTTGCTAACCCCCACTGCCAGTTACAAATCATAGCATGAAGCAGACATCCAACAGGCTTTAGCTGTGACTCTTCCTGAGTCCACTCCTGTTTCTTTAAAGAGAAACCATATATTTGCAGTGTATAACAGAAATGATAGATGTTTATATCATTTTGTATGCCTTGGGGGCCAGAGGTCTTTGTTCTATCTTCAGTTCTCAGAGTAAAGTATATAAGCATGGTTATATGGAAGCAATACTGTCCCTATTGAGAACGTCTCTTTGTTTCATTTTATTCTTCTTCCTGAGAAGGTTAATGGACTGGTAGCCTTATAAAAATAATTCCCCTGCCTGCCTTTGGAGGGGTGTGGTTGTGTTTTAGCCCCTTCTGTTCTATCTTGGCTATAAAGGGCAAACATGAATATGTTCCTTTTAATTTACTTTAAGATTGAGTTTACTGATCCTTCTCTTGATTACATTGCAAAAGCTTAGTGATAACCACTTGATAAGGCACCTTCTGAATCATAGAGGATGATCCGATAAATTCTGATTACTTTTCAGCTCTCAATACTTTCACAAAGTCAGTAAGATAAAAACAAACAAACAAACAAACAGGCAAACAGACATGGGTTCTACATGAACCTTGTATCCATTAAAGCTCAAGTCAGACATGTAGAGGAAAAATTACAGATTGCAAGACAACCATCTTAAATTTACAGCACGAAATAAGTTTCCACCTTTTGCCTTACTTCTCTATGTAGGGATATTTACTTATCAGTTCTAGAAATGCACATTCTACTGCTGGAGCATGCATCTGTTTAGTCCTGGTCTCCGCCACTGGATCCATGGCTCTAAACATCTTATAGCAGAGAACAAATTTAGATTAGAAGTGGCTCAGTCAGAGAATGTATAGAATTGTGAGTTCTATGTCTGTTCACAGACTACTGTTGGGAAAGATCCAGACTCATTCCCAGCATGTCATCATGACTTTAAACTCCTTTTCTCCCTACCCAACTCTACTTCCACATCATACTCAGCCTATTCAGTTTCATTTGCCATGAAGTAGGACAGTGAGCTGTGTGTTTCCAAGGCATTCTAAAACTATTCGGCACAAAAATGCCCTCATCCTCTCCGACATTCCAAGACTGGATCTCATCCTTTACCCCATCATTCTCAGAAGACTTTCACCCCACTTCTTTCTATTTGTTTATTTGTGTCTTATTAAAATAATATTTGAAAATTTTAAATTATTCCTTTTATACGATTTTAATATAATTACTTTTCTCCCTCTCCCTTTCTCATTCAAAACTCTTTCCCATACCCCTTCCTGCTCTCTTTTAAATTAGATGCCTCTTTCTTCATTATTTATTCTCATATATAACCATGTCTCTCTTCTCTTTCCTCCCCCTGACCCATCCAGTGGCATCCCTCACTAGCTCCCTTTACACTCATGGTCTCCTTTTCTTTGTTATGTTACATAATCCTATATAAATACATAAAATATGAATACAATTTTCCCATTACACTTACTGTTATTTATATGGATATGATTTCGGGAATGACTTATTGTTACTGGATCATCAATTAGAAGGTTCATCCTGCATTTATGCATGTGCACATGTACACATTCATGCTATCTAATTTAAGTCAATAAAATATTGACTTTAATTTTTGAAACAAACAATGTTATTTCTCCCACCTCCCTTCCTCTTCTTCTGTAGTTGCTCTTCATCCCCATTCTTACTTCCCCATACCCTTCTTTATGTACTGTGTCCTGTATCCATTCTCTTTCATGTTCCCTCTCTCCTGTGAGGACGTTTTATTTCTTAATCTGTCTACTTTCTGATGTGACTACAGGTTATCTATTCACATCTGAAGATGTGGAGGTTGGAACCACAGATGAGAGAGAGAATGAGGCCATTTTAATCTAAATGTAGTAACGTCTGGACTCACTACATACTATTTATTCTAAGTTAATATAGTGTTAAATATTAAATCTCCTTTTTGGAAATCCTTTTAACCTGTGCTCTTCTGTTTTCTTTATTGTTTTTGTTATAGTTTTGGTCTGTGTGTCTCAAGTTTTTCATTTTCTTAGATAAATATCTCAAGGACAACCTGAGTCAACCTGTGAGTTGAATTGCACATGTTTGCTGCAGTTTTTATGAATTGTTCTTTGTGGTCTTATTTTAAATTGGGTTCAACTTTTAAATTCCACGTTTTTTAGTTAATGGCAGCTCCTGTCCAATTCCTCTTCTCAACCCTGGGACCCCCCCCCATCTGACTTCCACATGTGCAGGCCCTATGAATGGTGCCACACTGTGGGTTCATGAGTGTGTCAGTCCTGTTGTGTCTGGAACATACTGTTTCTGAGTGTGACCTAGCACCCTTCCCCCAGCCTTTTTGCCTCATTGACTATTATTTTTTTAAGTATCTATAAATTCAGATATGTAGATTTATATACATATATAAATACAAACATATTTCTAAATACATAAATTCAACTTGCTAAGGCCACATACTAGCACTTGTATATTTATTTTCAGGAATGTCTATTTGGTATTGGATAACCAGTTGGAACCTCTCAGCATCTCTTAATTTAGCAGTAGGCCTTTGTGTAGAGTTGAGTGTCCTGGGTTTTCCCCTGGCCACTTTGACATTCCGATTGTTGTTATTCTTGTTCAGCTCATATTTGAGCAGGCATAGTGAATCCTGATAGGTGCAACTCCTAACATGACAAGGAGATACAATCTCAAAACAAACTCCAGAAGCCCTTGGATCCTACAACTTTTCTACCCTCTCTTCTGCAATAACATTTGAGTCTTAGGTTCTGGGTTTATTTTGTAGATTTACCTGGTTTGATGTTCTTTGGAAGCACAGTTTACTATTTTTTCTGGTTTTACTTTAACTCTTCTTCACCTATAGGGACGTATCCAGACTTATCATTTTCCTGGGGTAAATGGATTTTTAATTTTTCTTTAACAGAATATTGAAATTATGAACACATATATATAGAATTTGTATAAACATGATCTTTGCCCATATATGTCAAGTGTTAAAAAATACAATAATAGTATATATTATGACCATACACATTTGACTAGATTTTTCCAAATTAATTTTTAACACAGGGTTGATCTGTCTTTTCCTATCTTTCATTACTTAGGAAAGTAAATTGTACATAATATGCTATTTTACTCCTAATTTTTCAAGACAAATTTTTGAAGAATTCTATATGTGGGACTTCAATAAAATTAAGACATTAACTATTTTCTCATCCATAGTCATCAAATTTTGTCAACACTACTACTAATATTCCTGTGGCATAAAAAATTGTTAACTATATTTTCATATTTTAGCTATAATAGAGTTTTATCCACAGTAACAAATAAACAGGGCCTAGGATATGGCTCAGTGAGTTCCTGTTTATAGTGAGCTCAATTTCCTGTATCAAAAGCAACAACAAAACAAGAAAGACGTACTGATGAATAAGTAAATTTAACTATAAATTCAAATAAAATAGAATATAAAAGAAGTTAATTTTTACTTCCGATTTCTAAATGATTGGCATAACTGCAGACATTTCATGTCTTTCACTTTGTATATAATGTATATATAAAGCTGAGAGAAAATAACAGGTTCATTTATGTTTCCTACTGATATACCATTAAGTTATCTACAAAGGGATAACTCCTTAAAGACTATTTAATGTACTGAAAGCATTTCCACTATCAGCTTTCATAAAGTGATTTCTTCGATTCATTTAATTTAATAATGAAAGCAAAAGCCTTCTTAGGAATAACATGAAATATTCTTTTCCCTCCTAGTCAGAACTCACTACCATATATAAAAGAATAAAACTAAAATTCCAAACACTATTTCTCTTCGTTTGTTTATTTTTGTCATCCCAGGACTATCAGCACTTTTTTTTTTTTTTTTTTTTTTTTTTTGGTTTTTCGAGACAGGGTCTCTCTGTATACACCTCACTTTGTAGACCAGGCTGGCCTCGAACTCAGAAATCTGCCTGTCTCTGCCTCCCAAGTGTTGGGATTAAAGGTGTGAGCCACCACTGCCCGGTTTCTCTCTGAACTTTACTACTAATGAATTTTAATGTCTGAACAGGTTTTGTGGCAAATGTGTTGAAGATTGTTTTACTTGAATTTATTTTAACCAATACTTAAAATTTTATCAGTTATGGGACATCATGTGACGTTTCACTTCTTGTAAGTGTCCAACTGTTCATGATGGCTCACGACTTTGAATAATCCTTTGCCACAGACCCCACTAATCCAAGAGAGGAAGAGGCTGCACTTACTTACAGAAGCTCCATCCTTTACTTAAAATCATCATTAGTTGTTCTTATTATTTTTGAAGTTTCTTTTAAGAAGTTTAGTGTGTAGCTGAAAAGAGTCAATTTTGTTTGTTCTCCAACATTCATTAGCCTACAATAGACAAGGTGAGGGAAAAAAATGCTATATCATCAATTTTGTTTGGTTGACTCATGTTTATATGTGCCCTGGGTCAGGCATTCTTCATCTTTTATCTTTGTAAAGTAATACTATGTGGATCCTCTAGAGACAGACATAACATTCTATGGCTATTTTCAGATAACAACTCTATTTTTGCTTCAATTAATTAGCCTTCTTTTATTTCCCTTCTTTTTTTTCAAATTCTTTTTTATTGGATATTTTCTTCATTTACATTTTTATTAGATTATTTTAGAAAAGTTTTTACAGTTGACCTTTGAGAAAGTTTGCCAATGTTGAGGACTCTGTGCTAGAACAGAGTACATTTCTTGGTGTGAATTTATATGGTAGAATAAAACTTTTGTGGATGAATCTTACGGATTTCATCAAATCTGATTATTGTATATGCATGATATTTAAATTAAAATCTTAATATAAAACACCTAGGTAATAACCAGGGTTTATAGCTACTTGAATTCATATGTATACGTGTGAATATGATTATTTGTTCAAATTCATGATGAATTGAGAATACAGAATTCTAAATTTCTCACATAAGTTAATGAAGTCTAAGAGATCTGAGAAAATAAAGCTTCCTGCTTGACAAATTTAAACTAGGATAGTTGTGTTTGTGTGTCCACATGTGTACACATAAATATGTTCAGGTGTTCTCTAAGGATATAAGGTAGATTTTGCATATATTTTTCTATAGTTTTCCACCTCAATCTGAAGTTCACCTCTTTGTTTAGAGACTGCCCAGCGACCATCCTGTCCCCCTAGATCTATGCATTTATGTTTTCCCTAGTGCTGTGGGTATAGCTGCATAGCAACTGACATGGATTTTAAATGGTTGCTGAAGAACTGAACTCAGGTATTTTTGTGTATACATGAGACACGTTAGTCACTGACTGAGCAATCTAGTTTTCTCTTAACTAGCTTACATGTTCTGTTCAGGTTATGTGTGTGGTACGATTTTGAGATGGGAAGGACAATTGCATAAAACTGTATTTTATACAGTGCTGATTATCTGTTGAGTGACCAATGCTCAGTAGTTTTATTTATAATTACCATGTAGAGTATTTAATAACTGATTGACTCTCAAAGAACACAACAATTTTTGGATTATCCCTGGTTTTATTTGGCAACTTGATTCATTTCTATTTTATGAGTTTCCTGAGCATTGCCATACCACTTATGAGCCAACGACTATACCTCATGCACTGTGGACTAAATCGTTATTAAGATGTGGTAACTATCTTCAAGGACCTCGCCATCAAGGGGTTTTGAAAAGTTCTAAAAACTCTGCATGAAATTGATTGCTTTGGTCATGACAAAGCAGGCAGGCCAGCTGCCAAGACTCTCCAAGAATCACCTGCAGCTGAATGAAGACAACTAGTAATTTATCTTATATTCACAAAGAGTAGCTAACAATAACATCTTCCTTTAAGAGCATCATCCTTTTTCTCTGTTAGTTAAGCATGATAGTTAAAGCCTACTCATTCTACATGATTCTAATGCAAACAACAACAATGAGAGAGAGAGAGAGAGAGAGAGAGAGAGAGAGAGAGAGAGAGAGAGAGAGAGGAGAGAGAGAGAAACTATCCCAAACCCAAATCCATAACATTGAAACTACTTATCACTGAAGGTTCAAGATTTTAAGGCTCATCTCTGGTATATGATAAGTCCATGTCCTCTCAAATTGGAAAATTGGAAGACTCTGTATATATATATATATATATATATATATATATATATAGAGAGAGAGAGAGAGAGAGAGAGATGGATAGTCAGATATATATATATATATATATATATATATATATATATATATACACATATATAGATGATAGATGGATAGATATACATGAATATATAGATAGTTGATAGTTTAAAAGAAATAGATGATAGTTAAACATAAATAGATAATGGTTAAAGAGATATGCAAATAGAAGAAAGAAAGAAAGAAAGAAAGAAAGAAAGAAAGAAAGAAAGAAAGAAAGAAAGAAAGAAAGAAAGAAAGATATTTAGATGACAGATGATGGATGTATAGTAAATAGGTAAGCTATCTAGGTATACAGATGGTTGGTAGATTTCAAGGACCTTCACAGAGATGGAAAAGATACACTTTGAATTGGTGTTTTAGTTTCTTTTGCCATCATAAAATACTCTAGATTGGAGGAGGGACTTTTAACTTTCAGAAAAAAATGAGCCCCTTTCCCTTGAGGCATTATAATTTTTATATTTTTTCAGAGTATGTTTATAGCTGTTCATATACCCTGCTATAGTCAGTCTTTAGTGTTATTAATTAATTTGTCTGTTTTTTATACCTGCTTATGGAACAAGCATTTCATTGGTAAGAAATGTAATATTCTTCATAGTAAAATACATCTTACTTCTTTATACTACTTACTTCCCTTGTCATTAACTTCATTGAATGAGATGGACATTATTTGTCATCTGGTCACTGAAAATAAGGGAAAACACATTTTTCTATGACCAGGTATATATATATAGAAACTCATGAGGATGCACTGAAACACAAACAAGAATCATACTACTGCCAAGGCCGAGCCCAGACCTTGTCTTCTCCAATCTTTGAAAACAAAAATCTTTGCATTCCTATTCTCATTAAGAACTATGTTTCTGAGTGTTCTATGTAGCCTTGGTTACAGCTTGAAAACTGATATGAGTAGTCCTTCATAAAAGGACCACAGATGTTCAGTGTGTGATATATTTCCTTTGTACCCTAGTGGCCTTTATAAAAAGGGCTTGAAGATCAGCTTATAACAAGTCAACTAATGACATGATATAGAGAGGCCCCTGGTTCAGTGGCTGTTATTACAGCTGTGTCTCATTACATATTAGATGCTTAGAACATGCTTGCATTCCAAGTGGCATTTATCTTTTGAATTTCAAACATTCCTACCATAAATAAAGATTTTATGCTTTTCAAAAATGTTTCACAGTTTAGTCTAGGGAATACTGAAAGGTCACTTTGACTTAATGACACTTTCCCTTCAAGGACTCCTGGAGCTAAGATGTGCACTTTCTGAGCGCTCACCTCAACAGACCTGTGTAACTCTTTCCTCTGCCCATTTCCTGCTATTCCCTGAGCCTGGAGAGGTGATAATAACTTGAGTTTCACAAAAACACCAGTGTAGGGGACCAAATGAGAACTGTCCTTTGAACACAGCTTAATAATTTCCTCTTTTTGACAACTTTCTAATAAGAGTTATCTAACTCTAACATAAATGATGACAGTACTGCTGTGGAAAAAAAATGAATTTGTGATATGTATTTTTCTTTCAAAACCTAAAAATAAAACTGCTTTTTAAATCTATTTAAAGTGAGACCTTTAGTGTACTCCTTCCAAATTTCTAGTTATAATTAAAAGAACCTATCATTTCACCATTTAACAAGTAAAATTTTAAGTAAGTTGAGTGAGGTGTTGCCACTGTTAATTAGTGACCACAGTTTTTCTTTTAAAAATGAAAAGCAAGAGTGTGATCCCTTATTTTGTTTTGCAATTATAAATGCCTGGTAGCTATCTCGTGTAGGCTCAAATATTTTTCAAGATGAAACTATCTCCTATCTTATAAAATGAACCATTTTAGGAAGAAAATTCATTTCATGTGTCTTTGATTCTGGAAGAAACCCTGCCACGTTCCTTTTGTTCTCCAAATATTTGTTGACTTAGATAGAAGACTAGCCTGGGAGTTATTTCTGCATTAACAACTGCTTCTCTGGGAATGAGCTCTGCCCCACCTTTGTGCTGAGGCAGCAGCTGGCCTGGCCAGTTCCTGCAGTTGGTGCCAGGCAGCTGTGTTTCTTGTCTGCATTTCTTTATGGACCCTCTTACACTCACTGTAGTCACCTGCGCAGACTGATCTGATTTGATTTCTTCCAGCCACAAACACTACAGCCAGAACCTTTCCTAGGACTGCCCCAATGAGCATCCCCGAAAGGAGATGGAACACAAAGACTTATTCCCTTAAATGCATGCCTATGAATGTGTGTGAGGGAAAGTGTTGGGAGGTGAGACATGGAAGAAGGTGCATACCACATGTGATGGAGTGTTTGTGAAAACTCCCAGATCATATCTCACCTGGGAAGAGGGGCCAGGAATGCTGAAGTCCTCAGTCCTTGTCCTGTAAAGAAGAGAAACCAGCCCCATTAACAGAACCAAACATAGATCCAAAGGTCACAGCTTCACATTCCTATACAGTTAAGAGGGAATGATCTCATAGATCAGAGTTATATTTAACTCAAACTAAGAAATTAATCTGATATATATATATATATATATATATATATATATATATATATATATATATAATTCATCAGTTTTGTCCTAAAATTTTACTAACAGCATTCATGCCAACAAACTGATAATATTTGAAAGTTGGAAAATACCCCTTGAAAACACTGCTCACCCCATATAAAATGGCAGAGATACTTTTATTTCACATATAGTTTTAGTTTTGTGAGTTGTTTTGCAAAGCACTTTTAAAGTTCCATTATTATATAAGAAATCCTCTAGAGAGCCAGCATGTGTCTGAATGTATGTCTATGAAGGCAGACATATAGAGTCTTCGTCAGAGGAAAGAAGGGATAGAAAAAAAATTATTATTATTATTATTTTTTTTTTTTTGGTTTTTCGAGACAGGGTTTCTCTGTGTAGCCCTGGCTGTCCTGGACCTCACTCTATAGATCAGGCTGACCTCAAACTCAGAAATCTGCCTGTTTCTGCCTCCCAAGTGCTGTGATTAAAGGCGTGTGCCACCACTACCCAGTGAGAAAAAAAAGAAAGTTTTAATAAATTAATACATGCTATATTTGTTCTATGTGGGCTGGCAAGCTGGAAACCTTGTTGACTGAACCCTGCCACATCAAATTTGGCAGGTTAAATTCAGAATTCTGATTTCTGATTTACCTGATTTTTTTTTTTTTTCTTCCCGTGGATTCCAGCCAACTAGACAAGGCCCACCAATATTGTCATGTGTGCTGTGCTTTGCCCCAGATCTCTTAGTTTAGAAACTTCATTTGAAAAACACCTTTACCTTGATAGCAATGCTGGTATATGGCCAATTATCAAGGCTCCCTGGTTATCAAACTTGCCATATGAAATTATCGCTGTTCCCCACGTCGGGGATCTCATATATTATCTCTTTGTAACATGAATTGCTACTCCACATGTTTAAGAAAAAATTAGAAAAGTTGAAAACAGACATTAGTCTTTGAATTTTAGACACTAGCTGTATAGCCATGCTGAAATTCTCTTCCTGTGGCTCTTGATGTTTCTTTAGGACTCTTCCCTTGAATTTTTCTTGGGAGGTATTATCTGGCTCCTAAAAAAACTTTCTCCCTTTTAATCCTATTAAAAAATATTAGGAATTTCTCGAGCTCATCTGAATGATCTCTTTCAAATACCAATTTCTTTTACATTAAACCCATATCTATAATAGTTAGAAACTATATCAAATGCTAAGAACACTACATTACAGCAAATGTCCTGGGAAACATCACCATGTGAACAATGTCAGAGAGTAGAAGGTTAACTTCTTTTCATACAACCTGTTGATAATATCACAGGGGCCATGTCAGAGATGTTGAGATAGCCTTCCGAACACAGTATTACCTTGTGTTCAAGAGATGTGCTTATGGGCAGTAAATAACTCTGCCACTCGCATGCAAGCGCTTGCCAATCATCTTTGAGTAGCAATAACGACAAAGGCCCTCAGCTTAGAGAACTTTAGATTCGAAGTTCCTAAAATAACTCTTAAGGGACTTTCAGCATTCCAGTATGTGCTGATTTTCAACCAAGGCTGCAGATTAAGAGAGTCTTTCTGAAAATAATCGGGAGATCCCTAAAACACCACAGATCAACCTGGCTAGGGTGCCTTTGGGATGGCCTCAGGAAAAAAAGTTTCTTTTCCAATCATAAGATGCAGACAGTGATGATGTTTACAGGCTACACTTATTTCAACTTGAAATTCAGTGCAGTGCCTGGCCAGAGCTCATGCAACTGAGTTTTGAGGAATAGAAAAGCCATTAAAATACAGATTAATGTAAACTAATATTATCTTGGTATCAAGAATACAACAATTATTTTCCTATGTTTTATACAAATTAAAATATTGTCTTTATTACCAATATTTATTGAATCTATTTGATTACATATGGATTTTAGCATTTGTTTTTGTTTGGATTCTTCCCAATCTTGTCATAGAGGTTACACAACACATAAACGGATCATCAAATGTTTCCTTCTATATTTTGATTATCCTTCATAGCTCTTTAAACATTTCTATAAAATTCTGTTCATGTCTGGTCTGTTTTGGTGGTGGGAGAGGGCGTATACTTGCCTACACAGGTTCTTGGAATTGATAAAGGAATCGAAGAACATACTCAGAAGTTAGGTGACATGGTTCATGCCTACAAATTCAGTATTTTGCAAGTAGATTAAGTGCGTTCAAAACTCAGCATGTCCAAGACTGCAAAGAACAATAACTCACTGCATTTTCTATTGTTATTTTACCAAGTTTTGTTACCTTTGAACTAGGAAGAGATAATTAACAGTATCTGTTGCTGTCAGTTTAACCGCTAGTCTCCTTAGTCTTGAGCTGTTTGAAGCCCTCGTCATTGGTTCCTCTTTAACTTTACAATTGCTTAAAAGCAGCTGACATGCCATTCTCACTTACTGAAAGGCCAGCTCTGGCTTAGTGCTAATCTAGCTGTGGAGGACAGCACTTGAAAATGAGTTATAATCAGCCAGGGGATTTTTCCATTATACTGTTTGAAAGTTGTTGCCTTTAGAAACCTTCCACCTCCCTATCCACCAGGTTATTACCCACCACTGGCTGCTCCATTTGTCCCAGAGGAAACTGACAGACTGGCACAGAAGTCCAGAAGGTGGCTTGGGAGATGGCATTCTAGGTGTCTTTTCATTCACCTTCCTTCTACGTGGCATCCCTATCATCGCTTTTATAACTGTGTATCTTAGTCCCTGTAAACGTTGTGTGCTCCTATATACCACACACTGTGAAATGTAGGTTGGTGGATATGGTAATAATTATTACACAGCTGTGACTGTAGAAAAATTTATGAAGGAAAATATTTTAACTAAATTTAGTTTGTGCAGAGAAAACGAATCACAATGAAGAAAGGAATGAGAGGCTGGAGATGTGGCTGTTTCAGGACAATAGTACATATGAATCCCTGGTACCCCATTCCACATTTTAAAAGCAAAAAGATGGGCACGTTGGTGGATGCGTTTATCTCTTAAAAGATTAGGAGTCCAGTTATCCTAAACTCTAATCTATACAGTGAGCTTGAGGCTAAAAAGGAATATAAGAAACTTGGTGATGATGATGAGCAGGAGGAGGAGGAAGAGCAGGAAGAGGAGGAGGAGGAGGAGGAGGAAGAGCAGGAAGAGGAGAGGGTAGCGGTGGTGACTTGTAGTTTATGTTAATTTTTGGAGGCCTTGAGGTGGACAATGAAAGTTGCCTTTAGGATTTAATTGTCACAAAACAGAACAGAAATATTAAACACCAGAAAAACGAGCAAAATATTTGAAAAGGTCATTTCTCTTCTAGCAATTTAGCTCCCAGCCATGTAGTTCAGTAATATAAAGAGTACAGAGTAGGTGATACCCAGTGGAAAATGATCTGAGGACTTCAGGATTTCAGGGATATGAAGGATTATGCTTGCAAAGAAAACACATTCACTTCTATTTGTATATGTAAATATATTAATTTTAAGTTTTATTTATTTATATATTCTCTTCCATATTACATCCTGACCGCAGTTTCCCCTCCCTCCTCTTCTGATAACTTCCATTTCTTAAACAAATTTTGTTTGGAGTGAACACATACTTGCTTATACTTCCTAACAAACTGAGTTAAGAATATACAAAATACTCTTTAAGGTAGCTTTTTATTCTGGGTTTTGGCTTTCTGCAGTGCAACAGACTGATTCTCTCTCTCTCTCTCTCTCTCAAATATATATATATATATATATATATATATATATATATATATATATGCACACACACACACACACATACACACACACACACACACACACACACACACGCACACACATTGGTGTGATGGCACTGCCTGACCAAAACCACAGATTGACTGCTTTTGTGTTGCTCTTTAGTGCTTAGTTCTCTGCCATAGTATTTGTCAAAGACATTTGAAAAATGGTACTTACTGAGTTTTGGGTTACTATTTATACATACACAGAATTGCTTTCATTACTGATCCAGCTCTGTACCATCAGTGCTAACAAGCATAAATGAATGAGAAGTGAGTAGAGCCAGTGTCACTGTCTGTTGCTTCCCCCTTCACAGGGGCCTGTTACCTGCAGACTCAGTCATGCAGTTTATTCATCTAGTCAGGAAGGCATTTAGACTTTTCTGCTGTTTGTAGCTATAATGCTGGGTTTGTTATGAATGGCTAGGATGGGCAGACAAGGGGAAATGTTGATGCTTGATGCAGTAGAGAGAGAGAGATAATCTGGCCGGTGGTTTAGAAAAATAAATAAATCTCCAAGAAAGATAGTAACCCATTAAGAGGTAGTAATCTGAACCAAACTAGGGAGAGGAGATAGCTGAACTATCAGAAATTAAAAGAAGGCAGTGTGGTATAAATTACTCAGGTATGAATTAAAGACCAAGAGAGAGTAGCCTCCCATTCAGATATAAGCATTACTTAAACAGAGTGGAACTCAGGGGACAATTGTGTCAGTGCTCAAGATCACAGAGAAGGGACATTTTAGATGTGATGCAGATAAGGTAAGGAGCAGTTATTCCTTAGAGAATTGTACAAAATCAGCAAGTGATGAAAAATGTCTGATTATGAGGAGAGGGGATCCTTAAATATTCATTTTATATTTGCAAGTCATAAGATTTAAAGAGAAAGGGGGTGGTCAGAGTCATAGATAAATATTTGATTCTAAGTTTTTAATGAAAAAGAATTTATTTTCATATTCTTTCCAGTCCCATACTCTTCCCAAGTCCTTTCTCCCCCATTAAGCACCAAGCTTTATGTTCATTCTCTGTCTGTTGAAGAAAGCATCATTCCTAGGAGACATAGTTTCACAGCAACTCCTTCTTCCTCTTTCCCTTACAAACTTTCCACCCCCCTCCCACAATGACTCTTGAGCCTCAGTAAGCTTTAGTAAGTCCAGAAGTCCTACACAAAGAACTACAGGAAACTCAAGAATGTTGAAAGTAAAATAGTTTCCCCCAGGGAAGAGCACACCAGTTGGTTAGCCAATACCAAATGGTCAGCCCTAAAAACGTCCATGCAAGTAATATTATACGGACTGAGCAAGTTGAACAGTATGTGTGTGTGCATGGGTGTGTGTGTAGAGAGAGAGAGAGAGAGAGAGTGTGTGTGTGTGTGTGTGTGTGTGTGTGTGTGTGCGTGTGTGTGTGTGAGTATGTGTGTATGTGTGTGTCTAACTACAATTTACAAAGAAAGGAGTCATAATTTTGAAAAGGAGAAAGGAGAGGTATACAATTTGTTTTGGAGGAAAGAAAAGGGAGGGGAAATGGTATAATTATATTATAATCTCAAAATGGAAAAGAAATCATTTAAAAATCAAATGATACAAACTAAACCAAACAAACAGAAATCAAGTAAGATAAAAATTACCAGAGCAAAACAAAAACAAAAACACAAAAAGAAAGGAACAAACAAACAAAAAGGACACATTTTTGAGTTGGTCACCTATCCTGGCTTCCCTGGAGTACGGTTAGAATAACCAGTGAGAGACCGTCCATTGGAGAAAATCCATTTTTCCTTTGCCTGAAAGTACTGATTGCAAATACCTTCATTACTAAGGGTCACATGTTAGGTCTACTTCCCTTTCTTTTTTTCTGGGACAATTTTTCAGGTTTGAACTTGTCATGTATATGCTGTCTGAATCTTGCTGAATTTATATGTGTATCATCAGCTCTGCTGGATGTTGGTGACAAACTTCCCTTGAAGTCACCTGCCATCTCTGCTTCCTACAGTCTTTCCACTTCATGATGGATTGCTCCAAAGTCTCTCACTCTCCACCCATTGTCCAGTGTGGGTCTCTGTGTCAATTACCATCTCCTGTAAGAATTGGTTTCTCACCTGATGGTTGAATGTAGTGTTTGATGGGTTAATCAAGATGTTATTTGGAGTCATCTTATTCTTGTGTCCTTTTAGAAAATAGCAGTACAATTTTCTTTAGAACACACACCATATCTAGCAGAGATAAATTTTAAAAAATAGACAAAAATAAATATGGCGAGGACAGCCATATATCTGCTGAGCTTATAAGGAGACGCCTGACTTCAAGCAGGAAATGGTTACATTCTAAAATGGCTTTAGAAAATGTTACCTTTAAATTGTTACTTTTTATTGCTGTGTGTGATTATGGATTGTTAAAATGCAGATTTATGTGAGTGTGTGTGTGGATATATGTACATATGTGGGGCATGTGACTGATGTTGGGTGTCTTTCTCAATCACCATTCAACCTGACAGGCTGACCAGTGAGCTCCAGTGATCCACTAATCTGCTTACCCTTTGCCACATGCTGGGCTTCCAGACATGTGATACACCAGCCTTCATTCGGATGCTGCAGAGACAAACTCACTTACTCATGCCTTATTTGACAAGGACTTTACTGAATGAGCTATATTCTGGGCCACAGAATTTATTCCGTTTGATGATTATCTGGGTTAAAACTGTCCTGGGCACTAAATAAATGCTTACTAATGGATAGTGACTTTTCAAGTCCATAATATCACCCATTAAATAACATTCCTTCTATCTTTACTGCTGTTACTAATTTCAAGTTCTCATCATCTCTTTATCTGAACTAACCTCTAGTTTTCATGTCATCTGTGAAAATCATGAAATCCAAATACTTTGATATGCTTCCAGAATTCCCTATGACCCCTCCCATATACACTCACTGTTTTATGTTGTTCCAAATTTATGCTGGATATACAGGGGCTATGCTCCTGAACAAATACAAAAGTGTTGTTCCTTTTCATCTTTATCTAACCTGTAGCCACATAGGAAATTATATTTCTTTAAATTCGATTGACTTCCCTTATCTCAAAACTCAATTCCTGTTTCATTCTCTAAAAGAATTTTTCCACTTGCCATCTAAAGTAATCAAGTCCCCTTTTGTCTCTTTTGTGTATCAGTCTGTAGTTCAGCCACTGCATTTGCCAAGTTGTGTGGTCCCTCTAAAACACCCACCTGTCTTTTTTTTTCTATGTATGTATGTATGTATGTATGTATGTATGTATGTATGTATGTATGTATGTATTTACTCACTTTACATCCTCCTCACTGCCACAGCCTGCCCCACTGCCCACATAGTCTCTCCTCTCATCCCCGTTCCCTTCTCCTCTGAGAGGGTGGAGGGCCCCTCCCTGGTTATTCCCTCATCCTGGCACATCAACTCTCTTCAGGGCTAGGTACATCCTCTCCTGCTGAGGCCATACAAGGTAGGCCAGTGTATTCCACGGACACGTAACTGCTTTAAGGATAGCCCCCCTCCCCAGTTGTTGGAGGATCCACATGAAGTCCAAGCTGCACATCTGCAACATATGTGCAGGGAACCTAGGTCCTGTGTATGCTCTATGGTTCATGGTTCAGTGTATGAGATCATGCAAGGGTTTAAGTTGGTTAACTCCTTTTGGTCTTCCTATGGAGTTTCTATTCCCTTCAGGGCCCTCATTCTTCCCTCAACTCTTACATAAGTGCGTGAGCTCAATTCAAGGTTTGGCTGCGGGTCTCTGCATCTGTTCAGTCAGCTGCTAGGTGAAGCCTCTAAGAAGACAGTCACTCTAAGCTCCTGTCAGCAGGCATAACAGAGTATCATTAATAGTGTCAGTGATTGGGGCTTGCCTATGGGATGGGCAGAGACCTGTTCTTAACTCTGTCTGCTGAGCTCTGTGGAAATCAATACTAGGTGAAATGGACTGACACATGGTTTTAATCCTGTTCCTTACTTTCGAATTATTGGCTCTGTATAGCAAGCAGACCGACATCAAACCTCTTAACCTAAACATTGAAGCTTTTTACCACTGTTTCTACCTTACCTCCATAGAAAATACCCTCCAACCCTGATTACAACAATGAGCATAACTCTTTCCCATTCATCAGGGACATTTTGCAAATTTTGTTACATTAATCCAAGATGTATTTATTCTGCAATTGTACACTAAATATCTCCATTCTTCAATTCCTAGACTGAATGTGAGAAGCTCCATTTTTTAAGATAATTTTTCTATATTGGATGTAATTGTGCCTTTTCATTTGAACTTCTATGTCATCATATCATCAGAATCTGTGTCTTTCATATATGTGCCTGAATTTTATTTTATATTACACTTTACATCTGCTTAATCTAAACTACAATACTCTAAGTACCTTGCACGCTATAGGCATGACGTTGAGTTTGTCTTTCATAGTGGCTACTTGGAATCTTATTTAATGTGGCAGTTTTAGATATTTCTTCAATTGAGAGACAATTTTAAAAGATTATGAGACAGATTTCTGTACTTGAGATTTTTACAGGAGCTCTAACTCTATTTGCTTTTAAAACAAAAACAAACAAACAAACAAAAAAGCAAAAACAAAACCAGAAAACCATAGACTGAGTGGGAAGTATTATTTAACTGCTATCTGTGTGTCACTTAGCCAAGTCAGATTGACATAAAAGTAAATACTCTGGGAGAAAATATTTTTCTAGGGTTTCTAATTGTTCAGAGATGACTCCTCAGTCATTTCAGACTGCTCTTAGCCAGGTACTGATGCTTCTGATATCGAGCTTATAAAGAGAACGAAAATCACAAAGAAAATTGGTAAGTGTGGATAGCTTCAAAGTTTATTCAACAAATGTGTTTTAAATCAAATGATTCATCTTTTGGCATGAGTTACCCACTCCATCGTCATTCATTTCAAAGGCTTTGTCTCTGTCTCCTGAAGGCTGTGGCTAACCTTATTCTTGATGAATGAGACAGTCTTTTCAAGTCATAAATAAAACAAATAGAATAACTTAACATTTGACTCTCAAAAGAAGGTATGTTACCTCATGTCATGCAAGAAATATATTTGAAAGGAAAAGTATTCAGAAAATAGTTTCAGACACAAATTCATCAGGCATGCATCTGCAAGGAACTGCTGCATGCCAAGGCAGTTTGATCAAGTGCATGACTCTTGATTAAAAATAAAAAGAGATATGTGGTATTTCCTTAAAATTTATCACTTCACTTAGTTAATATTTCCCTTCAAAGTTGCTTTTTATTCTCATTTGTTCAACTTTCTACTTTAAAATTTCTGAAAGGGAATAATATCCTACTGTGACGTGTTCTACTCATCTAGAGTGATGTTTTTACTTTTCAACTCCCTGCATTGCTCTTTGCAGTAAATAAATGTACACAGTTCTTTAAAGAAAAATAATGAATATATGTAAGTGATAATGAGCTTTTTAATCTTAGTTTCTCATATAGAAAAGTTATTTTTCATACAAATTATATATTTAAATACATATAATATTTGTATGCATAATAGTATAAATTACATATTATAATATCCTGCACAAACAAATTCCACAGTTTCTAAGACAACAATTTTAACTGAACTTTTTAAAATAAAAGATAAATACACACAATTTTAGGCTCATGCCTACACGTTAGCTTAGATAACCTGGTTATCTATGAAATATGACACTATTTTCTGTTGCTGGGATTTGGCAATAGAAATTGCCAAAATCTCTCTCTCACTTTCAAATTGGACTTTTCTTGGTTGTGTCTAGTCGTATATATCTTGGGAATGCAAGTCATTAAAACTATACTTACTTCTTAATAAACACTAGTGCTCATTTATAACACCTGATGTCAGTTTATAAAACAGTGTCCTTAGTAAAGATAACTACTTCATGAAGGCACAAAGCATTATTCTCCTCATTGTTCCTTACCAAAAATAAGCTTGCATAGTCTCCATGCATTTCTCACATCTGTTTTACCTGGTGAAACAAAACTCTGGAAGTAGTAATCGTAAAAATGGATCTGTTATTCCAGAGCAGTTGGTCTTACTACAGCTAAGTGAGGCCAGAGGAAGTTAGAAACAGAAGAGTGCAGCGCAGGCCAACTGCCCCGACACCTACGTGGCAGGTGTCTCCTTTGCTGAAAGGTGTTAGACAGGTGAACGCCAGTATATCATCACCCTACCTGTGAATGAGTCTTTCCCAGGGGATGCCGTTCCTCTCTCTTTTTGTCTGATTCCTCCTAGACAGTAATTTTCACTCACTGTGTGAACTGACAGGAAAAATTTATTGTTAACTTCATAGTCAGTGCTAGTATAGGTTTCTATGGGTCAATTTCTTCAGCATATTACACTAGCATCCAACTAACCTTCTTTAAGGGTTTGAGAAGTCCACAGTGGAGGATATGTCATTAAATGGTCTTAATCACTTTTAATGTTGATACTTCATTCTAACTCAAACAGGATTTATTTCATCTAGTTATTATGATGCTCTATAAAATAATATGAAATTATGTATTATAACATCACATGTAACACATATCAGTGAAGACAACAATTTTAAATGTTTTTTTAAATAAAAGATAAATACATTCAATTTTAATTTCATGCTTAGACATGAACTTAGATCCCTAGCTATCTATACAAAGTTAAGCTAGCTATTTTCTGTTACTTGGGATTCTCTCTCTCTCTCTCTCTCTCTCTCTCTCTCTCTCTCTCACACACACACACACACACACACACACACACAGTCACCAGTGTCCTATATATGCCACCCACAAAAGAGAACTTCAAAAATTTTGAAACAAACACTTGTTGAGAATTTTTAATTGGGGGAACCTGGTCCATGCAGTGACTGATCAATAGAGTCCTCTGAAACAGCATCCTCTCCATGAGTTAGCAGTCCTAAGTGACTGCTTTAATCATTAAGTCAGTGGGACTTGATCACTTGATATGATTGTCACACAGGTGAGTGTAATTTCCCCCATGATCTATATGAAGTGCCACTCTATTTTAAGCAAAGGGAACAGTTAATAAACTGTTTTCTTAGTTCCACACACAGGAAATTTCTTTTTCATACAGATGATGTTGAACATCTTTAACAGAAAGTGACCAGGATCCTGTAAAGGAGCCCAGCAATGCCATCAAAACCAGGGTGAAGTCATATTGAAGAACTCAGAGCAGCTCTGTTCTTTGTATTCCACAAGCACAAATGGTCCATCTGTCTGGTTTGCTAGCAGTGTCTGCTTCTTGTTTGAGAGCTAGGCCTGTTGTTCTGCTGTGTCTCAGCCTTTCTCGGGGAATCCCAAGAATGGCTGAGTACTGAAGCAGCCCTGTATCTCTCACCAAGCACGCTGCAACTGGAGTATAAGATAGGGGTGGGAAATGAATAAATAGGTTCAGAATTGTTATCTTAATTTAGAGCAAATAGAAAAACTGAGACCCCAGTGATCAAAAGTGCCACCATTAAATTTTATAAAAGGTTACAAACTGTGTTTCATTCTACAGTACTCTCACTAATCAAATAATTGTCAATTATATATATATATATATATATATATATATATATATATATATACTCAAGATTGCAAACCTAGTATGACTATGGTGCATATGTAATTCCTTATCTATGAACACCTTTTTTCTCCCTCACTAGAATACAAACAGATATCTAAAAAATAATAATAAAGAAGGAAATGCGATAAAATAAAAGAAATGAGCCAGAAAATGGGAGAGCCAATCAACCAACCAACCAAAATACAAACAAACAAATATCCAAAGAAACTTTTGTAAACACACATTCACACACAGAAAAATCTATAAAAACAAAATCAGAAATCACAATATGTAAGCAAATGTCTATAAGCTTTAAGAAAAAAGTCCAAACTAAATATTATGAGACAAAAGAACAACAATAACAACTATAACAACAACAACAACAACAACAAAAACACGTTTTTCCTTTCATTGACTATCTTCACTTAAGTATCAATCACAAGCACATGATTTTCCAGTACAGATATTATGATGATGCATTGTGCTTTAGCTTTATAAAACTATATACCCACCTAGTTGTTATAATTATATATTTATATTTAAATGTGTAGAGTTACCACAATATTCTATTTGATCTTTGTTTTGAAAGTCATATAAAAGTAAAGATGCAAATGCAAGATTTCACATTGATTTGGCGTTAGACGGCCTTCAATGTTGTTTATTTCTGGAAACGAACAATGACTCTCAGCAATTTCTATCAATCTATATAAATCATTTTAAAAAGTGTGTATGTGTGTGTGTGTGTGTGTGTGTGTACAGTAGTTGCCTCCAGAACTAGAGTTACAGTAGGTTTGTGAACACCCTGTCATGCTAGAAACCTAAATTGTAAATTGTGCCACCTCTACACTCCATCTTTAAAAAACAAAAGTGCTCTTCAAAAAATAACTTCTGCTTTTCTTGCACACACACACACACACACACACACACACACACATATATATATATATATATATGATGTTTCTTAATGGAATATATTACCTACTTGAAGGTTAACTTTCAGTATCCATTTTGTTTCCCATAAAATTTGGTTGATACTCAATGGACTATGTTGGAAGATTTTTTTCATATTTTTTCTTTTGTGCCAGTAGTTATTTTGGTCATTTACTTCCTTGTAAGCTTGCTGGTTATTTTATAATAATGAGAGGGTATGGAGACTGATTGCATGTCCACCATTTTTACTTGCCCTTAGCGGTGAATTATGTAAATCACTTCTCAGCCTGTCATACATTTTATCTTATAAATGAAAAGAACAAAAACATCATAATGTGTGTGTGTGTGTGTGTGTGTAATTCTGTGCAACTACAAAATAGTGAACATTCTATATTCAACAAAGCATGTTAATGAAGTATTATTGCCATGTAACCATCTTAAAATTTTATACATTGCTTCAGAATTGCATGTTTGGTCTCATTAGTTTCCAAAATTTCAGTATCTCATTTCAGATATTAAGATAACATAGAACGCCAAGTCAACTTGGCAATCTGTTGTTTCCCATGTTAACAGGGAATTGCAGTACCTTCCTCTAGCTAAGTAGGAAAGAAAGTTATGCAGAAAGCATTTATGAACATAACTGTGAAGCCCATCTCTATGGACTGGGCAGGTAAAGTGGTCAAACTGGAGAGAATGCTGCCAGGCTTATCCATCTTTGTGCGTTTTGCTTCTACCATCCTTCCCTACTTAAATAAAGCTACACCATAGGCAGTTCAGTGTGTATAATAATGATTCTTATTTTATTTGTTTATTATTATTATTATTCCTTAAGATATACAACAGATCAGTTCAGCAAAGGCTCATAATTACCATATAAAGAAGTCATGCCGATGCCACTCTACAACGACTCTGAAAATAGAATTAGAATATAAAACATGGTAGAAAACACTTAAAATCATTAAAAGCCATATGCATAATTACCTGCTTTCAACTCTGGAAAACTATTTATATTATGTTTCGGTGGTACTTATTCTTTAAAATAACTTCTTGGCAGTCGTATGAACATCTCATAAAACCATCTATTTCATGGGTACAACACTATTTAATAACTTTACTGATAAATGCCATCAACTTCATAAATTGTATTATAGTACATCTACTTCTACAGAACTATCACTACACATAGTTACATTCTTAATTATAATTTTCAATTAGAGAATTTGTATGGAATGTACATTTTCATCAATAAGACAATATAGGCTTGTTTCCCAAGCTTAAAAAATAAAGGTCTGGAGTTTTTCCAAACATGAACTAAAATGGAGTGTTTTCCTTGTAAATCTGAGGACCACACAGGACCACGTTAGAATATTTTGTGTGTGTCTGTCTGTCAACTAGTGACAATTTTTCTGTTAATTATTGGGATAGGACTCCTAAGTAGCTACATGGAAATAAAAGCCAAAATTGAAACGAAACAAAAATAACTATATTTGTGTCCACATATTTTTTCCTTTTAGTTTTGTTCAGGCAATACAAAAATGGATCCCCTCCAGCCATTTTCTCTATTGTGTTCAATTTTTATGGTGCGTAGAAAAATTAATCTGCTCCAGTTCTCAGTCCTTAGGTCAGGTTGTGTAGTATTTATAATTGTAAAAAAATATATACTAAATGCATTTAGATGATTTGAATGGGCCTGAGAAGAAGAATTTTTGAGAATCCGTGGCTGGCTGAAAGATATTTGACAATTTTACTCTTCAGAAACAAATAAATGATCCTCTGCCTGGAACTAAAGAGGTCAGGTCACAGACATCCTGGGTAGTAACAGCAGGTAGTTTGCCTGGGCAGTCTCTGCACTCCTGTTTTCTTCTTGGGCTCTCAAAGCTCTCTACAAGCAAGCAATAGAGCTATTCATTCCAACTACATGTTTGCATGCCTTGATTGAGCGTCAGGGTCAGAGGAGGAAGAAATTTATTTGGGGCAAAAGGAGGTTTAGAAATATTACTTCAGGCAGACACAAAACAAGCTTAGCAAGCCAGAAAAGACATTTTGCAGGCACAATAGCTTTTGAAAATAGCAAGTCTCTGCTGGAGTTCATCTCAGTTGTATAAACTTGCAAACATGTCCAAATCAGCTTATTCCCATTGGCTCCTTTTAGACGAATAGACTAGAAAACTTAATAAACATAATCTCTTTTTAGAACTTAATTTGTTTTATTTGGATTGGAATTTGATAATAGGTTTGAAAAGAATCCTTGGAAATCATGTGGACGTACTATATCAGATTGTAGTTGTCAAATGCATCTAACATTGTTCTATCTTACTTAAAGTGTTAGGTCATCTATTGTGAGTTAACAAATAAAAAAACCCTGCTGCTTAAGGACATAACTCTCTTTTAAATAAGATTCTGGCACCACAGTGACAGGGAGTTAGGGTTTGTCAAGAAGATGATTTTACAATAATCAAAATACTTAGCATCCTTTCTAGTTAACTTTTCTCCTCTGTGTTTAAGAGTACTTCTATATGTGAGTAAGCTGGGTACATCTGACCTGATTTCCAAAATCTGATTTCCAAATGTTCGTGCAGACTTCATAGATTTCCTGTTAGGGAAGGTTTGGGTTTTTACCTCCCTAAAGGAAGGATCAACTACGCCATTCTCAAGAGGCCGTTACTCTCTGCTTCAGTCAGAGAGTCTTATGTATTCAGAGCGTGGCTGTTTGGCTTACATACGAGCCATATGGGCCAGACATCCACAAGCCGTGTGCTAAGGCTATCTCCAACTATTTTTGTGTCTTCTTCCATATATATGATAAATAATACTTAAATGAAATGCATGCTCTTATGTTTTCTACCATATTTAAAATGAAAAAAAAGATCATGTGCAATAAAAATTTATGATTAGTAGAACAATGAAGAATTGAACAACGGCTCACTCATGCGTGCAAGGTTTATAAGGTTCACTCTCAGACCTTCAGTACCGAACCTCTCACTTTCAAGAATATATTTAGGTGTGAATGAAGTTCTGTCAGGCCCACTCCTGAAATTATGTAAATGAATGTGTGCATGTATTTATGGCTTTGTTCCAGATACTGACATTTCAATTACAGTGGATTATTAGTTGTGATAAAACACTCCTGAAACAGATTGTCTACAATACCATGGACTCATCTTATCCTTTTAAAAATATTCTCACTTTGAAAATGAAAAAAAAAAAATCATCTAAGATTGGAAACAAAGTTGCTGATCCGGGGCCTCCTAAGCAGGGTTGGGTTGCTCAAGATACATGTGTTAGGTTGTGATTTAGTGCCTCCCTATCACTAGCAATATAATCCAACTAAAATCAAATAGTCTAATCATCAGAGACACAGGAGCCTCAAAGGTAGTAACCTTGTAAGTGTAGACGTACCTATGCTTTAAATAGTGAGTGTGGTTGAAACCATATATTACTTGGCTTTTACAGGCTTTTTAAGAAGTTGGCTATAAATTAAACATCAAAGACATTGTACCACAAAGTCTCTTACGGTCTGATTGTTTGAAGTCCCTTAAATTCTTAGGTTGAAACCTAATCACCAATGTGATGGTGTTAGGAGTTGGGGCCTTGGAAGATGATTAGGTTCTGAGCATGGTGCCTACACCAATGGGATTAGTGCCTTCAAAACTAGCTCAAGCACCTTTGCTGTACTCATGCCACGTGAGGACACAGGCTAAGAAATCATTAATGAACAAGAAAATGTGCTCTGTCTAGAATCTAAATCAACCCGCACCTTGGTCTTAGGTTTTTCAGTCTCTAGAACTGTAAGAAGTGAATTTCTTTTAATTAAATAAATTGAAAGTTGATGATATATAGCATTGGTCTAGATGATATCAAACTCTTCTAATCATGAAGAGAAAGGAAGGAACTATGAAACGAAAAGTCTATCAGTTTATCAGTCTATTTCCTTCTCAAATATTATGTGAGCTTACTCTAGCAGGGGTCTTCAGTTGTTTAGAAGAACTGATCAGTTGATATTAAGTCATAAATAGGTATAAGGAGTTCTGCTTTGCTGTTGTATAAAAGACTCAATATAGACTGATAATGTACAGTATATTCTAAAAAGCTAGAAGGAAAGACTTTGAATGCTTTCACATTAAAGATGTGATAAATGTTTGAATGTTCTCATATGCTTAACTTATTTCGTTAGTACTGTGAGTCAGTTGATTATACCAACAGACCTCTCAGCCTATTTTCCAGCATTATGCAATGTTTTCACATAGGGCAATATCACCTTATCCAATAAGCATGTGCAATGTTGCTTGTACGTGTAAGAGAACAAATACGATAATATTTCAAAGATGTAAATTAAAAATCAGTCTGTTACCCATTTTTAAAAAGATCTGGCATGACTTGTAACATAGGTTCACAAAAGATGCACCAAGGTTGATTATTTGATACTTGTGAGAGGAGCACAGACTGGAGTGACTGTGTGGTTTCCAGGGTGAAGTTAAAGCAGAGTAAACAGGTACTTGATTGGCTGGTTTAGTTTCTGTGTACTTTGAGGAATCGGGATTGGCTTTCTGTTATCTGACTTAGAGACTAGGACAGAAAGGGATAACTCGTTTGAGTACAAGAGTAGATAGGAAGGCACTTCTCTCTCCTTAGCGAGTCCTTTGCTTCCTGTAATTCACTCATTCCAGAAAAAAAGGCAGTATTCTTTTTCTCAACAGAAAAGGTCAGCAAGCCAAAGCATGAAGAATATATGCAATAATAGTTACAATTCATAAAATGAAATTTATAGAAGTAAATTTGCCTTATGTTTAGATTGAGGAACTATTTGCACACAAAAGACTTGACTGATCATGGAAGATTTCTATGACATACACATTTTAAATGTAAAGAGACAGATTACTATTTTCATTATAAAAATGCTCTCTGGTTCTACTGTCTAATCTATAGTCACAGTTTTAATCAAACCTTAATTTGTCTAAGACCAGTATATATTTTCCCTAGTTTCTAACTGTAACACAGCCTAACACATGTAACATAGCCTAATACATGTAACACAGCTTAATACATGTAACACAGCCTAATACATGCAAATTCTTCTATTCTTCTGATGCTTGAGGCTAGGAACTAACAACACAGGAAAATAAATTGCCACTCTCTAATGTTTTCTATCCATAATCTTTAAAGTGGAAATTATCTGAAAGTCTTTCTTCTACTAAAAGTGTGCTTTAATTATACCTCTCAATTCCTCAGCTAATTGAGACATCAGGTCCTTTTTTTAGAAGCCTCATGCAGTGTCCCAGCTGCATACAGAGCTGAACCATCTGTTCTATGCTAGGATGTGGTAGCTCCACCCCAGTCGTCGTGATTCAAACCAGAGTAGTGATCTTCATGGGCCTTTAAAACAAAACAAGCAGAGAAACAAATCTCAATGTGATTAGCATGATTCTAATCAGAATTGTGTTCTCATTTTATTTGGATTCTATCTCAAGTGATCTTGTTCATTCTATCCCCCTCATTTCCCTATGTCATTAACATCTAACAACTCTCTGCCTTGGTCTCTGGGAACCCAGTAGTTTAAGAATTAGCTGGTCTTCACTCAAAAGTTCTGTCAGAAGGTTTTTAATTGTTCCTAAGATTTCATGTTTACCTCCTTAATTTTTTTTATTATTACTTCATACTTGTAGACACCGGTTAATTAAACAAATTTCTTCATAGCAGCCCACTATCTGTTATGGACTTTGACTCTTCCAGTTCCAACAAAGAAATTTTTCTAAATATTATCACTAGTAAATTATAACCAATCATAATGTTGCCTATTTTAGAATTTAACATTTGGTTATCCTCAAAACTAAATAGTATGTTCTGAACATTCAAAAGTATTTGGAAGCATAATGGAGTAAGGAGTTTCTTAAACTATTTTTGGCATTATATGAGGAAAAATTCTATTTTCTGCATGTGGATTATTTTTAGTTTCCCTGGCATGCATATTGCTAATTTTAGGATCAGACAAATACTTTGAACATAAAGCACATATTTTCAGACATAAACTAGTAAATACTGCATTTCAAACTTGAACTCTGAGCTATTTATCTGTTTAGGAATTTGAGCATGTTATGTTTCAAATGCTATAGATTTTTTCAATGAATATATATATATATATATATATATATATATATATATACATATACATATGGATGTCCTGCAAATTAATTTATTTTAAGTTGAAAGCAAAATGTAGTCAAATGTCCCAGCAACAGTGTGCCTCCTATGTAAAGCAAGAGCACAGACTGAAAACTCATCAGACATAGATCCCAATCATTCTCACAGCCTTGAGTCAGAAACCATGATTTCTTAGAGGAGGCTTGCTGGATCTGAAGTGGCAGTCACAGCGAGTTCTCATGGCCTGGCAGTAGACCTAAAGAAAGAATAAAATACCAGAAATGATTGTCATAAACTATGCTAATATTATATGCACATATAAGTATGTATAAGACAGTGGATCCAACACTTTTAAGATTCTATTCAGACATCAGAAAGTTTTCAATAATGAACAAATATATATTTATATGTGAATTTGAACATCAATTGGGAGAATGACAAATAGCATTTCCACTTTAGGAATCTATGTAATAAACATTTCTGAACCAGTGGTTCTTAACCCTCCTAGTCCTGTAGCCCTTTAATATAGTTCTTCATATTTCATTGATCCCCAATCATAAAGTATTTCATTGCTACTTCATAGTTATTATTTGCTACTGTTACAAATCATGTAAATATCTGATATGCAGGATATCTGATATGTGACCCCTACAAAGGGATCATGACCTGAAGGTGAAGAACTACTACTTAGCTGTACTGTTTTTCTCATTTCTCTTGCTCTCTGGAGAGTTTAAGATGTGACTATAAATTGTGACTGTAGTTTCCAGACTTTATAGCTAATCTGAAATCTTTAAAATTCAATAGTTAACATTTCTGGATGTTCAAGATATTTAGGACTCAGACACCCAAGTTTTGATTCCACTCTAATGGGCACTATTTATGTTCAGTGCACTATAGTTTAGAGTGCTTTTTTTCTTAACTTTACTTATTTAGTTGAGTAAATGTCTATTTTTAACTATAGACTTCAAATGACATATTTTTTTCTCTTCTAAAATATTTTAATTATACATTTGGTTTGAGTTTTGTTATTTTTAACATAGAGTGCTGAAGAAAATTTATCCTTGAAAAGGACTGCACAAAAAATATGTTCTGTATCCTATCAAAAGGTAACTAGTCAGCATGACTAGATTTGAGCAAGGTTGTTATATGCCTGCCTTGAAGATGGAATACTTACAATGTAGTCAGAAGCCATAGTAATAAAAAAAAAAATGAAATGACACATCAGTGAGATGTATTGGCACCTTGGCTACACTAAAGCAATAGGAAAATGGGGACTGAAGACAGTAAGTTTGAGGATAGCAGGGAATAAATACTTCTCATGGTTTCAGTAGTCTGACATTAACTATGGTTTGAAATATTAATGGAAATTCCAGGAATAAACATTTCATACATGTTAAATCATTCATGTTTCTGAGCAGTGTGATGAAATGCCATGGTCTCCCTCTCTGACCCACCTGGGATTTGAATCATTTCTTTGTACATCATCTTTACACCCTTCATTGCTACCAGTTTGTTAGTTTCATAGTCAATTATATCTAATGCAATATTTTTGCCTGCTTTATAAATTAAAGCTCTTCATATGTTTACATGTAAAAAAGTGTTACGGAAAGTTTAGATGTCAACTGATGAGGTCAGTCAAGACAGTGGGCATAAATGCTAAATGAGGAATACAGATTTGTTGTTAAAGCTTTATGTTTGAATAAAGAACAATGAGTAAGAGAGCAGTAGTTGTATTGTGGCCTTAAAGGAAGAGTTAAATTATAATGGAATGAGTTGTACATCCCACTGTGGACTACATTTGTGGAATTGTTTTGGACATCAGAGTGTTCCAATGTCGGCTATTTAAAAACACAGATGTCTGGGTTTTTCTCTTGGAATTTATTATCCCGTAACAATTAGTAATTCCTTTATAGTTGAAATTCAGATAACAAAAAAGAAATTCTGAGACTTTGAAGAATTTGAATAATCAGATAGTGGATATTCCACTTGCTCTGTAAACAGACAGCTCATTCTAATACTCAGAAGTGGAAGTTCTGGAAAACGTTGGGATGAAACATTTTGAACCCAATATGGAGACAATGATAAGCTTTGACCTAAAGCTAGAATTAAATTAAAAGAAAGTATGTCAACCTTCAGAATGTGGTGATGGTGGCATGCCAGGAAAAGATAAAATAAAGTGTAACCCTAACACTATTCATGGGGAACACCAGAAAATAATAATGTGTATGACCAAAGGAGGAATTCCATAGAATGGCAAATTTCTAGGACATTGATTTGGGGTGGGATGATGGAGATCATACAGCAATGAAATATTATGCTAAATCAAACCCAAGAGTATTTATGGATTTAATAGAAATGTTCATGTCTGGAAAACACTGCAAAGGAAATGTTCTTAAATGGGTGTTGTAATGAATGGTAAAGAAAACTAAAAGGGTAAAAAATTTAATGGCACATCTGACTCACAGGAAAAAAAAATCTTTCAACCATTTATCGTACAATATTTTCCCATAGAGATAATTTTTTAAAGTCTTGGCTCACATGGACAAGAAATACTGAGCCCTTATTGTTATTACTTTAACTTTCACAAGCTCTTGACCACATAGATACCTCAGAGGTTCATTAGAAATTCCCAAACTCAGAAAGAGGAAGGTCCCAATAAAAACAGACACACCAAACCAGATCCTTTGGGAGTGTAATTTTGGAGCTTCGACTTCCTGATTCTAAGCAGTGGCTGTATTTTAGTTAAAGAATAACAGTACATGCAGCTCGAAAAGCATCATGGTTCAGATAATGGACCTTCTCCCTATCTGTCTTTAGACTTGGCGTGAACCAGTGTTCACCTTAAGTCTCATACAAGTCACGATCAAAGTATGCCCAATCTCTTATACAGTCATTTCTCACAGGAAGATTTTCCCCCAGGCAATCTCTTTAGAACAACCAAGTTATAATTCATTTTTTCTGTTATTTTGGCACAGGGAGCCAATGATATAGGTTAAATTAACCATGAATCCATTGTCTATCTTCTACAGATGATAAAAACATCTTTTAAAAAGAGTTCTTTTCCACCTTTATGCTAGGGTTCAATTATAAACTAATATGAGTTTTATCTGCCTGAATACAACATTGCGTGTTGCTGATTCAAAGCATCTTTTTGCTTTGACTGGACCTGGAGGAAAACCATCCAGAGAATCAGTCAGCTTCAAATTTCCTTAAAGTTGTGTCTCCTCAGAGTTCAGATTGAAAAACACCTTGATATAAGATTCATAAGCCACATGTTACCAGAAAATAAAGGGAGAAAATATCTGTCGAGGTGCCTGTCATGACCACAACACCTATTATTTTCATGGCTAATGAACGAAAAGAACCATGCTCAAATTCACTGTAGCACAAGTTAAGAATTTATTACTATTCACTAACTGTACTGGATAACTTTGTGTCAACTTGACACAGCTGGAGTTATCACAGAGAAAGGAGCTTCAGTTGGGGAAGTGCCTCCATGAGATCTAGCTGTAAGGCATTTTCTCAATTAGTGATCAAGAGGAGTGGGTGGTGCCATCTCTGGGCGGGTAGTCTTGGGTTCTATAAGAGAGTGGACTGAGCAAGCCAAGGGAAGCAAGTAAAGAACATCCCTCCATGGCCTCTGCATCAGCTCCTGCTTTCTGACCTGCTTGAGTTCCAGTCCTGCATCCTTTGGTGATCAACAGCAGTATGGAAATGTAAGCCAAATAAACCCTTTCCTCCCCAACTTGCTTCTTGGTCATGATGTTGGTGCAGAAATAGAAACCCTGACTAAGACACTAACACATAAATCTAGGACTGCTACATGGAAGACAGTTATGTGATGGATGAAGCTGACCCTCTGTACCAATCTTACTACGTTGTGCTTGTGTTTTTATTCTTTTTTTTTTAAGGGTGAATATAACCAACATCAATTAGTCAGGTTTATTATTGTAATGTCTTCCTAATGTTTTGTTTTATAAAGGACTCACATACTACTAGTAAAGGAATTAAATTCCAGTGGCAAAGTTTTCTGTGCTACCTGCTCCAGTGTTCTAAATTCTGAATGAAATACACACACACACACACAGCCTTTATATTTTAATATGTCCGAATTAGCTCAATGGCTGGGCCAATTTTTAACCTCCATGTGGCTTACCCACCTTCCTCTGATAATCCTAAATTATCACTTACTGCATCTGCATTCTACCATGGCTACCCAGTTGGGCAGCCCTCTTGGGCCACAGTCTCTCCTATCCTACATGGCGGTTATGCCACCCTGTCCTGCACCTTCTTAGCCTTGTTGTGTTGTGTTGTCTGTCTTCTTTCCTTGTCCAGGCATGGCTGGAAATTTTATTTACCAATCAGAACCACTAAGGGCAGGATCCCTAGTGTCTTACTTGCACATGTGAGGACTCTCATGCAATCAATTCAGGGGACCCAACTTAACATAAGAATAAAAGCAGCATTTCAGCCAAACTGACTATAGTTGTTTGCTACAATAGCAAATCTAGAACCACCTATTATCTTCTTTACAAATACCAGTGAAACACTTGCATATATCAAGACATATTGTAGAGCATGGAAAACTTATTAACTTCACTTCTTTTTTTTCAAAAATTTTCTATACTTACTAGTATTTCTTTTCCTCAAAACACTATTTACTAATAGCTGTCTCCATAAAACCCTATTAAAGTTCTCAGTATGCAACCTGCCCTCTTAATAAATGAATAATTTTAATTGTCTGTTCTTTTAGAATATGTTTTAAAACACACTTAGAATCTTATGCAAAATGCATTCCTTGGTTACTACTACTTTGCCTATTCAACATTTTTGTGAGGAGAACACATATTAGAGACAGAATTTTCGGTTTTGTTCCTATGAAGCAAGTAATCTATCACTGACTTTATCCTCAGTTTCCAATGTTTTGAGAGTTTTATTTTAGTTTTTTAAATATGAAATACAACAATTACCTTCATTCTTTTAAACGACAATTTGAAAACAGAGGAATCAGAAGATTAGTCAAACTTATTCTGTAATATAAATTACATCACTACATTATTTACACAAAAGAATAACTTTCACAACTTGAAAATTAGCAATTAAAACCACTCACCATTCTTACCTGAAAACAAATGCAATACAATTTAAATCACTTTGCCGTTGATATTATAAATTGTTTTACAGCACATGAAGTATGGATGAATTATCATTTAATGTGTGAACTAAAAGTGTTCTAAGAAAAATTTAAAAAACATTCTCATAAAATATAGTGTCCATAGAACTTCTCTTCCTGTGTAATGTTATAATATCTAATCATTATTTACAAGGAGAGAAAAAACAATTTATGTTAATTATTTATTAATACTAAAATATTGATGAGCCTTGCCTAAGAGTAATGAGCTTTCAGCTGGTGAACTGGGCAGAACTGGGCTGCTACATAGCCAGCAGAAGGGGCGAGTATTTAGAGAGCTGAAGAAATGACTTAACATGGGTCTAAAAGCAGCAATCAGAAAAGGTTCATTTAACATAGAGATGGCATAAGCTTCAAGCAATTGCCTCAACTTAAGTAAGTGTGGGATTACAAAAGGCTATTTATTACAGTCCAAAGAGGCCCTGCAGCTTGTTCAAAAACCTTTGAAGAAATCCAACAGTTACAAAGCCTTGCTCACTTCAGAAGCAGTAAAACTTGGACAGACTCCCCAAAACTGCCTACAAATGCTTTCATTACAAAAAGTTAATGCAATCCTCATCACTTTCCCTGGACCCAAATTATTTTCTCTCTCTACTATTTACAAGGAGCAATACTAAACCTGGTTATTTTCCAAAACTACCTTGACACATATTTTAATCGTTATGAACTACAGTGTAGCTTCATGACAATATGGAATTAAATGTAAAACCTCTTGTGTTTAAATAGAAAGGCTTTCAACATCAGCCGTCTTTGAAATGCTCTGTAAGCTGATATTAAAAGTTATCATGTTAAAAAATTTCCTTCAGCACAGAAACAAAGAGGACTTCCTCTATTATTTGTATAAGAATTAACTATGGTTCCAAGGACATGGAAGGGTATATTTTTATTAGTGGATGGATTATGAATTCACTTTTTGCATAAAAGTAAGCAAAGAAAAAATAATTCTCAGATATTTGATATAGCTGTTGCTAACTTCTGCCATAAATATTGAATTTGTTTGTCAATTATAATGATTACAGCATGTTTTGTTTGAAATCAACTTCAGAGCGGCAAAAGTAGAAAAGGAGGCCAATTTGCCAACTAAAGCAGAATCTTGAATAGATAAAGAGTAGCCTGAAAGATAAATGACTTTAATTGATATGAAAAGAAAACTATAACTGTTTCTTCCTGAGAAAAAAATACAAATAAGAAAATCAATTGATGCTTTCATCTTGAAAATAAAACCTATATTTTACCTAAGCAAAATAATACTAATACTACTACTAATAATAATAATAAACTATATTATCTTCATTCCCGTGTCACATGGGTTAACAGTACACACATTAAAGCAAAAGTCAGTATTGAGATTTGTTATAGCAATAGTTAATATTGTGATTTTTACACACAAAAGAGAGAGAAGGGTGCAAACAGATTCCAATGGTTACTAACTAAAATTGGAAAATGATGACTACTGAAAGAAAGTTTTAATCTTAGGAAAGAAATAAACATGGGAGGTACTTATAAATAGGAGAAGCTTGAATGGGAAATTTGCTATGATAATTGTTATGCAATGGTCACAGAAACATCTAATTAAGAAACAATATGGAGCCCCAGTGGCAGGGGAATGCCAGGGCCAGGAAAGTGGACTGTGTGGGATGTGGAGCAGAACAGGGAGGAATGGGGGGAGGGTATAGGGAACTTTCAGGATAGTATTTGAAATTTAAATGAAGAAAATACCTAATAAAAAAAAGAAAAAAAGAAAAGAAAAGAAAAGAAAAGAAAAGAAAAGAAAAGAAAAGAAACAATATGGGACCCAGTGATTTCACTTTAGGCAGAAGACAAAAATATTCTCTTCAAATAGTTTTTGACTCTGTAAGACTTGCTAAGAATTTATTATTTCTTTTTATCATTTGTCAGTATAATTGCAGTGGCACTAAACATCTGATACAGCTATACCAGCCAGGTTATAATGACCACAAAAGCCTTACAGTGCTCACTCTTGGATGACTTTAGAAAATAGCATTTTGAGAAGTCAGAAGCAAATAAAATCAGTCCAGAATTTATTTAACTGTGATTCAAATGAACCACAGAGGTAATCAAAAAAATGGGGGAGGGCAAGTTTCCTTTTGGAGTCAAGTGAATTTATAAATAAGGAAGAAAAGAAAACAATACCATTTTTGTAGGCCTGGAAAAGGCTGATCTCATAAAAGTTAAACATTGCTAAAAGAATTAAAACTTGCTTCTGTCATAATTAGAAGACTTCGGTGACTAGTGCATTTAAAATGTCCTGAACTTTTGTTTGTTGTTTAAAATGCAGAGTGTTATACTCCAGTAGGGCAAATTGCCGTTGCTCTCAGTAAAGCATTTCAGTTGTCTATTGAACTAAGACGTGAAATAAGGACCTAGATGGATAGAATGCACTTTTCTTCTCAAGAAAGGATTCTAAGTAAAAAGTCACTTCAAATATAGCTCATCTTATGTTAGAAATGAAGATGCCTACATAGATGGGTTTCTATTTCCATTTCATGATTTGAATAACATATGTAGAATCACCATTAAGTAGGATATCTCAAAATATCTTCCATGTGTAACACATAGCAATCTTTTTATTTATTATTAAATAATTCTTTAAAAAAATAAAATTTAGGAGTAGAAGATTACTTTTGGCTATGTATTTTTATTCATGAGATTTTTGTTAGTCAAGATATACTGTAATATGTTATATAGTCTACTTAATGTATAATATACTAAATATTACCATTACCTATGGATATCATGGGACTCCTTGCACATAATGGATTCCAGTCCACTTCCAGAGTTGCACATGAAAATGTTATCAATGAGCTGAAGAATCTGGCATTAATAACTTTGCAACATTATAACAAATAGGTAGTTCTGATGTTTGGTTCCATGTTTTAATACATCAAACATACTTCAGTGCTTACATTATAGTAGCGGATTGAAAACATCTGCTTCCTCGCCACTAGTCCACCAGCAGCAGAAACTCTCAGCTCATTTTCCCTAGGCTTTCATGCATCAGGGCTGCAATCCAGCTGCTGGAGCAGCACAAGAGGCCAGATTCATACTCAAGAGCCCTGGAAGTGGAAATAAAAAGTCTTCTTGCCAAAGTTGGAGCAAAGCTAGACGCCCTGAGTTCGTTGCCTTCTTGCTGTGTTCTTACTCCCCACCCACTCACTCTCTCCTCCCTTCATATATTTACAGCTCCATCACCAGTTATGACAATTAAGAAAGATCGGACTTCCAGAAACAGTATCTCTTTATCTTGGCAAGAACCGGAACATCCAAATGGGATTATCCTGGACTATGAGGTCAAATACTATGAAAAGGTGGGGGAAAGATGTAACAGAGTTGTGTTTGGTAGGGGAAAACCCTATTCTTTCAAGAGCTATATTCTTGCAGGTAACATGCTTGCTTATGAGTGGTAGAGCTCTGTTTATAACCTGGTCATGTGAACTCTCTGATTTCTCAGTAGAAGAAATCTTGTCAATTCCTATCTATGTTATAGCAAATAGTAACCTCAAAGATGACACTTGCAAATATAAGCTAGTTAGTAATGACAATAAACACAGCATTTAAGTCTGTTTCCATCAAAACTTGTGCTATGTTAACACTTTGATGGTGGTTCCTTATTCAGCTGATGCATATCAACTTTTAAAATATCAGGCCATACAGGACAAAAATTCTAGGCATTTAAAAATTTATGCATACATAAATTTAATACTGATATACACACATATATATATGTATGTATATATACACACAGTGTGCTTATTTTAACATGCAGATATGAAATTATAATTATCTCCAAATAAATATTTTGAATGTTTTACTAAAACTTTTCTCAAAATATTTATATTTTTATACTCATTTTGCTAAAGAGAATAAACAGGACCTGTTTTCAAGTATGAGAACAATGATTCTAATTCTTGAATGAGTCGATAAGTAATGTAAAAATAAGCCCAAATCTCCTCATTAATATAGTAGCTCAAATATAATCTAATCAGTATCTTTAGTTAATGATTATCTGTAATTAGGGTCTAGGGAGATGGCTCATTTGATAAACAGTTTGGTGTATAAACATAAGGTCCATAGTTCAGATCCCTAATAAAACATAAACATCGGAATATAGGAGTGTGCCAGTTATCCCTGCAGAGCATGGGAGGTGGCTATACCAGGATACCTATGCCTCATTGGTCATCTCATCTAGCCAATCAGTTAGTTCAAAGTTCAGTGAGAGACACTGTCTCAAAGAGAAGATGGCAAGCAATTGAGGAAGACAGTGTCAGTGTGCAGGCACATAAGCATAGCACGTAAACAATCAAAGAAAGGGAAGTAAAAGAAGCATCTGTGTAATTACCACATGGACATAGCCTAGAAGGAAAATAAACTTCTGTGTGTATTCATTTTTATAGCAATACTTCATTAAAGGAATTTTAATGTTCCATGTGAGCCTCCTAGAGAAGATGTCTTTGATAAATACTTCTAGACTTTGATGTTAAGATATTAAAAATATTCGAGTATAATCAATTAACATATGCATTAATTATAACTTACATTCAATGTACATTCAATGCAATGTAAAATTTGATATATTGAGATAAATAATTGCCACTATTAAAATACAATATTATTAATATTTTTAAAATTAGTAAAATATTTACTATTGAATATTCATGGAATATCTCTCTTCACTTTAACTCAAAAAAGGTAGGTTTTGTAAATATAATCTTGGAATTATACTGAAGTTTTTTCAGCATTAATTTTGAAGAGAAGGTATTTTTATAAGGACATTAGGTAAGGATGAAATCTATTTTTTTTCTGTTTTCTGTACAAGAGGTAACTCATCCCGAATGAGTTAGACAGTTTGATAACTTGTACCCAGAGAATGAAATCATTAATTTGACTTCAGTAAGCATTTTATACTTCAAGACAAAATGTTGAAGGATTGAGTATGATAGTATTATAAGGGTTTGGTTTTAACATGATTTTTTTTTTTTTTTTAACTTCAAAGCAGGAGCAAGAGACGAGTTATACCATTTTGAGAGCAAGAGGCACAAATGTTACCATCAGTAGCCTCAAGCCAGATACTACTTATGTCTTCCAAATCCGAGCTCGGACGGCAGCAGGATATGGAACCAACAGCCGCAAATTTGAATTTGAAACTAGCCCAGACTGTATGTATTACTTCAGTTTTTGATAAAATGTGGGGTTTTGCAAAAATTAAAAAGTACCCGATGAGTTATTCTCCGCATTAGGCAAATGTCATGCACTGAAGGTATATTGAGAGGAAATTTAATAATTGCACTTTCTTGTATATATCATTTCCTATTGGTGTGAACATACATCTTTGGCCTTTTCTATATTTCAAATTATTTTTTTTCTAATTTATCAAATGATTCGAATTTTCTATTAGCCAGAAACTGTAATAGAAGAACATTATTTAATGTGATAGCATGCTGCTAACACCTGCCAGCTCAGATATTCTAAATTCATTGCATGATTTAATAAACTCCATAAAAGAAACTTACTGATCCATGAGTTTCTTAATTTTATTCTAATTCTTAATACAACCAGTACATAATTTTGTTTAATTAACAGCAAATAATAATTTTAACATTAGTTTTGTGTTAATCCTTAATAAATTCAATATGTATAAACTAGAGAATAGTAGTTTAAAAGTTTTAATATGTGTATATAGCTTCATTTATATTCATAAGCAATTTGAACAATCTGTCCATGTCACTCAAAGGTAGATTAAAATGCATCTATAACTGGCAAACATTTTTCTCAATATATTTACCTTGAAATGTATGTTTCCTATTTTAGAAGTCCACTGCTAAAATAGAATCGTTGAAAGGGTATATTTAATTACTATGATGCTAATATAAAATAAATATAAGTTAAATTTATTTAAGAGTAACAAATGAGATTACAATTAATTTTGAGGAAAATATGAGTATGTTTATACATGTGTATGTGTGCATTTGTGTATTAATACACTGAAGAATACTTACACAAAAGTATTCATAGGGCAAAGTAGTTAGTGTATTTTCTGAGTAATGACCCATGGAACAATGAGACTTAATGATACGAACTATTTTTATAAGAGACGATGATTTATATTTCTAGTGAATAGGTGTCATTTTAATTATAATAGAGAAAACATAGCCACAAACAATTTTATATAGCCAAAGTGACAATTATGAAAACAGTCCTTCAGGAGGATCAAAGGCCCACACCAGTGAGACCAAGATTATCCTAGAAAGAGCTCCAATGCCCAGAACTCTACTGAAGAGAAACCTTATAATCTGTTCTGACCATTCTAATTTGCCATTTTCTCTGGCAGTTGCATTTTCTATTTTCCAAATATTTTTGTCCAACTGTGAAATCACATTATTATGGGTATGATGATATATTTATGCCTAGTAAGAAGGCATAGGACTTAATAAATAGTGTTGAAGTCAAAATGATAAATACTTTATAAAGCACTTTTTTGTCAAGTGGCAGTGCTGCTTAGCACGAGGAACTCCGGCTTCTTTGACATGCTGGTCTTTGCTTACTACTCTTTAATGTCACTGATTCCCGTGGTAAACATTGACAATACTTCTTGAGCCATCATTCACAAACACCTAATTCTATCTCTACGTAACTCTCCTAAGCCCCTTGTAAGGAAATAGGCATGAAGAAACTTCTCTCTGAAGACATGGCAATGTAATGTACAATGTCATGGAGTCCCTGTGAACAAAGCTTAAAATCAATTGGAAAATCTTAAATGATGGTCATGAATGTATTTGCAAAATGACATTAGCAATTCTTCATCTTTTGTGCATTTCGTGCAGACACCATATTTTAGTATCAAAACTTCTTGTTTTGAAAACAATTACAAATTGTCCTTTCAGGTTTATAAATGTATACAAGAGCAATATAGCAAGGCCATTATCTTGTGGTATTCACTGACGAGTAGTGAGGTCTGCTCAGCATTGTGGAACTTCATCCTGTTATGTTGTTACGGGAAAGTCAGTTCTACAAGGTAGTACAGTTATACTATATTAGGAAGCTTTGAGTCACTGCGACTCATACCTGACAAAGAGTTTAAAGAAGGAACAGTTTATGCTCACAGTTTCCTGAGGTTCTGTGAAGAGTTGGCTAGTTTGTTAGTGTAAGCTTAGAGGGGGGAGCAGAACATGGGGATGGGAAGCTACTCACCTCATGACTGAGAGGAAGTGGAGAGACACAGAAAGGAGCAGGCTAGAGGCCAACTTTCATGGCAAAATATCAGTAACCCACTTCATTCCACAAATCCTTACCTCCTAGAACAGGACAGACCCAGTAATATCATCAATCTATGAATCTGTCCGTGGATTAAGCCATTATGTGTGTTTGTGTGTGCTCATGTGTGTGCATGAGGGTGGGTGTGTATGTGTGTGTGTGTGTGTGTGTGTGTGTGTGTGTGTGTGTGTGCATGTGTGTACATGTACATGTGAGGGTGTGGATGTTACTAAATTATTTCTCCCAATTACAATTCCTAAAACTGAAAAATCCTAGAAGAAAGAACTGGAAACTGCTAGCCTGTAAGGATCTTCTGGATCCTCATATGGTGGAAAAAATAACACAGGTTAAATAGGATGACTGTTGTTTCTAACATAGCAAGAGTAAGATCAGACACATACGTCCCGGACATATTTACCAGAACACTTTAGAATCCTTGGAGGCCAACAGATATTATCACTATTTCCAGCGATGGGATGGGAGCCCCAGCCCTATTACATGAGGACACCCTAATGACTCAGATCATGTTTGTGCTGTTTTTATCTTTCATTGTAAAAGAATTGAGATGGTAAATTAAAATTTGGGAAGGGATGAATAGAGACTATTATGCCAGACTATTATGCAATTGCAGAGTGGAATCATTATCTGGAAAATATTGTATGCTAAGACTATTTCAGAGACTGTGGGGTTCTTTTGTAACTTCTTCAAAAGAGAACCGATATAATGAATTAAGAACTTGCAACCTGACTGGAACTGTATAAATATTTTATTTTTATCAATGTATCAAACATAAAGGTATATTATATAATATAGCAAATGAGAATGATGCTAGACATGCTGACTCAAAAGAAAGAGCAAGTGCCTAATTTTCTCCTATATAGAAAATGACACTAATGTGAACAACTTAATTAAAACATAAGGAACACACCAATTGGTCATTCAATACCAAATGGCCTTTGCTTAATGAATACATACAAGTAATATTGTATGGACTGAGTAGGTTATATCTAGGAATTTATGTATATGTGCATAAGTGCACATAATAAAAAATAATTAAAATGTTATGAATTTGAAAGAACAAGGGGGTATGTATGTGGGAGTGCTTAGAAGAAACAATGTTTTTTTTTTTTATTTTTAATTTCAACAGAGAACATGGTGTGATCTGATTACACATTTTAGATGGCTTCAAGGGGCAGGATTATATTGGAGCAGTCATAGATCCATCCCATGACTGGCAGTGAGAGAGAAGGACCATTCTGTCTCCTTATCATTCCCTCTGCTGCTCTCATCGAGCTGGCCGAGATAAACTTGTGAACTACAAAACATCCACAGAATATCAAAGTTATTGCTCATTAAAAATTACATCCCAAAGCCAGGTGTGGTGGCACATGCCTTTAATCCCAGCACTTGGGAGGCAGAGGCAGGCGGATTTCTGAGTTTGAGGCCAGCCTGGTCTACAAAGTGAATTCCAGGACAGCCAGGGCTATACAGAGAAACCCTGTCTTGAAAAACCAAACAAACAAACAAGCAAACAAAAAAAAACAAACAAAAATTACATCCCATAGAATGAAAAGCAGTCATGTCACCATGTGTTTATCAGTATTATGAAAGCCAGGCTAAGCTATTTTACCAACTAATTACACACCTGTAGCTAGTAGATAGGAATGTGTATGACAAGTGGTTATGAAGATGGAGTTTCAGGAGTAAGAACTCTATGGGAAGGTGTCTGAAAAGAACTGGAAGTGGGATGTTCTAGATACCTGTGGATAGTCTCAGGCTAAGGTATGTACCTGGCATGCTGAAAAGAGGGTGAGTAGAAAGGACTGGGCTTGAGGAGCCTCCAACTGCATACAGATTTGGAAGTCTTAACCACAACAAAGAGACAAGGAGTAGAGATGACCATTCTACCAGGCCTTTCTTAGTCCAGAATGCCCAGACTCCATCACTCCTGTTTTTGTTCTATTTAGTCACCATGAAGGAGATGCCCTATGCCTGAGAATGCAGTGGACACTAAAGGGGCAGCAGCTGGAGGCTGCCTGCTCACTGCCATAAAAATACCTGAGCCCAGACTTTACTCTATGACTAGCACAGTTGTATAAGCAACAGGAGGATAGTGGAACTGAATAAGGTGCTGAAAACAGTTTACAGTGTGGTATGACTTCCAGTCACACCCTAGGCTCATTTGTCAGATGCATAGGAGACTGAACACTGCTGCTCTGCCCTGGTACTTATGTTATATCATTTAACTGCTCCTAAGAAACACCTGAGCTTTGTTTGTGTGTGTGTGTGTGTGTGTGTGTGTGTGTGTGTGTGTGTGTGTTTCGTTTTAATAAGTCTTTAATTGAAAATGAAGGTATATTGTGCATTGTATTATGGTCGTAGTTTTTTCCATTCCTCATCTCCACCCAAAGCCCTGCCATCTCTCAACTCTTTCAGCTGTCTTCTTTCTCTCTCAAGGAAACAATCAAATAGAAAAATAAACAAACACACAATGATAAAATGAAATGAATGAACAAAAAGAAAATGAAACAAAGAGAGAACATGGGAAACACACACATACACAAATAATACCTATAAAAAATGACAAAATTAAAATTGGCACTTTACAAGCAAAATATCAGCAAGGATGAAAACAAACAAACAAACAAACAAACAAGACCAAACAAAGCAATATGAGAGAATCTAGAAAAATCAATGGGTATGTTACATTTTGGTCAACTACAGCTAGGTACAGAGCCTGGTTTTAATTATGAGAAAGAACACTTTGCAGAAAACCTTCCACAATTAGATTTGGCCAAGTAAAAGGTTTCTGAAGAAAGAGATGTGAGTTATATTCTCTCTCTCTCTCTCTCTCTCTCTCTCTCTCTCTCTCTCTCTCTCTCCCTCTCCTGTCTTCCTTCTATTTCTCTCTCCCTCTCTCCATTTCTCTGTCCTCCCTTCCCCATTTTCTCTTTCAAGTCAAAATTTCATCACGTGTCCAATCAGGATTTACCAACACAATGACCTGGTAATCTGAGCTTTCCCAGGACTGTGGGGATGGTAGAAAACTCCAGATCAGGATTCTCATAGACTCTGTAATGCATTAAGCTACAAACTTGGGCCCTAAATCTTAGTACCTGGTTTAAAATTTACACTGAATTCTGAAAGTGTAAAAAAAAAAAAAAAAGCAGAGTAGTGTATGTGTAAGAATAGTACAGCAGACTGGCTTTGGAGAAGAAACATTTGAGTGATGAAATAAAAGAGAAGAAAGGTGAACAGAGAGAAATTCTGAATTCTAATCGTAATCCAGAAGTCACATAAAGACAGAAAACTCTATATAAAAAAGATTTCCTGACAACTGGATTTGATTGATCAGGTCTGAAATGAGGAGAAGAGCTCATAGTTTGTGGGTTGGATGTTTCCTGGTCAGATGTCCTGGGCTGAATCCAGGACCAATACCCACACCGGGTAGCTTCTAAGCAATGCCAGTCTTAACCCTGGCTACAAAACAAACAACCAGAGCTTATTTCCCCACTCAGTGGCTTTTTATTTACATTACATTCAGAACACTGGCCTTCCTCAAGATTCTCTAAACTTATTCTGTAATGTGGCAGATAAATATTTGAATCTGTGTGCAAATAGAGTCTCCACTGATGCTAATCAATTTAACTCAAAATCAGTCCTTTCCAGTTGTGTCTGTGTGCCGGTGAATGCTTATTAACAGGCATAGAAATTTGAATTTCAGAGAACTGACAAATGTTATACGATTTTGTTTTGAGTTTATATACCTACTACATAAAGCAAAACCTGTTTTAGGTGTGAACTATATAAAAAAAAACCTGGAAGTTGAATAGATTTGACAATAGGGTAGTTTCTTAATTTATTACTTGATTAATTTTGGGTCTGTTTATGAAGACAGGAACCCCAGGAAAATTTCTTAGTGATGGGAGGTACACAAACCATCATTTCATGACTTTTATGTTTTGAAATTGTCTTGAAGCTGACAAAGTAATAACTGTATATTCTTAGCAAGTTCTCTGTAATGTTTACATTAATATTAATATTAATCTTCCAACTGCATGAGTCTGTCTTTTATTAGCTTCTTCATGTGTATGAGGACATGAAATATGTGTTCCTTGTCTGGTTTATTTCACTTAGTACAATACCCTCGAGCTTTGTCTATACTGCTATAAACTAAAATTCTCTTAGCCAATAAATAGACATATCAGGTTCAAAAGAAGATTCTTCCCAAAGTTCACCTTGTTTCTTACTATAAATTCTGATTTATCCAATGACTTTCATGCTAATGTGGACAGACAAAAACTAGCCCTAGATTTCACGATCTGGTACTCAAATAATTTATTATTAAATTTTAATTTCATTAATGAGGAATGTCATAAAAATATGAGAAGTGTGTCATTTTTGTTTTGTCTTAAACTGTGAATTCTTTCAATGTTTGATTTAACTACAAAATCAAACAAACAAACAAAAACAAATAAACAAAAACAAACAAACAAAAACAAACAAGCAAAAAACCTCAGAGTGTGGAGTGAATTTAAAAGTACCACCATGTAACTGTCAGTCACAGAGGTAATGCTTGTTCTCTTATTTCTTTCCTTCGACCTTGCAGCTTTCTCCATCTCTGGTGAAAACAGTCATGTGGTGATGATTGCTATTTCCGCAGCTGTGGCCATCATTGTCCTCACGGCGGTCACCTATGTTTTGGTCGGGAGGTGAGTTTGGTTGACTGAATGATTGACCATTATTGTGGCTTTTCTCAGTGCCCTGAACTGCTTTAGAATCTGAAGACTGTGTACTCAGAGCAGTCCCTTAAGAGATTTGGATGTTTATAAAACCCTTCTGCTTTTATTTTCTTTCATCCTTCCTTTCATTCTTATTTCTCCATTAATATTTTTTAAAATTTGAGATTATGATGTTTACTACATTTCTTCCTTCTCTTTCTTTTCTCCCTCCAAAGCCCCTCATTCAAAGTCAAATTCATGCCCTCTTTTTTTTTCAGTTGTTGTTGCACGTATATGTGTATAGGATACAATGTATCAAATATATAATATGTACAATATGCAATATATGATACATAATGTGTAATGTGCAATATGCCATATGCAATATGTAGTACATAATATGTAAAATGTGTGTGTATGTTTCCAGGCTTTTAGTTTGGTATTAGATAACCAATTGGTCTGCTCTTGCCAGGAAAAATCATTTTTCTACCTCTAAGTATTCCTGGACACCTCTAGATTTCCCTGTGAGATTGACGCCTCATAGGCTTTCAAGGGTCTGCTTTAACATATCTATTGTTGTTGCTCTTGTCCAGCGCATGTTTAGGCAGTAACAGTGGTGGGACTTTATGGGTGTAGCTTTTGACCTTACAAGGAAAGGAAGTTTCCCAATAAGCTCCATGATCTCTATTAATTCTCACCCACACCCTCTAACTCAAACTACTTCTCTTTTGACCCCACTCCTAGTTCCCACTTTCTTTTTCCAATTATCCCCTTATTCTTCAAATGACCCCAGATTCCTTGACACTTTCTCACCCCTCACACTGGTAACAGGGCACTGCACTCATTACCAATGGAGACTCCACTCTTTATTCATTCCTACAGTAGTTGTTAAAAAATACTATAAACACATTCTAAGGCCATTATAAAAACTGAACTGGAGGTGTCTGCTCAGTGGGGAGGCAACCCTACATATCTCCTCATTAGGCCACCTTCCAGGGTACCTAGGAGAAAAATGTAATATAGTGTCAGTAAACTTTCGCTAAAGCATTTGATTGTTTCAGGGGAAAGCTTGAATTGCGGGGTTTTATATATTCTGAGCATAGGTAGTGCATTTATATTTTGTTGCTTTGCCTCTAGGTTTTGTGGCTATCACAAGTCAAAACACAGTTCAGAGGAGAAGCGCCTTCACTTTGGGAATGGGCACCGTGAGTTTCAATTTTTTTTTTTTTTTTAACATTTCAGCTTTAGCAGTTGCTGATGTATGATTGGGTAACCTCTCTTTGACAGAAGGGATTCGAGAGTAGTCTGATGAGGGAAAAATAAGCAAAATAAATTGATTGTAGAAAGAGGAATAAATCTAAGGTTCTATATGAAATATTTTCTCCATGGTGGTGTTTTAGAATATTTACAATGATAGGTAACCTGTGGCTTTATGTACACATAATGCCTGCGACGAGTTCTAGAAACTGTAGTCATCTCTAAGTGGCTGCAAAGCTTAGCCTCAACTTCCTCATGACTACGTGTCTGCTGTAATCCAAATATGAGCATTTTCTCTCTCTTGACTCCCAAGTAAATATAAATGACCACTTTTTTATGTAACCCATTACTTTATGTGGTTCACCAACCAGGAAAAAGCTTTTACAATAAACTACTTATTTTAAAGTTACATGTCATCTAATTGGTAGGAAAGACAATATTTTTCCTCCTCACATCTATTACAACCAACTAAATCTCTATTGATAGTTTTTCAAAGAAATACACCTTTTAGGTAACATGTTTTGCCTTGAACAAAGAGATGTATACTTTTATCTTCTCTGGTAGACTAAATCATCGAATGGGTCTGCTTTTTCCAAACTCTAGCTTCATTCAGGGGAGTTAGTACAAACCAATGCCCTTCAGAGAAGGAGCACGATCTCATGGAAGTTACCAGAAAGACTAGACTTGCTTGCCTGCTCTGAAATACCTCCCTCAGACTAATTGCTACCTCAGCCTTTATTACTATCTTTCAAAACTTTCTTCAGATGGATAGGATGCTTCCTATCAAACACTATTTCTGCATCTAAAACATTCATTGTGGTTAAAATTCACATAAAATTCCTTATCTTAGTTTACATGAGAAAAGCAAACAGTAGGTTGAAAAGAGGGAGAAGCATGCCTATGAAAATGTAAATTTTTGTCTGGAAGCAGTGGAAGAGCTTGTGGAGGTGGTAGGTGTTATTCATTTCATCATCGAACTGAAATAAAATAATTCATTCAGTGATAAAACACCAAAGCTTTACCTTAATTCAATCCCATACCTATTCAGGTTATTCCAGACTAGGTTAAGTTAATTTACCAAATAAACTTAGTGAATTATCAGATTATAGAACAGACTCCCATTCTTTTATAGTTTGACTAAATTAGGCAATTCTATTCTTCTGAATTTACCTTAGAAGTGGATAGTTGGTGTGAATACTTGCTATACTACACCATGCTGACTTGGCTATTTTATGTAAATCATAACCTTTATGAATATGGACACTGATAAGTGTCTGTCACCAATTCTATGCAGATTCTAGTATTTTCCTCTTTTTTATGGCCTAGATTCTTAGTTTTTGTTTTCAATGTGCCTTTTCCTTATAATAAACAAATTTTTAAAAATGTATATTATCTCACTTTTAAAACCATAAAGCAAGTTACATGCTTGTCATAGACTTTCTGCCTCTGATTACTACAGCTGGTTTATTTCAGACCATTTATTTGGTATTACTTTAAAAAGCTCTAGCTATGAACTATTCCCTCAAGCCTTGTTACAAGTCCTATAACATTGCTTCAAAAGAATAGAAATGTGTTTTGCCTCTTAAGATCCTGTCTCCTTGCCTTCTCTGCCTGGACATTTTTTTTTTTTTTTTTTTTTTTTGCTGTCCTTAGGGCAACTCATGCTGGTAAAATGGAAATGTAAATTATTGTGTTTGCACAGAATGAGCTGTAAAGTAGCACAGCTTAACACGTGTGCATGTGTTTATTATCTGGTTTTTGTGGCAGAGCCCAGTTACTCTGTATGGTGCCCTTAATTATTGGTGTGAAGGGATTGCTTGCCTTGCAGCCCAAACCTCCTGCTTCCCAGAACATAAGGAATGTGCAGTTAAAAAAATCAACAGCTCAAGTCCCTAGTGTAGAGACCATTTGACTCAGGGCAGTGTGTTTGTGTTTATAATTTTTCACAAATGTCATGTGGACAGAAAAATCAGTTTACTTTATGCTAATAGAAGCAAATGTGATTGATTTTTGGAGGAGAGAATGATTATTCAAGCTTTGTACTATTTAGTTCAACACATTTTTCTCCAAGTCTTACTTTAAAAACTCAATTTAGGACCTTTAAAAATAGCATATTTTTGGTTAAGTTTCAGACATTGCATGTCACAGTTATCTCACATTTTTATAAATTCTAATGCCAGCAACTCTCCCTAACATGAGCTTGATTCTTCAAATTTAGCAAAGTCACAGATTTGCAATTATTTAACGAAAATATTCAACTTTATGTCCAAAATGTTATTTTCTTTCTTAAGGAGAAATACCATACTCCTTTACTATTCAAAATTAGAGGCAGATCAAAACATACCAGAAAATCAGTAATTAAAGTGAGTATTTAAATGTAAGCAAACTGAGTAACTCTAGAAGATTCTAACACATATTTACTTCCTTAAATACTTTATTTAATCAGTGGTTCCCAAATCAAGAAATGCACAACAGCTTTCTGTAGGCACAGAGTCTTAGTATTGATGCTATTAGTAATTGTTAGATTAATGTTAAAAATAATGAATTCTTGTTTTAAAGGATGAGGCCACATCTTCTTTTACAGAAAAGAATGTTTCATAAAATAAATCAGACTTTAAAAAAACACACACTCTGAAATACTGTACTCATTGACTGATAATCCATTGTGCTGAAGGCTTACCCTAAGGACAACTACTGCCAATTATTTATTCCCATTCCAAACCAACTCTGATTGTACCAAAGCATCGTTTAGTTATCTTTTTCTAAATGAGATGCTGCAATTATAAAGTAATTGTAGGAAATTACATTGTCTAGTTTTTTATTTCATAAAAGAAAATATTCTTCAACATTTAAGTGTAACTAAAAAGAAGATATATCTTTTAAGCATACTTGGTTCATATCAAAACAATGTGATCCATGTAACCAAAATTGAAATCAGCTATAATGTCAACAAAAGTTTTGTGGAAATCAATTTTCAATCCTTAACGTTAGAGTGTGTTCACAGATTTAATGTATTTAAAACATTTTCTTTTGTAGATAACTTGTTCGAGCATTTCATATTCTCTTTAATGAGGTAGTTTTTCCAAATGAAATTATTTCATAATATAAAATGAATAGCATTTATATAAATAATTTACCTTTTGGGTATTTGATATTTTGTTTACAGAAAGTCATGAGAATTTCAAATTCAGAATAATGGAATAAATAGTTGTGGTTTGAAGTTACATTTATGACTTAGGTTTAAAATTGCTTCTCAGCTTAACAATTAAGCTTTTAAACATAAACATTATTTATGTTGCCTTTAGTTCTGTTCAGAATCATACATGATCTCAGTCCACTGATAGTATGCTAGTATGCACATAAAATATGAAGCTTAAACTCCATTTTTCCATGCAGATGGTGAACTCATTTGTGAATACTAAAAACAACATACATACTGTAGTGTCAGAGATGTTCTGTTTTTCTTTTTAATGTTTTAATTACTCTATACTCTTCTGATTCCTGAGCATATTCATGTATTTTGATTTACTGTCAGATGGTGGACTGTAAAGATACTTGGCTATTCCAGCGCCTCTGAATCAGAAGTGTTTAGTAGCACAGTGGTTTGTTGGTTTATGGTAGTAACTACCATGCCCACTCACACTATAGACCTCTTCCTCCTGAGATCTGCATTTCATTATCCCCTTCTAGGGTCTTAGCAGAGAAAATACTTTATTGTGCTTCCTCTTTGTGCTCTATTGCAAACAACTTTCTTCTTACAATTAGTACACCTCCATGAGATTTTTTTTTTAATGTTACAGAGTAGCCTACAGATCGATACAAATTTGATAGATTTTTTTTTTTCTTTTTCAGTGAATACGATTTTGAAATTTGCTTAGTAAAGTCATGCTTTTCTTTTTGTTGATAGTAAAACTTCCAGGACTCAGGACCTACGTTGATCCACATACATATGAAGACCCTACCCAAGCAGTTCATGAGTTCGCGAAGGAGTTGGATGCCACCAATATATCCATCGACAAAGTTGTTGGAGCAGGTAACTAGCATGTCAATAGTTCTCCTAACAAAATAACAGGCAGAACGCTACAGGAGGAACATGAGCTTGCTAGTAAGTGTACTACTGTGGAGACAGGCATTTTCTGATTTCATGATCAAAGACAGGCAATAAATAAATACAGCATTTAATGGAATGTAATTATTTCAAAGGTGCCAGACTTACAGACTCTCAGACCATGGCTGCCTTTTATTTATTGAATTCCAGGGACAGCAATAGCAGTGGCTAAAAGCTGATCATGTGTCACAAAGCTATTGACTAAATGGGGACAGCAGGATAAAAGTGAGTCTCACTATAAACAAAACTAGTCATTGTAAATCTTTTTTTTTTTTTTTTAGTTTAAAAGTGTCTTTCAGAGAACCAACAATCAAAAATAAAAAGCTGACCCATTTGACATAGATATCATGTGACCATTTTGAGAATATGTTTTAAATAATGTAAAATGCATCAATTTAATACTCACCTCGTAGGTTTTGACATACTTGGCACTAAAGCTCCCAGGAAATGTTCTGATAACCTCATGAAAGGAAATTAAATCTTTTTTCGAGTTTCACATTCTAAGTTATGGCACAGTTTCTCTTTTTCCTTATTATCCCCATGTCTATAGTGACATAGTCTAACCCGAGTTTAGGAAATCAGTTGATTTCTCAAATACTGCTTTTCTTGTTCCTCCAGCCCAACAGGACCTATAGTCATAACCACTGCTCACAAACAAGGTTGATGATTTCTTGTTCACTCTGAGGTCTGTAGGTAATTCGTGAAATCTACATCACTCTCGCTGCTTGAGAAATACGTGAAGGAGCGTTTCATCTTCTATTTTGGACTGCAAGTGGCTTTGTCAAGGTCTAGCTTAATTCATTGCTTTGCAAATGATGGAGTCTGGATTCACAGAGTCAGTTAAAGTCAGTGGAGGTTAAAACTTCTTAAAGAGAAGGCAAAATATTTGTTGTGATGCAACAGGGAATTAAATAGGATATTCTGCTACTTTTGGAGGTCAAACATTTATTTTACCAAAATACTAAGAAAGGAAATAAGTAAGTAAATAAATAAACAAGCAGATTGTCTCACACCTCTCTTGGTGATACATCAGTCACCATATTTAGAAAACACTCAGCACTGCTTTGTTAATCAAAAAATAGCTAATTGAAAAACACTTCAAAAATAACTCCTCTCTGGTTACTACAAGATTAATGTTTACATGTGGTACAGCACATATCCAATAGTCTGTTCAATAATGGGATAAGACATTCCATGAGTGGCCCATTTTGTAGCTGTTATAGCTAAAACAGAGTCAAAAAGCTCTATGTTACAGACATACACCACTATTACCTCGAACGAAGCCTAGTATCCACTGGAATGACGATAGGTAAATCTTATCAGTAACCTGGTAGGATCCTAATGGCTCAAGGACATTTTATACCAAGTAAATTGGAAGCTTCAAAATTCAGCAATATTTCATGTTCAACAATTTTCAGATCATTTGCACATTAAAGCAGCTTTGTAAAGGGCATTAAATCTAAGAAAAATACTTCTGCAGAGAGTTTTAGGTAAAACTGGTTATGCTTCATTTGGTATTGTTATATCATTGTTCTCCTCCCAGAAGCCTAAGGAACTTTATAGCTGGTGTGTCAATAATACAACAAACCAATACTCCAATAAAATGAATTGATAGCAGATGCTTACCCTCTCATTTTCAGTCTGCCTAAGTCTATAGCCAATTTGGCCCTCGTAGTAAAAACAGAATAGTTTCAAACATCTGACATTAATCCTGTGTTCAATCTTAATATCTGTGCTGGCCTGTTGATAACCCTGAAACAATGTTAGAGATTAGAACAAGGAATGCAACCTCTACTGGATGCTTCGCACAATTCTCCACTTGCAGTTTCATGAGTGCTGATTTAAACCATGGAGAGCTCTTTTAAGATCCACAAATATCCAAGGCTTTCTTAGGCAATTTATACTGCCTAAGAAATTTATACCTTCAAAAACTTTTGAGCTTATAGAATATACCTTGGAAGTCCAAACATATAGATTTTCAAGGAATTATTTTAAAGAAGCAGTTGCTTTGTTTTCAATTATTTTGGTGTGTGTGTGTGTGTGTGTGTGTGTGTGTTGTATATGCTTCAATCACATATGTTTGTACACATTAAAAGCAGAGGTTGACCCTGAATGTTTTCCTCCATTGATCTATATTTGACTCTTCCAATGATCTATATTTGACTTTTGTGTTTGTTGAGATACAATTGCTCCTTGGACCTGACCTTGTAACTGTGGCAAGCCTGGATAACTACCAGCCCAGGCGTCTGCCAGTCTCTGCTCCGACACAAGACTGAGGTTACAGACATGCACCACTATTACCTGGCCTGCATGCTGGGATTCCTAATTCCTGACTGCATACGTTACCCACTGAGCTTCCTACACACCCTCAGGAATTTTTAATATTCCATGATATTTTATTGTTCTTTTTATATCCTAACAGGTGAATTTGGAGAAGTGTGCAGCGGCCGCTTAAAACTTCCTTCAAAAAAAGAGATTTCGGTGGCCATAAAGACCCTGAAAGTGGGATATACCGAGAAACAGAGGAGAGACTTCCTCGGAGAAGCGAGCATCATGGGACAGTTTGACCATCCCAACATCATTCGACTGGAAGGCGTTGTCACTAAGAGTAAGCAAAATCACAAGACCAGCTTTTGTTTATGCTGAGCAGATATTTCATAAACTCAAAGTCGTTGAAGCATTTTGAGATCGCAAGTAGCTTGATTCTAACTGAAATTCTGTTGAGGATGATCTGTTTTTTTTTTGTTTTTTTTTTGTTTTTTCTGGCAATAGGTTAAATGCCAGTCATGTTCTACTAGACACAGAACTCTGACTTCTGACACTAGTCCATGGATTAAAAGATTGTCTTGAAGAGAATTGTGAAGAGTAATCCTGTTCTCAAAGTAGCAGGATAAGTTATGCTGGATTTTGACAGGAAGTCCCGACTAGCTGCCTTTTCTTGTATTACTCATCAGCTCCATAGAAACTCTCAGATCTTTGGCCCCTTGCTCTCCTCCTGTCTTTAGGAAAATTACAGGCATCTCGGGGATGCTTCTAAGATGTAAGACTGGGACTCACAGTAGACCCACAGCTTCTCCTTGCTCCCCAGTGGATTTCAGGTAGTTCTGACCTAGGTTCCCAATGCCTTCCTGGCTGCACTTGGGAGCCTCTGGCTCAGGGTCATGGCCGAGCTCTGGATTTTACCCATGATGGTTTCTTCAGCCAGCATAAAAAGATCCTGTACTGCAGTTCTGCGATTCTTGGCTCCAGTCCCAATGTAAACCTCTTGAGAATGGGTTGTGGATTTTTTTTTTTTTTCCTCTCAAGATTTTGGATCACAGGCTGAAGAGTAAGTGAAATTGGCAACAGACTCCATCCAGTGAATGACAACATATGGCAGAAAATTTGGCATCTTTCAGGGGATAATTCATTGGCACCACATTTCTGTACTCTATGGTTACCAACAGGCATTACCCGTTATATTTTGCACAAAGATATTTTTCTGTAACATTACATGCAGGCCTTTACAAGTGGCACGGATACCTTCTCCCACCTTAGTGTAGCTAAAAATTACTTCCTTTCTACACAAGAGCGGGATTTACTTAAGAAACACTTCGATTTTCCGTTTGAGTTATGATGTGAAATAAACAGAATTAAGAATTTAACAATTCAACCTAATAACAATAACTTTATAATTCCAACATCAACAACATAACCATGGATAATCTTGTATTTATTTCTTCCCTCTGCATTTGTAACTTTCAGGTGATATTAGCAATTATACTGAAATATTTGCTGATGAAACATATTTTTGTTTTAATAATTAATGAAAACATTGATAGTAAGTTGGAGATTATGAAAGCAAGTATTTCTACTGTTCTTTTAGGGGAAGAATTGTTTTAGATGGATCACATTTCATTGGGTCCTCGGTGTTAATTAGACATTTAATATCCATCATGACATCTTGATCAAGCTGTTGTTCTGTGGATCTGGAACCCAACTCGGGAGGTCAATCCACTTGTGCTTATGCAGCCTTTCATCTTATTCTCTGCTTTTTCATTTGTCATGTCTCATTTTATGTCAGGGTGAGCCTGCTGGTTTGACTTTTACTGTGATAGTTCATACATTGTCATTACCTCTCAGTATATTAGAATTAGTCATTTCTCTTTTCCATTTTCACGAGCAGCCATACAGTATAAAGTTCTTGTCTAGAAGTCACTGCAGATATTGAGAAATATAACTTAACCATTTAAACTCTGTTCCCTAATATGGACAAAAGCAGATTTCCACATTTCAATTTTCTTCTTGTAGCATGGAGTATGTGTGTGCGTGTGTGTGTGTGTGTGTGTGTGTACACTAGGACATCTATAAATCATACCACATTGCATGTGTAAAGGTCAGACACAACCAAGGAACCTAATTCTACCATGTGGATCCTGCAGACCTAACTCATAGCATCCAATTTCATAGTAAGTGCATTTACCTGCTGAGCCAGTTCACCATCCCAGTTTTCTATGTTATATTCTCATACTCAACTTAATATGTTATTTTTTTTAAAAATCTTCCCTGAAATATTGATCATAGCAAACAGCCTTTCAAGTGTCTAAACCTTTGTGGGTTAATGTGTTAATGTTAAACCCTAAAACAAGGGGCTGGGTAGGCTATTCAGTGCTTAGAAGTACTTGGTGACAGGAAGTCTGGAAATGGAAGAAGGCGGAAGGATTACTGTGTTTGCTGGGCATGGAGTCCTAGTATCAGGCTTAGTAAGGAACCCTGTCTCCGGGGAATGGGACAGAGAGAAACAGAAGAAACACCATAATTCCCATCGACTCTAGCATGCTTGTGCACGTTCCACTTACCATACTCGAAAACTAAATACATAAGTGAAAAATAAATTGAAATACCCCAAATAAGATAATATTCCTCAGCAATGTCAGGGATATAACTAAGTTTAGCCCCTGGTCAAAATAAATATTTAATTTTCCACTGTGTTAGGAATCAAACATGAATTGAGCAATGTGATATATATGCATATATGGTTATATATTTAAATATAGCTATATATTTGATATGCACATATATATGCATATAAAAACTTCAATGAAAAGGGAGGCAACAAATTTGAGAGTGAGAAGAGATATGCAGGAGTGATTCCAGGCAGGAAAATGGCGTAATTCAGGAGGAAGAGACAGTGAGCAGGATGTAAAGTGAATAAATGGAAAGGAAGAAAGGAAGAAAGGAAGAAAGGAAGAAAGGAAGAAAGAAAGAAAGAAAGAAAGAAAGAAAGAAAGAAAGAAAGAAAGAAAGAAAGAAAGAAAGAGAAAGAAAGAAAGAAAGAGGTGTGAAAGCTCAAAACAAAAAGAAGAACAAAGGGGTAGAAAGGAAAGGAAAAGAAGTAGCGTAGGAGGAGAGGGACACAAATTGTTGGTACAAGGCTTTCAGTGACACTGAATTGAGTGTTTTTCCACAGGTGTTCACTTACATACCCGATTGTTTCAATCAGAGTGAAGGAGAAAATGATTACATTTCAGCCTGGATAGGATTGTCGCTCATTTTTCCAGCATAAACATTTAAGAAAGAGTGGGTAAAATTGACCATCAAACAAAATTCTAGGTTTGAACTGATGCTAAGCAATGGCATTCTAGGACTTCATCCATCAGGGGTTGTTTCCTTTCATTCCAGTGTCAAGGAGTTAGTAAGAGCAACCTGCCTGCTGTGCCTACAGTAGAGCGTATTTATTGCATTTAAGTCGATGTAAAACAGTAAATATCATAGGAAGTGTCATTCACATCTAAAAATAAAATTAATTACAATACACAAAGAAAAACAAGAACAATAAAATATTCAAAACAACCCCTACGACAAAAAAATACAAAAAAAATATTAAGGCTAATGGCTGTTAATAAATTGCAGATAATAAATAGTAGATAGGATGAGTTGAGCATCTTAGTCAAGTGTGATTCCAGAGCATCCTAGTGTCAATCACAGCTACCCCCTTGGAGTAAAAACTTTGAATGCGCTATATCTCCCTGGTCAAATAAGAACAAGCCCACTCCATAAATATAGTCACATACACTCTAAGTATATAGAGTATGCTGCATTGAATTTGATTTTGAGCTCCTCTGTGTCATGTTTAAAAGCTCTAAGTCTGGCACCCAGCAGTGGCTGAGGGAGATGCAAATGTTTTTAGTATCATCTTAATATGCTTCATTTAATATAAAATAAAGCTAATCTGCCTCTACATGTTAGCTATTTTCCTGCAGATTTTGTTTTCTAAACCTCTTTGGCTTATAAATAAATCTGCCTCCAAGTCCAGAGATGGATGTGCATTCACAAGCAGCATGGAGTCAAACTTGATTTTTATGCACAAGATGGTATTTACAAAGGTTTGAAACATGAGCCCGTTCTTGTTTTCATTAGGAATTCAGTAGTTCTGAAGTCAAATTCCAAGTCAACCTTACTCAGTTTGAGACCTCATGCACATTAACCTGTTACAGGTGCTTCTTCAAGTGAAACAAAGAATTATCAGAATTGTGATATTTTCAGACATTTTAAATATTGTAAACTATATACAAGACTAGTGTATATACAATACTAGTATGTCCTACTTCTGACTAAGCACGAGACAATGAGTCACCAAATGGAAATTTTAGAGAATAATTTCTAGGGTTTTTTTTTTTTTCTTCTTTTGCTTAAAAGCCGTTCCTTTTATATTGCTATTAATTGTGTGCAGGAACCACACAACCTATGTGATATGCTATTTTTAGATCTCTTTTTTGGAAAGATCATTATATAATCATTACTTTTTTCATTTATTTGAGTTGAGCCATAAACAATGTTAATGGCATGGTACGTGCTGAGCCTGATGGCTCTGAACAGGAGAAGGTGATAGAGCCTCTGATCTTCAGAGTAGCAGAAAGCTGCGGCGCACTCTGAGCAGAGCTAGGTACGAACATGTGTTATCAATTTTACTGAAGTTCAAAAGGATGCAACTTAGTCTCAGCAAATGTTTGATATTTCTGCCATCACACCATTAGTTAACTGATGCTCAGGCTCCAACTGTAATTACCATTGGCAAAATTTTACCTAGTAGAATTTTTTTTTAAAGTGTACTGGTATGTTTTACCCTTGAATTATTTTCTATAAATGGAAATAAAATTGCAGCATCAAAAAGATTTACTACATATTTAATAAGTAATCTTGCACGATTATCAATACTGTGGATGGTGCATTATAGGACTTCTTATGTGTCCCATTGAATGTTTATATTGCACAAAAAATTAGATATTTCTATTCACTTTACCTAAAATGCGAGTGAATAGTTAGATGATGTCATACTTAAGTGACAATAGAAGACTTCATTACCTCATTTGCTTCTTTGCTCTAAAAGTCTCATCTGTGTTTCCTCTAATATGATATTTCCTATGACTTTCTCAGTAGGCAGTACATACATGGAATTTATGTCACCAGTTAGGAGAAGGGAAGATGGTGATGACACAAGCCACTATGACAGAGTCACAGTTGCAAATTGGCAGTTGAGTCAAGACTCATATATCAGCATGCAATGTAACATAACCAAGAATGTCTTTGTCAGTATATTTAAGGGAAACTAAGAAGGGAATGATGTTTTATATGTTTAAAGGATTTGGGCTATTTCATTTTATTACTGGTCACTAATGTCTCTTGCATGGCTAAATTGGAATTGCCATGGAACTGGTGTTGCAGATTTTTCTCATTTAGATAAATAGCATGGTTTCCTGGCATTTTGAAAGATTAAATATTTAAAGATTCATATTTAATCCATGTTGATGGTAATGAACCCAGTGACACAGAACTGGTCATTCATAAAGACTGAGACTGAGGGAAGCACAGTCAGGAGTGGGTCAGCTACGTCCCACCCTTCCTCAGAGATCTTTATGGAATAGCAGAAAGGCTGTAAGAGCTGGAGGGGTTGATGGCTCTATAGAGACCATGCTTTCAGGGCACTATAGCGCAATAGTACATATGAGCCTACAGCACTCCTGGCAGCTTGTGCATGAAGGTCAAGCCACAGGTCAAGCCAGGCAAAATTCCATCATGTAGGTGGGAGATGGCATGAAGTCTCACCCACAACTGAGGAGCTATTCAGAAATGATAACTTCTGGAAGAGGGGGGATCCTTTGTGTTGACATGGACTCTTGTAGGTCATCTATGTTCTAGTAGAGGACCACACATCCTACAGCATGTGATTTTAAAATCACATATTGATGACTTAAACATAATAATAAAAAGAAGACACAAAGTTAGTGTTAGCGTAGTGTGGAGTTGGGAAATGGCTAATGGGACAAAGATCAACTGTATGGGATTCTCAAATAATTAATAACATGAGAATATTTGAATGTATAAAATTTGTTAGAGCATGATTGCCTGGTACCTGTGATCTGCATTTCAAAGAACATTAATTCACATTCAAAATGAATGTATTTGTTTGGGTGATTGGTTGATAAGTTTTCCCCTTCTTCCCCCTACCCCTATTTTTGCTTTTATTTTATTGAATATTTTCTTTATTTACATTTCAAATGTCATTCCCTTTCCCAGTTTCCTTCCCTTTTGGAAACACCCTATCACATCCTCCCTCCCCTTACTTCTATGAGGGTATTCCTCCACCCACCAACCCATTCCCACCTCCTTGCCCTTGATTCCCCTATACTTGAACATCTATCAAGCCTTCATAGAACCAAGGACATCTCCTTCCATTAATGTATGACAAGGCCATCCTCTGCTATATATGAAGCTGGAGCCATGTGTACTCCTTGGTTGGTGGCTTAGTCCCTGGGAGTTCTGGGGTGTATGTGTATCTGGGGTTGGTTGATAGTGTTGTTCTTCCTATGGGGTTGCAAACCCCATCAATTCCTTCAGTCCCTTCTCATTCCTCTACTAGGGACACTATGTTCAGGTTGATTTTTTTTTTTTTTGAGACATGATTTTTCTGTAGCTCTGGGTATCTGGGAACTCACTATGTATACCAGACTAGCCTCAGACTCATAGAGATTCGCTTGCCTCTGCCTTCCAAGTACTGGGATTAAAGGTGTGGACCACCAAAGTAGCTTTATACTTAAAAGAACTTTATACACCAAATATATATGTACATACATATATACAACATGGAGACACTAACTTAGTATATAGTAGTAATTCTGTCTTCATACTAATGTTTTCAGGAAAGAAGGACAAGTGCCATTCTGAACTATGAGGCTAGACATTATGTTAACCTGGTATAGGTTAAGCAATTATTATCAGAGAGTAAAATAGCTAGTCACAATAATGCAGAATAGAATTTAGTAATAGCAATTATAAAGCCATGTCTACCAATGTACAAAAAGAGAGGAATAAATAGAGAATAAACAATTGAAATATAGAAAATAATGTAACATACCATGCCCAAGTTTAGTTTATTCTAAGAATTCAAAGTGGTTTCTTTAATAGTTAATAATTTGAAATATTTTCAACATTGTTAAAAAATAAAGGTACTAATATCTTCAAAAATAAATTACTTTAAGTTTAAAGATCATTTAACCTATCATATATAGAAAACATGTAAACTTAATGAGCTGGAGACATGGCTTAGTGGGTAAAGTGCTTGTGCACAAAGATGGTGATCTGCATTAGGACCCTGAGCACCAGTGTAAAGACTGGATAGAGGGGTGTGCACAACTCTTAACTCAGTCCTTGTGGTAAGCAGGAGGTGAAGTAGATACAGGGGATCTACATGGTATGTTACATTATTTTCTATATTTCAATTGTTTCTTCTCTATTCATTCCTCTTTTTGTACATTGGTAGACATGGCTACCTATGTTCAAAAAGCATGGATCCAAAGCTTGCTGATATTTCATTCTGGTGTAATTAGTGAGCTTTGGGGTCATTGAAAAGATTCTGTCTCAAAAAAAACTTAAGCAAAGAACAATAGAAGAACAAACCGAAATTTGATTACAGGCCTCTTTGAGAATTTGCGCATATGTGCACTCATATGAAAATGTACACATTTACAACAAATACCTCTTTTTAAGGAAACCCTGTGTACTTTAATAGTAGCAGGATTGAAAGATTTAACATCAAGGTGACAATTGTCATTGATGAGGAATGCTTGGAACTAGGTTTTCAGACCCAACATATGAAAATGCAGGGACCAAACTTAGCCAAACTCCAATCACATACATAACATCCACAAATTGCCACAAGCTTGCTGCTTGGCTGTGGAGTTACAACTTGACTCAACTGGACTTAATGTCTGCTTTCATTAGCACATGCATTTGTGACTATTACTGTAGTTATTCCCAAAAAGGCTTCTGTTAAAATGGGATCAGGAAATATACCTTGTATCTTTATAATGGTCTAACGAGAAAATATAAATATTTCCTTTCTTATAATATTCTCTTCTCTGTTATTTTTCATTTCTTCTGCTAATTGCAATGATTTTTACATTATATCACACACATATGTCAAAGTGTGCTTAAGGAGCCACATATTACACAACAGCAACCAACTGTCCAAGAAGCTGACACAAGAAGACCATGAGTTTAAGGCCAGCCTGGACAATACAGAAAGTGCCAGGCTAGCCAGGGACACTTAGCAAGACTCTGACTCAAGTCAAATAGACAAATAAACAGCATATCCAAGACTAGAAATAGCAATTTACTGCGTTAGAAATAATTAGTATTGTTGGGGAGCAGCTAGCCTTTCCTTTAATATTGATCAATATTTTAAAATTTGAATGTAAGTATTTTAACCCCAAAAATGAGATTAGAAAAATTTGAAGACAAGATGATTATACTACCTATATTACATCATCCAACTATTGTTTTTTAAGGAAATCATGCCGAAGATAATTGGAGCCATCCATATATATGCCTTAATCTGTAAATTCTTAGATGATTTCATTGGGCAGTGATTAAGTGACTTCTAAGAACACTGAGCTACTGCAGATAATTGTGGAAATTAACTTATAATAACAGACTGGCTTGGTTCTTTACTGTATTCCTGTGAGTGACTATTTCTTCTGCTTTCTTTTTAAACTTAATGAATTCAGGAGTGAAAGTGAAACTGTAGTGTGAAATTGCCTCAATGATTTTGGGTGAATATACTTCAGCTCATCATAGGTTAGAATTTTCATTGTGGCTTGTTACATATTGCGAGATGTCTACATCTCCAGTGACAATAGATGATACAGGCTCCATTTTGAGAAAGCAGATTGTGTCATGTGCTAATCAAAGCACACAGGAACGGTCGCACAAACTTTAGTACCAGCATACTGCATAATGTTCAGATGAGCTGGTGTTTTGTAGATTGTTCCCCACTACATTTAATTCATGCTACAGCAAAGTCTCACCACTATTCCAGAGATCACAAAAGGAACTCTAAGTTAGGATATTGCTCTCCAAGTGATTCTGTTTGCTCTTTGTCTATACATTTAGGTTGCTGGATCTTTGAACTTAATGCAAAGCACATTTCCAGACTTGCCTATCTTAACTGAAGTGTTTACAAATACCTAAATTAGAAGAGCTAAAGGCAGCCTGATCTCATTTCTGGATGGTCATGGGGCTATGGCTTAATTGACTGGTTTGACTTCTTAGCTACTTTTATTTCCCTTGCCAAACATTTTACAAGACATGCTAATGAGAAATGAAATGGCCATAAGGCTGAAAGCCAGAGGAAATCCATGATAAGCAGAGAGCTGAATGGTATATAAAAGCAGCAACCAGCCAAATGAAGCAGAGTTTCTTCAACTATTTTTGAACCATGCACTCAGGTTTGGTAGCATATTATTCTCCCCAGAATTGTATTAGGAAGGAGCACAGACCCTGATAATGATCTGTGGAGACTTAGAAGAAGCAGGCTTATTTTTCATTCATTCATTCCTAAATCATTCCTGTATTTTAGTAAAAGACAGGACTGAAAGTTTCATAGAATATAATGTTTCTATGCCACAAGTTTCTATGCTTGCATTTCTTCTTGAAACTTGTCAAACTAAGGTTTAGCTAAGATTTGGAAAAAGCAAGATATATAGTTAAATTAAAGGGATACATTGATGTGGCCCTAAAAGAATATAAATAAACCGACGCCTTAATGAAAATAGGGCAATGTATCAGTTGATAGTAATATATGTAAAAAATTATCTGAGTGTTTTCATGTAATTTAAATATGTAGGTCTTTAATTTAATTAAATTATTGAGATATGTAAAAATTATAAGTGATATAAGAATAATTTGCTTTGTACTAATTCAGTATATGGTGTTGATTTACACCTATAAAAGGAAAATATAAAGAAATTAAGGAAACTAACAAGGATAATTAGTAGTATCAAAAAAAGGTCAACTAACTGATAGGGTAGCTTAATTGGTAATGTTAGACAGCATGCATCAGTTCCAGTGTCTGATCCCTAGCATTGGACAGACAGGGTATGGCAGATGTGCATATGGAAGAAAGGCTAGGATCAGAAGCTCATTGCCAGGGTGTACTATGGAGTGAGTTCAAGACACATCTAGGCTACATGATAGCCTGCCCTAAAAATAAAAGATAACTAATACCATAATGAAGGAAAAATTAAAATGTGTGTCATACTATTAATATTATTGAAATTGATATATATGAAGGAAATAATATATATGAAGACGAGGGGAAAAAAGAATTAACACAACAACAACAACAACAACAACCCCCCCCCACACACACACACACAAACAACTAAGTGAACTGGTTTCCATTTGGAGAACACGCTTAGATGGGGAACTCATTACTTTGTCATGTAATTAGTTGGACGTGATTGTTTGAACAGAGCCTGTCCTGTGGTCAAGGATTTTCAAGAACTTTCAGTTCTGACTTAACCTGGGTCCACTAGACTTGGAAAATAATCATAAAATTGTGGATGAAATATTTTGCTCTATGAAAATATAACTATAGGCAGACTGTCATTAAAAAACAGAAGGCAAGGAAGCTAGGAAGAATCGTAATCGTCTGACCCACGTCTTCCAGCTCCAGCAATGCTATAGAGAAGATAGCTGAATGTTAATTCCATAGGCAATCCCAATGTGGTGATTGGTTTTGTCAATCTGACGCAGCAAAAATCACCTGTGAAGAGGGTCTTTGTTTGTTTGTTTGTTTTGTTTTTTTGTTTGTTTGTTTTTTGAGTCCTGGAAGTCACTTTGTAGACCAGGCTGCCCTCGAACTCAGAGGCCTGCCTCTGCCTCCCTTGGTTCCTTGGACAGTTTCTTGCGTGTGCTACCACGCCCAACTTGTGAAGAGGGTCTTTTTTTTTTTTTTTCCCGAGACAGTGTTCCTCTCTATAGCCCTGGCTGTCCTGGAACTCACTTTGTAGACCAGGCTGGCCTTGAACTTAGAAATCCGCCTGCCTCTGCCTCCCAAGTGCTAGGATTAAAGGCTTCTCTCACCACTACCTGGCTTGTGAAGAGGGTTTTAATGAACAAGTGTCTTGATGGCGTGACCTAAGATCCTGTCTGTGGGAGACTGTCTTAACTGTGTCTCTGGATGTGGACAGACCCAGCCTAAAGCAGATGGGATCATTCCCTAGGTTCATGCCCTACACTTTATGAAAAATGAGACAGTGTGCCAAGTCCTGATAGGTATGCAATCATTGTCTCTCAGCTCTTTTTTAAAATAGTTTTTTATTCTTTCATCTTTTCTTTTTTTAAAAGCACAGTCGTTATCCCCCTCCCAGTCCACCCTCTGACCGTTCCTCATCCCATACCTCCCCCCTGCCCAGTCTCCACACCCCACCAGACCTCCCCACCCACTGGGGCCTCAAGGCTCTCCAGGGTTAAGTGGTGATTCTCTCTGAGGCCAGACCAGGCAATCCTCTGTGTTAGGGCCTTATATCAGCTGGTGTATGCTGCCTGGTTGGTGGCTCAGTGTCTGAGAGATCTCGGAGATTCAGCTCAGTTGAGACTGCTGGTCTACCCATGGGGTTGCCTTCCTCAGCTTCTTCCTACTTTTCCCTAATTCAACCACCAGGGTACCCGGCTTCTGTCCATTTGTTGGGTGTAAGTACCGGTAATCTGATTCGTGCAGCTGCTTGTTGGGCCTCTCAGAGGGCAGCCATGCTAGGCTCCTAGCTCAAGTTGAGTCTCCAAGGCCTGACACTACCACTGATGCTAACTCTCAGCTCTTAACTGTGAAAATAACTCACTGCTTCCTATCTTGCTGCTTTTAACTCCCCCAAAGTAATAGACTACGACGTGAAATTGTGAGCCAAACATATTTTTTTTAACCTGATTTGCTTTGTGTCACAGTATTTTATCACAGTAACAGAAATGAAACTAAAACAATGAGGGTGAAGATGAAAAGTGTGGTTCTCAAACAAAAACCTAGAGGCAAAGAAATTGAGGCACACTTGGATAAATTATGGCTGGGGAACACTGTGATAAATAATTTAATTTAGATAGAGTAGCTTATATGACCTTTGTTCTGCCACCTAGCCTTCTGAATATTTTTCATTTTATTTTGAAACATGGATATTTTAAGAATCACAACACTGTAAAGTTTAGGGAACATAAACATTTCCTATGTTTATTAGATATGTCAAAGTTTTTATAATAGGTATGTTCTTTAGTTGGTACCAGTTAAGAGTACTGATAAATATATATCTATCATTTATTATATGTTCAGGTAAGCCAGTGATGATTGTCACAGAATACATGGAGAATGGTTCCTTGGACAGTTTCTTACGTGTGAGTAAATTATCAGATTTATAATATTTATGTGTCTGTATCATATATTGTATATAAACGTACATATTGACAAGTGAGCCATAGAAAATATATATCTTTTAATATTGTACTAAGTATTTTGGTATCAAATTTCCAGTAAAAGTGAAATAGACTAGAATTACTTAGTAAAGGGAAGTTGTAAAATTTTGTCTCTATTTATTACCTCCAAATGTGAATGGTCCGTATTTAAACATTTTTTAAAATAATGCTAAGGCTTTTGTATTGCCCCAAATCATTTAAAATAAATTTAAATATTGAAAAATTGCCCTAAAGCCACATATAAATGAAATTGATATAAGGCAGAAGTCCTCCTTTGCCCTTCTTGTTAATTAACCTGGATGGATCTCAAATAATCCTGTCCACTCAGACATCACAGATGTTTGAGGAAATGGTGAAGTGTACCTATTCTCAAATTAGAGATCTAATTTTAGTGGTAATATTTCTAATATTAATGTTTATATTTTGGATATACTTAATATGTTACAGTTAAATTTACTTCAATAAATATGATAAAGAAATACAAAATCTTCAAGATATTCAAATAACCATTAATGATTTCACAGGATAACAAGAGATATTTACCCTGACCACAATTACTTCTTAATATTTTTCAAATTGATGCAGATGACAGATGGACCAATGGGTAGACATATAAAATGCATAGAATAATTGAAATTCCTAAGTTTTCTAAGAAGGAAAAATAATTATTTTCATATTAATAAGTCATATAATTTTAGAAATAATTATTATTTATATATTGCAAAAGAGTTTTCTGAACTGAGTGCTTTAAATATAATTGTGTATTATCTATACCTTATAAACTATATATTACTATTTAAATACAAATGTATTAGAAGGTTTTCAGCCAGGACTCTATGACTCTGTCTTTCATCATGTTTTCTTTGACAAGCTACAACTCAGGTTCAGGCCATAACATAAAATATGGGCAAAGACATTTTTTCTCATAATTGTTTATGATGATTGCTAAAATTTTAACCAAAAAAGAAGAATAAAATTTAAATCAAAATTATCATCTTGAAATGTCCATGCTGTTTAATTTTTTCTTAGTATTTATTTTTGAGAATGAGCTTGAGTATCATACAAAGATCAAGATAGTGATACTTTTGAACTGAATTCTGATCTTACGATGGAGTACTGGGTTACGCAACCACTATCAATTTTGCATTAGCTGTGCATTCACTTGTTTGCAGATAATGATAGTGTTAGATGCTTTTAGTCAAAATGTACAGAGTCAATAATGAAAACGTGTTGGCATATGAGATCATAAAATAAAAGAAACATCTTAGTCTGTATTACAAATGCATTTCAGAAACATGATGCCCAGTTCACAGTCATCCAGCTTGTGGGAATGCTCCGTGGGATAGCATCAGGTATGAAATACCTCTCAGATATGGGCTACGTCCACCGGGACCTTGCTGCTCGCAACATCTTGATCAACAGTAACTTAGTGTGCAAGGTTTCTGACTTTGGACTCTCTCGGGTGCTTGAAGATGATCCAGAAGCTGCTTACACAACCAGGGTGAGTTACGGGGACTTCTACTATTATTACAATTTCCACATTACAAGTGTAAGCATGGATAATCAAGTTGCAATGATACCATAAAATCATGTGTCAATTACATTTGCCATACATGAAGACATCTCTCAATAAATATCATTCATTTGGTGAAAAACGGATAGGTTACATTTAAAAGCCAAATAACTATTACAATTGTGAAATAAGATACCTGGTCTAATAAACCTCAACTCAACACAGCAAGGTTTGTACAGGGTTAAACTATTGACATTTTACACACTGTTTTTTTATTGAGCTATCTTTAACAGGCAGATTTGATAAATTCTCTCTCTCTCTCTCTCTCTCTCTCTCTCTCTCTCTCTCTCTCTCTCTCTCTCTCCTAATGTGTTATTTTTAAATATTTAAATATTAATCCCCCACAGTCTCTCTTGATGCTTCTGTGCTCTCTCCAAACATCACCCAAAACAGGTTGTACAAACATACTATCATAATTCTGACCACATTCTCATCCCTGGAGAAGACATAGGTAGCAAAGGATAATATTTACATATCCCAAGAAATGACTTTATTATCCTTACTACTGCTTAGTCGTCTGAAGATATCTTTAATAACTTTCCACAACTCTATAAACTTCTAACAATCTAGAAGGACTCACAGCTTGTATTTTTCCTTTAACGACTGTCATATTCAAAAGAATACTTCCAGGTTTAACAAAGTACATCAATAGGAGATGTATTTACAATGTAAGCTAGCTCTTGAGTCAGGCTCCATTTTTTCTGTCATTTATAATGTCACATATATTAAATTTGAGCATCCTCGATCCAAGTTCTATTCTTGATCCTAGAATACTCTACAGAAAGGCTTATACAGTGGGAAGCTGAGAGGGTTAGGCAAACATGATAATCTGCTGTCTCTCATTACACTGCTTGTGACTGTTAGGACTAAAGACACTTGAGGACCATTTATTTATCTTTTTAAAGAAGGAAAGAGTTAAAGAAGGGAGTAAAGAAGGAAGGAATTGCTATGTCAATATTCTTATGGATCATTTCTGAATAACAATGCAAGAGGATTTGTTTTGAATTTCAGTGTCAGAAGATTCTAACTAACCACACCAGCCAAGTGGATCCATTCCCATCCTGCACACAGTTGCTTAAAACAGTTCACTGTTCATCCTTGTGTTTCTTTGGAGCTCTCTCAAGTACCCATGGGGGTCCCAGCTTCCTTTAGAGGAGCATCTGCATGTCTACAGTAATTTAGAAGTCATTGACTTAATCTCCAATAACAAGTTTTGTTTAGTACAGTAATTTTATGATTTACTCTGAAGATGAGTATGATTATAAAGTTATTGGACTGCTATTTTTTATATAAACACACCAAAACAGCTGAGTTGCCATTCTCAGCATCCCTGTGGAAAATGAGTACTGACTGGATATTTAGTTTAAGTAAAAATATCAGAGCTCCTCTTTTTGAAATTTAAAGAGAGAATGTGTCAAGTAACGTTAATTTAAAAATATTAAAGCAAAAAAATTGTAGGAGTAAACTTGAATGACATAAAAGTTTATTATTGTAAAAACCTATATATAAAATCAAGTTTATTCATTTGTTTTTGTATCCAAAAATGTTCTATTAATCTTGGATGCTATATTATTTAGTTGACTTAATAGTCAATGACTTTTTTGTTGACTAAAATTGTTCAAGGGGCATATGTTTTATATAAATATGATGAACTCACATTAAACATCACATGTTGCTTAAGCAACACTTAAGATATTTTGCATAGTTGCTCTAATTTCTACAATTGAAGAAATGCCACTCTGTATTTCAATCCATTGAATTTTTGACACTACCATTCTGTATGCTGTTGCATTTAGGTAGGGAGAAATCAATCAATGAATTAATCAATCAACCAACCAAACAAACAAAAACTCATGTATCACATTTGATTCAGTGTTGTTGATGGAGGGTGTCTGCTGCTTCCATTATTTCAAATGTCTCTGTGGGAGTCAGGCAAAATAAAGTGTGGCAAAGAAATTGTATCAAATAATTATGAACAAAATAAAAAAACTTTAGAAGCTGGACACATGGCTCAGTAGGCAGGAGCACTTGCTGTGTGTACAGAAGGACCTGAATGTGTATCCCAATACTCAAATAAAACCTGGGCTCCCATACACATAATTTAAATAATAGATAACTTAAATTTAAAAATCTTCAACTGGAGTATTTATGTTGTTGAGAATATGCTTGCTCTATAAACATATTGCCCATTTCTCCATACTACTCTCTTCTGTGTTCATATTTATATACATATACGTGTGTATAAATGTTATATGCATATACATATAATGATATTAGATATCATATAATGATCTCACCTTATGTTCTCAACAACGTGATGAAAAGAGGGGGCCAAATAAGCAGTCAGTTGAACGTGTGTGTGATTCTATTTTTAATAAGAACTTTAAGGAAAAATAAGCTATTTTCAATAACCACATCCATTTATTGCTCTTCATATTTTCACTCTTGAGTGATGCCAAAATTTCAAATGTTGACATTGCAGATTGTACAATATTATTATGCATCCTGCACCCTCTATAAAATCCCACTTCAAACTCTTGGGATGTTGCAAGTGAAAAGGCTATAAAGTTTTAGTATTATTATGAAAGTAGTTTCAAGCACACAGACTCCCTGAAATGCTCTTGGGATTCCTACAGATGCCTGAATGACACTTTGAAGACAATTGCTACAGGTGCTTTACCAGGAAAAGTACCTTGAAAGCTAAAAAAATATTTCAGTAGTCATTCAATGATATAAATCTGAATTATGATGTCGTTTTGTGTGATGTGATATATTTTAAAGAGCTGTTTGTGAAGCATAACTGCAGCTGCACCCTACCCTCACAAATCATCCTGAAGACCCCTGGATTTCCTTTGGCTGGTATAACTGGAGCATGCGGCCTCACAAACATATATCCCAAAGAAATTCTGTTGTTGAGCAACAATGAAAGAATTTATTTTTTGTTTTTTCAGCATGTTGCTTTCAAAGTATGTTTATGACATGGTTCCTGTCTCTTTTGTTTTGAAATGTACTACCACGTAATTTAAATGTGTTGGCAGGCAAGAATCTAATTGTTTAAGTTGTGCTCTAACATCCACACACATACAAAGTCCATGGTACAGGTTCTCTGCCTTCTGTTTCCTTCTGTCTCTGTCTCTCTGTGTCTGTGTCTCTCTCTGTCTCTCTGTCTCTCCACCCTCATGCACACATACACACACACATACATGAACATCTACTTTCATGCCATATATATATATATATATATATATATATATATATATATATATATATATGTTTAAAAATGAATAAGAGCTATGTTGGTTAGAATTTTGAATTTTGTGCCAGGATTTTGTTTTATATGATTTCTTGAATTTAGCATTTTGTATAAATATGCATATTTGCACGAATGTGTGTCAATTAACATTCATACTATCATGTTCAAACAGAACTCATAATTACAATATAACAGTTGTGGATATGCTGTTACATTGTCCCAACTTGACAAGGGTGGAATTTTCCGAAGTCTATGTCAGGCAGTCAGGCAACCTATTCCCTTTTACAATCTCAATAATTAGGCCTTTAATTGTGTCATGGACTATGTTAGGAAACTTAAGAAAACCAGTTGACTTTCTCTTGGGTGTCACATCATTTTCTCTTTACTTCTTTATGGTGTTTTTTGCTGAAAATAACCAATAAAATCCAAGCTTGGTTGAGAGGATCAGATCTTTAGTGATAAAAATTTATGTTGTGTAGATTTTATATCTGTGATTCTACTGAGTTGTTTCCACTAATATTGTGGATAACATTGTGTTATCTAACTTCATATCTTAAATGAGTAAAAATGATGGCTAATGATAAAGAATTTAACAGTCTTGTATTGTTCACAGTACATCCAATGAAAATTGTGAAAACCAAAGTCTTTGTTCTTGAAGGTTTCTCAACTGAAAACCATTCAAATCAACAGTGGCATGATGTTATATAGACAAGTAATATTAGTCATATTCCATTAACACACAAATAAAACGTAAAAACATAATATTTAAGCCATGTTCTTTGTACAATAAACATTATAACTAAATAAATAAAACTAATAACAAACTACTCCCCATTCTCTAATTAGGCATGACAAGTTTTGCATGCAACTTTACAAAACAATTCCATTTACTTCTACCAAGTCTAAATTATATATTGGCTTTACTTATAACTGTAGAATCAAAAGTTGGTAAGTCATATTGGATGTTCTGAACATACATTTTAGATAGATGGCTAGCATGATCATTTCAGCCTGGGAAAATAAATATATATGTATTTATGTGATGGAAGATCAAAGCTGCAATTTTGAAGTGGAACACTGACTATGGAAGTTTTATGGTAATGTGTTTAAATATTTTATCTACAGTCCCCTGAAGGGACTGTTAGTCTATGAAATGGATAATTCACTAAATCCCAGATTTGTGCAGTAAATTAGTAGCTACTCTATTACAGACACAGTTCTTGAGACTGAGAATCTAGAAGTGAGCAGATCCAAGATCTCATCTCATGAGTTTGTCCTCACTGTAACTCAGATCAAAGGAAAAATCAATTTCAGGAATAGCAGTTTCATGAATGAGATAGCTCATTGTTTTTATTTCTTTTACTCCCTTTTCTAACATAGGGACAAAGAGTTAGTCTGTAGCCCCATCTGGCCTAAAATGTCCTAAGTATATCTATCCATATTTCACTTTCCAAATGAGCTCTATCTGTTACCTCTAGTCCCTTACTCTATATCTTACATCTGTGGTTCTATGGATTGATTCTTGGATCTCGTTGACTAAACAGCTGATTCTCTTATAAGATAATACACACCATATATATATATATATATATATATATATATATATATATATATATATATATGGATCTGTTATCATTCTCAAAGTGATTTTTTCTAGTATTATTCATTTTTTGTCCACCAATCCCAATGTCAGTTTTTAACAGCTGAGTAATAATCCATTGTGTAAATTATCACATTTTTGTTATCCTTTCTTCTGTTGAGGAACATCTAGCTTGTTTCCAGTCTCTGGCTCTTCTGAAGAGGGCAGCAATGATCACTGTTGAGCAAATGTCTTTTTGGTAGGATGGAGCATCCTTTGGATATATTCCCAAGAGTAATATAGCAGTATCTTTTGTAAGATCAATGTCCCTCTTACTGAAGAACCACTACACTGATTGCCATATTGGCTGCATGGATTTGTGCTCCTACCAGCAATGTGTTGTGTTCCTCTTAGCCCACATGCTCAGCTGTTTGAGATTTCAATTTTTATGTTGAACTTAGACACTCTGACAAATGTAAGGCGAAATTTCTAAGTAGTTTTAATTGCATTTCCTGTTGGCAAAGATTGTCAAACATTTCTTTAAGTGTATCGCAATTATCTGAGCTTCCCCCTTTACTAACTCTCTGTTTAGATTTGTACCACATTTTTAAATTGGGTTATTTGTTCTCTTGGTATTTAATGTTTTGAGTCCATTGTATATTTTGGATAGTATCCCACAATGGAATGTATAGTTAATAAAAAGCTTTTCACATTCTATATAGACTACCACTTTGTCTGAATGATGGTGTTCTTCTCCATGTAAAAGCTTTTAGTTTTATGATGTACTATTTATTAAATACTAACCCTACTACCTGTACTAACAGTGTTCTGTTCAGAAAGTCTTTTCCAGTGAATTAGTTAAAGGTTATATCCCAACCTACTTATTTTTCTATCAGGATCAGTGTATCTGGTGTCATGTTGAGATCTTTGATCTATTTGGAGTTTAGGTTTTTGCAGTTAGTAACTGTGGATCTATTTGAATTCTTCTGCATGCAGTCTTCCAATTTAATAAATCTGTTTATATCTATACTCCAGGTTTTTAGTTTAGTTATTAGGTTTTTTTTATGTCTGGTTTTTTGAGTTCTTCATGTATTTATGATATTCTCCCTCTAGCAGAGATGTACTTAGGTTAACAACTGAACTGTCTGTTATACTTCCTAGGAGAGGAAATAAACCAGTTTTATCCAAGAGAGTGATACTGGAGATATAAAGCAATCCAGGACATGCCTCATGATCAGAAGCAGTCGACCAACATATAATTATTTTTGGCTACAGTTTTGTATTTTGCTTTTCTTTTGGGATATGGCTTATTTTGTTTTCTTCATTTTGGAAAGGCTTTGTGTTATTTTGGTGTTTCAGTTGTTTTCTTGTTTTTTTGAGAAAAAACTTAAAAGCTGGATAGGTAGGAAGGAGGAGAATGGGGGAGGGTAAAAACATTCCAAATATATTTAAATTTAAAAATTGCAGCCAACCATTGGACTGAGTGTGGGTTTCCCTGATGGAGGACTTGAAGAATGGAATGAAGGAGCTGAGGGGGTTTGCAACCTCATAGAGGCAGCAACAGTATCAACAGGCCAGACCCCCCCCCAAGAGCTCCTGGGGACTGGACCACCAACCAAAGACTACACATAGAGGGACCCATGGTACTGGCTGCATATGAGGCAGAAGGTGGCCTTGTTAGACATTAGTGGGAGAAGAGGCCCTTGGTCCTGTGAAGGTTTGATGCCCCAGTGTAGGGGAATGCCAGGGCAAGAGGACGGGAGTGGGTAGATGGATGGGGGAGCACCCTCATAGCAGTGCAGGGAAGGGGGTGTTTCTGAAGAGGAGACCTGGCAAAGGAAAAACATTTGAAATGTAAATAAAGAAAATATCCAATAAAAATTATTCTAAATAATATAAAATATAATAAATAATTATATAAAATGTGCTATGTAGCTTAGGTAGAATGAAAACCATTGTTTGTGTAACATATCTCTGGAATTATTTTATATTTGGTGCAGTGACTCACTAAGTGTACATGTATAGGGAAACTGGCACCATGGCCTGTCTCTGTCACAGTCTCTATCTCTGTCTCTCTATCTCTCTCTGTGTCTCTCTGTGTCCCTCTCTCTCTCTCTCTGTCTCTCTGTCTCTTTCTATCTCTCTCTTTATGTCTCTCTGTCTCTGTCTCTCTCTGTGTCTCTCTGTCTCTCTGTCTCTGTCTCTGTCTCTGTCTCTCTCTCTCTCTCTCTCTCTCTCTCTCTCTCTCTCTCTGTGTATGTGTTGTGTGTGTGTTTCTATAAATTACAAAATCATTAGAATTGTCTTAGTGGGCATTTGGAGACTAATGTTACTGGTTCATCTTTGTTATTTCACAGTTGCTAATATTACCTATGTGAATCTTCAAGCTATATTCTATTTTTAATTATTAGAAGGATTTAGTATTACTAGCATCATCTATTAACATACACTTTTTCCTGCAGTATTGGAAAAGCCTCTTTAACTTATAATTTTGCTTCTTTAGCATACTATTATATCAAAATTGCAAAAATGCTAAGAATTTTAAACTAATTTTAGTAACTTTTTAAATACTTATAGATGATACATAAAAACATTAAAAATATACATTTTAATGGGATACAATGTGAAGCTTCAACACATGCATACTTATGTAATATTTGAACCAAATATTTAGTAATATCTGCTTCCTCAAAGACTTATTATTTCATTAAGGTTAAAATATTTAAAATTATCTAGTTTTTAAAAAATGCATAATAGACAGTTTTATAATGAAAGTATCCATGCTGTGCAATAGCATGCCAGGACTTCTTGTTCCAATCTAACAATAATTTGGTAACTTGTGATTAATCTCTGCTGACCTTCCCTACCTTTTTCTTTTGTCCCCAGGTCTTTGACAGTCCCTAATACGCTTACTTTTATAAGGACAATATTTTGCAATTCCACATGAGTGCGATTACACATGCCTGTCTTGCTTAGTTCAGTGAATCTGTTTATTTCCAGTTCCATTCATTTTTGACCCAGAGAACAAGATCTCTCTTGTTTTTATCAGTGTATGGTATGGAAGTGACACATGCCATTTTTCACCCTTTGCTCTGCTGCTGGATGCACAGATTTCTTCCTTCTCATGGCCATTGTAAATGGTGTTGTTATTAACACAGGAATGCAATGTCTCCTTGACATAATGAGTCTGTTTCTTTTGTACAAAAAAAATCAACAATAAAACAAGTGGACCTTATGGTTATTGACTTTTAATTTTTTTAAGTATCCTCTATTCTATTTTCAATAAAGACTCCATCATATAGTAGTCCTACCAACTGTGTGCATGGATTCTTTTTTTCCAGGATCCCTAACAACTATTGTTATTTTTAACATAGTATACTTAAAAATTTTTGGAATTGTAACTACAGTATTTCCACCTTTGCTGTTTTCCATCCACACCCTCTCATACCCCTACTTACTATCCTTTAGTCTCTATAAAGTATACGTGTCTACAGTAGGGTAATATTTCATCATGAATTTTCTTTACTTACCAGATGATTAATGATGTTGAACATTCTTATATATGCTTGCTATTCAGAAATTACTTACTATTCAAATCTATGGCCCTGTTAAAAGTCAGGTTAAATCTTATTTTTCTTCAGTGTCTGGGATAGAAATACCTTCTCAGATACATACCTGAAAAATACTTTCTACCATCTTGTGGGTTTTTTCTACACTCTATTGTTGGTTCCTTTTATTTATTTATTGTCATGCTGACAACTTTTGGTTTATTATAACCCGCTCACCTAGCCTTGTTTTATCCTCTTGCTTTTGAGGTTTGTCCAGAATTTTCAGGCTGATTCTAAAGTTCTGAAGAACCTTCACGTCTTTTCTCCTGTTAGATCAGAGTTCCATTCGTGCACTAAAATCTTCACAGTACATTGAATTGGGAAATGGTGATGAATGAGGATGAGAGTCATTCTCCTCTCTGTAGAGATCCAATTTTTCTACCACGATTCATTGGGAAGATAGTTCTTCCTGTATGCCCTAGGCTTGCCATAGTTTTCAGAAGTTAGTTGGCTGTAGGTGTAAAGATTTGCTTCTGGGCCCTGTGGTTTGGTTCATTAGTCCTTGTGTGTGCTTTTATGACAGCATCGTATTGAAAGGTAAAGAATACAAATTTGGGGCCTAGAGAAAGGGCTCAGAGTTAATAACTTTTATATGAAAACTCCCTACCACAAGTTCACATAATTTAAAATAATTTTTTAAAAGGTATTTTGGAAACAACTTACAGATTTGGTTTATATATTATACATAATCAGAAATTTAATAATTTACTGAATTTGGAAGGAACTGGAGCCACAGTATTTCGCATTTAGCCTTATCCTTCAGGTTGTATGCTTCAGTACAGGTATGTATTTTCCATCATATGACCTAACTTTTATAATATTATGTGAGCATCTGAAAAGGACATAAATATTACTTATTTGAGTTGCTTTTTCTGCATGCTTAGAATTAGTTGAATGTGAGTGTTCTACTGCCTGTTAATAAATTCTTAATTGTTTTACATAAAGTTGAAAAAAATCTGAAGAGTTCAGGAGTGGGCTTCTCCTTCTTAAACAGCCATCTGTCTCTTGTCTTTCATGGCAAACAACATCTGCTGAAACTATCTCTCGGTAACTCTTAGGAAGGAGCTACTTAAGATCAGAATCGATGTATCTTCTGGGAGGTGCTTCCTCTTGGAGTGTACCTTGTTGTCTACTACAGTGAGTGAAGCAGATAGATGCTAAGATATTCAACAATGTGATTTAACAGTGTACCTCTGCTTTCAACCTGAGAGGCTAATATTCTCCATGGTAAATGCTCAATTACTCTGGGTTTAGTCAGATTAACCCTCCTAAATCCTTTGCTACTTGAAGTAAAATCTGACAGAGCTCACAGGCAAGGGAGAAGATATGAGAATCCTTGGAACAGTGCTTAAATCAACAGGAAATTATTTTCACAGAGGCTAAAAAAAATGGTATAAAATAGTATGTTTTCACACCCAGGCATTGTTTTTTCTTTAGAAGCTAAAGCTGAGGTCAGCCACATTCAACAAAGAAATAACAGCAAGTAAACTCCTAGAGGGAAAAAAATCACCATCATTTGGCTAAGTGTCTTATGCATAGGCTATCAACTTGTGGGTCACGACACCTTCAGGAATCGACTGATCCCTTCACAAGGGATCACATATCAAATATCCTGCAAGTTAGATATTTACATTAAGATTCATAAAAGTATAAAAATTCCAGTGATGAAGTAGCAAAGAAATAATTTTATGGTAGTGGTGGTGGGGCAGTCACCACAACATGAGGAACTCTTTTAAGGGTTGCAGCACTAGGAAGATAGAGACCAATGGTATGGGAACTTTCAAATATCAATTTTGAATTCTCAAAGTTCTGACCAGTACTTGAAAATGACAGGTAAGCACTGTTTCATAGAATCCCTGACATGTATGTTAGAAATTCTTCATCCATCTCTTTAAATTCTTCTATAAGCTGAATAGAAGGAAGACAAAAATACCTACTCAAGCAGATCCAGGGTTTAGTAGGTAGTTAATCTCTCTTAAAGACCTCAACATAATTATCACTGTGAATGTCAGAATCCTTGCTGCTTACGTAGATTTAGTACAGAAATTGAAAGCCAAATAGCTGAGTTTTATATGATATTCAAGCTGTTAGGTTGTTAGAGAAGATAAACAGAAGAATATAGTTAAGTTTTATGTTCCCCATGGTCCTACGTTTTTTATGGCAAAATTGCTGCAGAAATGTCAAGAAACTTGGCGAAAAATTAAACAGGAGGTTCAAAACTGCTCCCAGAAAACAACACTTATTATTTCTACTAAAATAAAGTATTCAAGTGGGATGAATAACTATGTAGTCCCTGGAACTCCCAATTCGTAAAGTTGCACGTAGACAGATGTGCTTAGATATGACTGTAGGTTTGATGCTTCAAATATAGGGAGCAAACATTAATTTTAGATTCTTCTGACTTTGAACTATAGTTCCATCTGAGGATGAGATTTTAGATATAGTCCATACGCTATGATTCAAGGATTGCTCCACGCAACTGGGTACTTATTTCAGATGAATAAATATTCTAGGAGTTTAAATATAATACAGAAAATATTTAAATAAATGATTAATTTAAATAATCTATTATAATATGGAAGATGTATCATCATAAATTATTTGTATAACTAACTGTTTTTCTAAAACATTCTGAATACTCGGTGGTATTTCATCCAGAAAATGCAAATTATGGAATGAGTTCCAAGTTTAAGTTCATCAAAAAAACTGCCATAAAATTATTTTATTGTCAGAAATCACATGGGTCAAATAAAGACAGCACACAGCCTCATTAAATTCAATCTTTTGCATACTCCATTGAAACCTTTTATACTTAATAGCTGTTTGGCAGTTATTATGAAACAACTACTTAAACAAATTTTACACATATATAAATTCAAAAGGAAATTAAAAAATAGAAACCTTAAAAAATCTTAGATGAACTGTTGAGGTGGGTGATGAGGAAGAGTTTTTATGTTCCCCATCATGAGCAGGATGATATATAAGCTTTATAATTAATTATTTGAAAAAATAAACAAACAAAAAACATGTAATGAGTCTATCTTTTGTATGTGCAACTTAATGCAATAATTATTCAGCTGAAAGACTGAACACTCTATTGTACATTGTGGCACAGTGCAAGATACTCCATTCCCCTTCTTTACCCACATGACTTCAGTATGTTTTTATGCCCTTGTCATGTGGACTACAGATAACAACATTGCTCTACAGCCTCAGGGCCTCTTGATGAAAACTAGCCCCCCAGTAAGCTCCATCTGAGAAGAAAAATGATTCTCATTTTTTTGAAAGATCAGGAGAGAACAATTGAAATGGAAACTTACAAAAATGATACATCATGAAAATCTACATATTAAATTACTCTTGTGTGGCTTAGAGGATAAGAGCACTGACTGCTCTTCCATAGGGCCTGGATTCAATTCCCGGAACCCACATGGCAGTTCACAACTGTCTGTAATTTCAGTTACAGGGCATCTGACACCCTCACACAGGCATACATGGAGGCAGAACACCAATATAAATAAAATAAAAGTAAATTGGTTAATTTTAAAAAAAAACACATGCAAAAAGTAAACAAATAAATTAGCTCTTGTGAATTGAACACTTGACTTTTATAATGAAGCTAAATCCTATGACAAGAGCAAAAGTCATCTCCAGAAACAATGAGCATGAAGAACAGGGAGTACAACTAGTTTATTTGAAATCCCTCGTCCTGCGAATCTGGCTTGAGAATGTCATGTGTCCTTTGAAGTAGCAGCTCTCCTGCAGGGACAAGCCCTTTCCCACTGGACTTTGGATAGTGTCTAGAGTTAACTTTGGGGTGTCCTAATTAGGGGTCACTGATATTATTTACACACAGAGGAAATAAAATCATCTCAGAATGCAGAGTCCCTGTGACTGGAAATATCTGGTCAGAAATCTTGATAGGAACCTTTTCGGGAACCTGGCTCTCATGTTCTCCCATACACATAAAGAATAAGAGTGAGAAGACAGCCATGTTCTCCAGTCTCACCAAATGTAGGTATGTCCGGGAGTGCAGGAGGACAGAAGTCAGCATGCTGTTACGATAGAGTATTCTACATTAGAAAGAATAGAATCTTATTCTTTGTATCAGTATTGATGGGTCTGGGGAATACTATGCTAAGTGGTTTGTGTGTATTCTACTAAACCTGATCTCATAAAAATTAATAGGAAATGATGGTTACCAAGAAAGGATTTAGGTTTGGGGAGGAGGAATGAAGGGGAATGGATGACCAACAGGTGATGGATGGGCTGCAGATAGATGAAAATGGAAGATGTACTTTATGGGTTAGTGCAAGCAATAGTAATATACTATTTGCTTCAAAAGCTGGAAAGACAAGCCAGTCACAGAAAGTGCTAAGAATGTCTCCCAAGGAAAAAACAACAGTGGGAAGCTAAGACAGCATTAACTTAGGAGAATAGGATTCTACTAAGATAAACAAGCTTTTCTCAGATGCCTGAGCTCTTGCCAAGACAATGAATCTAAATATAAGCAATAATTCTGTGTGGTCAGCGCAGACCCACGTGTGTGATGCTCATAACCTTTGATTTTATTACATATTCAGCTTTCGTGGGCTTGTGATTTCAAATTATAGCTCGGGAACACTACATTTTATTTTATTTATGACAATGGACATTTTACTAGCTCATTACACTAGAAGTACATCTTTGTGCTGGTAGTAACAAAAAAAGAGTGAATCTACAAGGCTGGAATTGAACAATTTGTGATGATATACTCATTTTCCCCCTTTTAATTCCACAGTCATTTTATTGGGTTTAATCCTCTTCAGCAGTTTATGTTTTCAATTAGATATGTTCAATACCAGCTTCTTCTGTGTTCATTAAAAGCCACAGTGACTTGATACCGCCTCATACGGACAAGGGGAAAATTAGAAGCTTTGTACGTCTGATTTAGTTGCCAATGGCAGCAAAATTGCTAAATCTGAGCGGTGCTTTGTAAGGAGTAGTGAGCTTTTCATTGTTTCCTCACCTAATGTGGGTGTGTAATGTTAAATGTATGCTTGCTGGTCTCCTAATTGAATGAGTCGAATGTGACAGAAGAACTGAAGCTTTGTGCATCATGCTGTTAGGATCAGACCCATCATCTTTCAGGATACAAACCTATTATTGCCTGATGACAGAAATTTTAAGTTATAACAAGCCTCCATAATATTATCTTTTTTTCTGAACTAAAATTTCTTGGTAAATCAATAAAGGTTGATTTTGGAAATCTTTTAGTTCCAAGAGGTTTCCTCAAGTTGTAGATTCCTTGACACTATGATTATTTAATATGCTATACTTGATTTTTTTTTTTTTAAAAAAAAGGGTTAACATTGAGCAACTTATTATTTTGCTTTTTTATGAATTCAGTGTTCTGATGTTTTTAGGGATAAATTTTCTCCTAAAGATATGTTTTCCAACAGTGGCTTAGAAAATAGCCCTTGGATCCTACAACCATTCTCTGCTGAAGTACTGCCTGCTGATGGCTTCTATGAGACGAGTAGTTACTATCTTTAGCTGTGTGTAAACTAAGTTGCCCACCAAGCTTCTGTGCATAGTTACAAACCCATGGTCACTAACATCATCTTTGCTAAACTCAAATAATCTCCAAAGAAAAGGGATATGGATGTTTGAAAAGGTATTCTAGGGAGAAGGAAGGTCAGGAGAATTGGGAAGAAGATGTGAGAAAATAGGAGGTTCCAGTAACCACAGCTCACTCTACCCATATATGAAACTGTCAGAAAAGGATTCAATTAAGTAAATAATTGATAAAAATCAAATAAACTGTGAAAATTTGAACATTGAGATATTTTTAGCAGAAGCCTATATTCTCCTTCAGAGCAGATGCCCTGAAAAATTGTTTGATTTCAGAGTAAATTATGTACTTACTCATTGCAAGTGATTTTTATATCCAAAGGGTGGAAAGATACCAATAAGGTGGACATCACCGGAAGCAATTGCCTATCGCAAGTTCACATCAGCCAGCGATGTATGGAGTTATGGAATTGTTCTCTGGGAAGTGATGTCTTACGGAGAAAGACCATACTGGGAGATGTCCAATCAGGATGTAAGTGTGTGTTTTTAGTTTATGAGTTATGAGTTGAGATTAAATTTTCAAGCTGTGCAAGGAAGTGGAGCACAATGAAGCCAGGTGGCGCCTACCTGGTGACATCTGAGCTGAATACTTAGACGAATAAAGCTATTCCCACATCTTGCAAGGGTATTAATTGAATTGTTTTTACAGCTTTACTTATTTTCCTCAAGCATGAATTTTAAATTGTAACAAAAGGAATACCTCAAACCAGAATGTAATAAAATTGTGTGTGTGTATGTGTGTGTGTGTGTGTGTGTGTGTATGTGTACATCATGGAATATTTAAATATTTCTTCCAAAAATTAGTTTCTACTTAACATTAATAAGAGAATGTCTGGCATCCTTTCTTGACTATATTTTACAACTGTTCCAGTGTTTTTCTTAATTAATTTTAATGCTTCCCAAAGACAAAATTTAATAATCTCCACCATGTTGTTTCTAATAATGTGTGAGGCAATGCTTCCACATTAATCACTTTACACACTTTAATCTCACACACACACACACACACACACACACACACACACACACACACACACAGAGAGAGAGAGAGAGAGAGTCAGGCTTGAGGAAAGAATCTTTAACATTCTGTTATAACTATAGTATGAGTTTTTAAATGATTATGTTTGCATTTATTACATGTTGCTACTATTGGTAAAAAAAAAAGGTATTACTAGCACATGGGATTAGCATATATCTTTATGCTTACCAGAGTGTTTAAGCAAGAACCCTACATAAAAGAAGGCAATCTGAAATGACGCTGGTCAATTCCAAGTCATAGTTTATGAGATTGCTTCTATTATATTTTGATATATAGATATTTTTGTATTTCCTCAAAAGAACTTAATGTCTCTAGATACAATGAAGGTAGAAAAATGAGACTAAGTTTTCCACATACCCTCGCCAAACTCAGGTTTTATCAAAGCATCGTCAAGCATAGTACCATCAACTATAGCGTGGCCGAGGAACTTGTTAGGGATAAAAATTCTCAGGATTTTTTTCCCGGTGGATGATTCAGAAACTCATTCAGTAAGAGGAAAGTACTTTGTATCTTCAGAATCTCTCCAGATGATGCTGACTAGCATGAACCTTTTAAAATCACTGCTCCATTTGTTTTAAAACAATGATGCACTGCCCATAGGACTTTACCAAAGAGAATTTCTGTGGTTTAAAAAGTTCTCAACTGTAGTAAGGCTGAAATTTGCATCATATTTTCTTTTACATCAATCAATACAAGATTTTTTTTAAATAACAATCAGTATAATAAAAATAATTATTTTTGGTCTTTTGCAATGAGGATTCCCTGTGTAGCCCAGGAGACCAGGCTAGCCTCAGACTCAAAGAAATCCACCTGCCTCTGCCTCCAAAATGCTGGCATTAAAGGCCTATGCCACAACTGCCCTGCTCAAAATAACCATTTCTTAATAGCAACAAATTTCCCTCTCCTGTAGAACCTTTATTTTTACCTTGATTTGCAAAAGATAAACGCACACAACATTCTCTCACTTAACCTTTATATAATATTTTCAGACATTTATAATTTGTTATGTATTTTCTTGGGCAATTTAAAACAATGTTAAAAATGTTCCAATCAGTGTGAATGGAAAAGTCCAACAAGTCTCATGTCTTCCTTTCCGGGAAACGCTGCTTCTCTCGTAGGTAATTAAGGCTGTGGATGAGGGCTATCGCCTGCCACCTCCCATGGATTGCCCAGCTGCCTTGTATCAGTTGATGTTGGACTGCTGGCAGAAAGACAGGAACAACAGACCCAAGTTCGAGCAGATCGTCAGCATTCTGGATAAGCTCATCCGGAATCCAGGCAGTCTGAAGATCATCACCAGCACAGCTGCAAGGTGACACATTGGATTTGCATGCTGCCCCCCTTCGACAATGCATGTTTTCCTGCTCCCTCTTGATCTGTATTCTCAGAAATTCTAGTTCTCAGAACTGGAGAATCTACATTTGCTTGTCTTTCCTTAACTTGGGAAAGAATTCTCATGTCAGGGTAGAATAATAATGAGTATATTAATATGATTCTTGGCTAGAAGTGTCCTTATCTTCTCAGCTTATGTCTGGAAAATAGGAAAGCTGGACACATAGCTTATTTTACTCCCCATTGTTTAAGGAAAGGGAGTAGGTGATTTATTTACTTAGAGCGAGCTTCCAATAGTCCAGCCCAGTCTGATGGTGCATGCCTGTAAATTCAGCATTCCTGAGGTGCAGGAATCCAAGGACATTCTCAAATAGTGAAGTCAAGACACCCTGGGTTACAGGAGACCCTTAAAACACACACACATATATGTGCACACGTGTGCACACACACAAACACACACAAACACAGAGACACACACAAGCACACACAAAAACATACACAAAAACCTCAGACAGCTGATGAGGGTGTGCCTAGTGTGTGTATGTAGGATGTGTGTCCATGCGTGTGTATTTATAGATCATAAGGGGCTTGATTATGAGTTGTGACCAAATTTTTATGTGAATATTTGATGTAATGTTTTAAGAAATAAAAAACAATGTTCTTAAACCTGAAACGAAGAAATTATTAAGATTTAAAATACAAACACAAATTATAGCATTTAAAAAATAATACCAAAAGTGAAATGAATATATATATATACATATATATATATATATATGCATACACACATACACACACACACACACACACACACATATATATATATATATATATATATATATATATATATATATATATAAAATTTAATTAGCACACTCAAGTTTTGTAAACGCATGTATTGTAAAATGGTTAGCATGATTAAACTAAATAAAGCTTCACTATGTTAGATATTTAACTTTCAGATGAGTAATTAACTTTATAATGATGTATCTTACTTTCTAGGCTGACATCTTTATTATATAATCTATTTTCTGCAATCATCATGATGTGCATTAATTCTACGCTTCTTTTTTATCTTATAATACAAGTGTGTTTTTTTTTAAGACTCTCTTTCAATTTTCCTGAACTCTGACTCAGGGTAAATTCTATCCTTTCGTTCTGTGTTAGACATGTTTTGGATTTCACTTGGGAGTTCATCAACAGATCATTATTTATATTTGAATCATTTTACTTAAAGTAATGTCCTCTAGATTCATATACATTGCAATACATATATATAAATAGGTAGATAGATAGATATAGATATAGATATATAATAAGATCATCCATGAGATATACTTTTAATCATTTATTATTGCCATTTTTTATATTTTACATAATTTGACTATTCACCCAAAATTTGGAATACTTAACAACATTTTAACTCCACTTTTATAGGCTGGTGTATATAATTCCACTTATAAATTTTAAAGAAATTTTATCTTATATGAATTTACATACCCACCAACAATTATTTTATCCACCTCATCAACAGCCCTTAATATCTATCGCATTTTTAATTATGCCCATCCTACCAGATGTAGGGCAGTTTTATCCTAGTTTTGACTTGCACATCCCAATGATAGGCGAATGTTTTTACATGTCAGTCGTAACTTTTTCAAGTCTCTCTGGATAAGACATCTGTGCACATCTTTTGTCTGTGCTTATTTTTTGTGAGGCATTTGCTGTTTCCTTGTGAGTTGTGTGACTTGCTTATAAGCTGTAGATACGTAATTTACTGTTATGTGCATGGTCTTTATGGATGGATTTTCTGTAACAATTTATCCCTTCTGTGGTTTCTTTTTTCATGTACATTAATGATTTCCTTGCTGTATAAAACTTTTTAATTTGCTGTAATACTTGCTTTCATTTTGCTTTGGTGTCCATATCCAAAAGCTATTTGCAAGGCCAATGTAGTGATGATTTTATTTCATATTTTCTTATATGTGCTTTAGAGTTCAGGTCCTATAGCACAGTCCTTAATCTTTTTGAGTTAAGTATAGTGAGCATACATGATCAATATTTGCATAATTTACTTTTTTTTAAAAAAAAGGTAAATCTAAATTAAGCTTTTAATGTCATTACAGGATAATAACGGTTTATTAGTTTCATAAAGCATTTAGGAGTCACTACAATAGAATTTATTGACTACCTTTAGACAGAATTTACCATAACTTATTCTATAAAGATTCATCTCTGTTCCAAACTTCACAGGGAAAGAGATAATGCAGACTCTGTGGAAGTCCACCTGACAGTTTTAACAACTGGCTGGATCACAGACCTGTCCTAGGCAGGGCATATGGTCCTCATTTTACACCTTGAAGCCATTTCTTTTGATCTTTGCTCAGTAGTAACTATAGCAGGCAAAACATCTTTTCAACTCTCTTTTCTCATACGAAGGCATTTAAACCTTCCACTGGATGATCTTATCAATATGAAACTAAGTTATGCTATAGGATCTAGGGTATTTAACCTCAATTTCGTGGATGAAAATAGTCTTACATCAGATCACAGAAGGTCAGGATACACACAAGTATCCAACGTTTTAAACTGAATTTTTTTTCTGTATGTGATATTTTTCTATTATAGCATAACTACCTGAATAATTTCTAAAGATTTAGTTACAAAACATTTAATACTGGGAAAATGTGGATTTCTTATAAAGTGCCATTGGCTTTAGTTTATTAAATATAAAGTTGGGGGGATTACCTGCTTATTTACTGTTATAATGGCATTATCTTAGGAGGCCAGGCCATACAAGTCATTCATTATCATCCACCTTTTTGACACTCAAGGATTTCAATTATTTTCCTTAAATGAAATATTGTACAGTTTGGTAGTAATTATGTTATTATTTCAAAGCAAATTGACTCATTTCCTCCTTTAGTGTTCAGAGTCCTTAAAACATTGTTGATTGAATATTATTAAAATGATTATGTGCTTGGGATATTTTGGGTAGTACAATGGAGTTTATTGACACCTGCTCTTACCCACTTCATTTTTTCCAGTCATTTATAGGAGAACTGTTCCTCTGGCCATCATGAGCAAATGCTTCTCGTTTTTTCTACCTCCTGCCTATGTCTCTTCTGTCTATATCTATACTTTCCATTTAAATGTAACCTCTGCCATAAAATATATGAAATTATATCTTATATTTCATTATGAGAAACATCTTCAGGGGAATTGACAAAATGTATCAGATTCTGAGTCTTTATGGAAGAATGCTAGAATCTGGATATTTGATAAAACTTTGGTGACTTTTGTTCTCAACAGGTAAATGTTAGATGCTGCATTCAGTATTGCCTGCATTTGTAGATATCTTTGCATCACTGCATCCCTTCTTTTCCAACATTCCTCAGAACACAACTTTCTGAGCACTGGTTTCATCTTTCTCTGTTCTTCAGTTAGCCAGCTTTCTTCCACTGTGACTCTAGTTGAGTTGAGGTGAATACATTCACCAACACATATTCATTGCCCTGTGGGGTTTAGGAGTGACATTCAGCATTCCTTCTTTGCATCATATGCTCCTTTGAGTTAGAACTGTGTGTACTGACTGTCCAACTAAGCTCTTCTACTGTTTTTCCCTGTACACAGCACCTAGACACATCATACTCATGATTGCCTTGTCCAAACAAATATAACATTAACCAGTTGTTTATAACCAATTTGGAATTCTCTTTATAACTCACAAGAATTGCCAGACTCTTTTGAGGGGTTCAAAAGGCCTTCCTTTCCCCAGTGATCCTATTCATTCACTCTTTTCACTCATGAAAGTCTTACCCGTGTAATACAAATGATGAAGCTTCTGAAAGCTGAGGAAGACAGATGGTACTGACCATATTGACAATTATGCTACATATGATGTACAATATGTTGCAGATAGTACAAACAGTTGGAGGAAATAAATAGCTATGTGGAAAATAAAGTTGTTGTTGAAAATTCACCATCTGAAGAGCTTGTATTTGAGCAATGGTCTGCAAGTTAGTAATTCTTAGAGTCAACAGTCTCTCTCCCCTGGGACACACATTCTCTCTCTGTCGGCGTCTCTGTGTCTGTCTCTGTCTCTCTGTTTCTCTCTCTGTCTCTCTGTCTCTCTCTGTCTCTCTCTGTCTGTCTCTGTCTCTGTCTCTGTCTCTGTCTCTGTGTGTGTGTGTGTGTGTGTGTGTGTGTGTGTGTGTGTGTCTCAATGCCATTTGCACAGCATAAGTAAATTGAAGATATCTTAAGATGAGAAAGAATTTAGAGATGTGGGCAGGTGGATGGGAGAGAAGGAAGTTTGATGGTTCTGTCATAGTGTCAAGATGCAAACAGAAGCCAGAGCACTTAAGGCTATGAGGCCATCGTGAAGACTTTGGGATTCATTTTCCAGTGCATAAGGAATCCATTAAAGTATCTGAAGTAGAGGAGTTACATGATTTGATTTACATAGTAGCTGTTTTCTGAAGGGAAGACAAATGTGAGGAGGAAGAGGCCATTTTTATCTTGATGGTTGAGCACTTTCTCTTTAACAACTCCCCAGCCTCAGTGCTTCCAGTTCCTTCAGCACACTAAGCCAAAGCCTCCTGTCCTCCATTGCCAGTTTTCTTCTGCATCTTTCTGTCCTTAAGGAATCATCTAATGCATTATGTATTTATTGCAGGAGTTATCTGGTTATATGATTAAAATCCAATATCATTCTCTTCTTTTGCAAAATGCAATATGATATTTAGCATTTTCTTCATTATGGAGGTTTTTTGTGGATTCTTTAAAACTATCACTTCATTTGAATTTACTCACAGCAGAATCTCTCTACTATGGAGGTTTTAGGAGCATCATGTTCAGCGTCCATGACTAAAGTAGACTGTAAAAAAGAAGGTCAGGGCTCTCCAGGACTAAGCTCTCTTTAGACACATGGAGTAGTAAGAAGAGAAGTTATATTAAATTTTACAGTATATTTCATTTCAAGTAACTGATTTATTTCCTTAAAAATACAGCAAGTAGGAAAAGATATATATGGTCTTAGTGTGCTGACAGTCACAATCTGAGGCTATATAATCACAGTTAAAAAGCAATTTCATGTAACACTATGCTAAATCCCATGATAATTATATAGATAGCATACACAACTTCCTCTCCCAGCTTACATTTGAGTGTGGAGAAAAAAGATGTTCAGAAACTCTACATGCCTCATAGAATAAGTACATACTGAAGGAAAATATGTTCAGGAGTCACGAAGGGCTGTGACTTTAATTTTAGTTTTGCAATTCTCTAAAAATGGACAGAAGAAATTAATTTGTATTCTATATAAAATTTTATAAACAACTGACAGCATTAAACTTTATAGAGTGAGTAACTCTGTAGAGATAAATAAGCCACATAAAACCATAGTGAATGAGTTCAATTTCATAGCATATAACAGTTCTACTGTAATATAGGATTTTAAAAAATTAGTATAAAGATTATGAATAAGGACTCTAAGAAATTGTTTTGAGTGGTATTATTGTGTCTAGAAAGATGAATTTCCATCCCTGTGAATAGGATGCAATAGTGTGGTGGCAGTCATACCTTAGAAAGACTAGAAACAAACAAATCCAAAATAATGACATAGAAAACAATTTTAGTGTCTACTAAACAAGGCTTAAGAAAGGATATAGAAATGTAAATAGTATAAAACCCGGTAGCAAATGAAATATGTAGAGTGATGGAACATATTAACAAGGACTTTTGGGTTTTACATTTGGAGGGCTGTGAGCCCCATACTCTCCTTCACAGAGAGGAAGAAGAGGGAATAGTAAGCTGGATAGGTAAGGCACAGGCAAATGAGCATTCACAACACAGTAAAACTGAGAGTCTTAGGAAGCTGAAAGTCCATGGTGGAACAGAGGGGAATGTGAAAGCTATGCCCTGTTTAGAGTCCTCTTTATATAGGCACAGCATAGCAGCCATGATTGTATGTTCAGTAGAAATTTTTCAAATTCATTGACTGTAATATTTATCCAATGCATCCCTGTTTCATTTTTCTAACAAAAGTAAATTTCTAGCAAAGTGCTCATACTCTGGATTACCATGAGACTCTTTGGAGGGAATATGTGGCTCTAATAGATTGACAGTGGACTATCCTAATTCCACTAATTCTAAGTCTATTATTTTCAGAGACCTCTATATTGCTGTCGTGTCCAAATCTCATGGTGAAGTCTCTAAATGCTGCAGTTAGAATCTGCAGAGTAACCAAGTTAAATTCTATAAGTGCCAAGAATCTCACTGAAATGGTCAAAGGCTTCTGTTGAATGTTCCTTTGTTTGGTGGCACCTGGGGAAATTTTTAGGCTACTTCTATGGGAACTACATAGTCACTCAATAAAAGTGACTACTACAAAGAAAAGAGACATAAACATTTTTGAGCATCCAAGTTCATAACACTCTGGAGTCACTCCCACCCCAAAAGTCTCTGGAGGAGAGCTTTGGGAAATACTACCTACAGTAAAGTAGAGAACAAAGGAGTGTGGATCATTACATAGTGGGCAAAACATTGTCATAAGTGAAATGGTAAAACTCATAAAACCGAGGGAGCAAAATGAATTTGACTTCAGGGATGGACAGCTGCCAGATTATTTTCCTAGAACTATTTTGGTTTATTATTTTAGAACATTGGTTCTCAACCCATGGGTCTAGACCCCTTTGGGAGTCGCATATCAAATGATATGCAACAAAATAATTTTGGTGTTGAGGGTCACTACAAAATGAGGGCCTATTTTGTATTAAAGGGTTGCAGCATTAGGAAGGTTGCAACAGTACTGTTATAGTTGACAAATTTGAAATCATAGCAGGCCCGTGGATACCTACATGGTGAGTACAGAATTTGTAAAGAGATGCCATTGAGAAATTTCAAAGACAAACGAACGCAATTACAATGTGTATATATATATATATATATATATATATATATATATATATATATATGGTAGGCAAGCATGAAGCCCTCCTCTTTTATATTCAGACATATCTCAAGCTCTTCTGGAAGCCTGCTTGAGATGAGACCTGCTTGAAATCCACATACATTTGAAACAAAATCAGAAACAAAAGTTAAAAATAAGATTTAGAGATATCTCTGTTAAAATATTTTTGATGGAAATGCTGAGGAGGACCATTGCAGGAGGCCAGGGTCGGGGTTTTGAGATCAGTCATCATATCCATCTGTCATTCTGTATATAGGCTCTCAGTGGTTCTCACCTGCCTAGTCCTTTTAGACAGTTCCTCATGTTGTTTTGATCCCCGAACATACAATTATTTTCATTTCTACTTCATAACTGTAATCATGCTTCTGTTATGAATTGTAATATAAATATATGATATGCCACCCCTGTGAAATTGTCATTTGACCCCAGACAGGTCGCAACTCACAGAGACTGAGAACCACTGGGAATGGTTTATCTACAGAGTCATCTTCCTAGCCCTAAAAGCTACATTTTGGTTAATATTATAATTGATTCATGGAATCCAAATCATTGAGATAAAGAATTTTAAGATGTATTAAAATAATTAGGCTAAAGTTGCAAAGTGAATGTAACTAATTCCGTGGTAAAAAAAAAAGAATGAAATATTCTCTTTAATATATGTTTAATGAGGTACTGAAGACCAACTCATGTAGAATTAATTGAAATCCTTGTAGAGATTGCCTTTCAATGAATTTATCACTATGGGAGGATCATGTTAATGAGTTTACAACAGAAATATGATCAAAAGCAAATGATTCCTCATTTCTCTGTTAATGGCCAATAGTCAATGCCATTTTTAAAATACTTCTTTTTTTTTTTTTTTGTATTTTTAAGATGTTTTCTTCATTTACATTTCAAATTCTATCCCTTTCCTAGTTTCCTCTCTGAAAATCCCCTATACCCTCCCCCCTCCCCCTGCTCTCCAACCCAACCACTCCTGCTTCCTGTCCCTGGCATTCCCCTATACTGGGGCATAGAAACTTCCCAAGACCAAGGGCTGCTCCTCCCACTGATGGCCGACTAGGCCATTCTCTGCTACATATGCACTAGAGACATGAGATGTGGGAGTACTGGATAGTTTATATTGTTGTTCCTCCTATAGGGCAGCAGACCCCTTCAGCTCCCTGGGTACTTTCTCTATCTCCTTCATTGGGGAGCCTGTGTTCCCTCCAATAGATGACTGTGAAAATCCACTTCTGTATGTGCCAGGCACTGTCATAGCCTCACAGGAGACAGCTATATCAGAATCCTGTCAGTAAAATCTTGTTGGCATATACAATAGTGTCTGGGTTTGGTGGTTGTTTATGGGATCCCTGGGTGGGGCAGTCTATGGATGGTCCTTCCTTCAGTTTCAGCTCCAAACTTTGTCTCTGTAACTCCTTCCAAAGGGATTTTGTTCCCCCTTTTAAGAAGGAATGAAGTATCCACACTTTGGTCTTCCTTCTTCTTGAGTTTCATGAGTTTTGCAAATTGTATCTTGGGTATTCTAAGTTTCTGGGCTAATATCCACTTATCAGTGAATGCATATCATGTGTGTTCTTTTGTGATTGGGTTACCTCACTCAGGAGGATATCCTCCAGATCCATCCATTTGCCTAAAAATTTCATAAATTCATTGTTTTTAATAGCTGAGTAGTACTCCATGGATATATTTTCTGTAACCATTCCTCTATTGAGGGACATCTGGGTTCTTTCCAGCTTCTGGCTATTATAAATAAGGCTGCTATGAACATAGTGGAGCATGTGTCCTTATTACCAGTTGGAGCATCTCAGCATATGCCTAGAAGTGGTATTGCTGAATCTTCCGGTAAAACAGTATTTTTCAGAGTAACTGATTTTTTGACAAATAATTTGTACTTCAAGAAAAAGTCGACAACCAAAACCAATTCTGTCTTATTCCATTCCAAAATGACTCTGACCTTAAATTCTGAACTGACAGGATGATTTTGCTCTCTGACAAACATTAAAAAAGAACACTTTACAGGGAAACAAATATGCCAGATACACAGGTGATTTCTTTTCTCTATTAAGAATCTTAAAACCAAGGTAACTAATTTTACTATAGGGAGGGATTAGAGTGGACAAGAGCTACAACTGCTAAAGTTTCTCTTAAGTGCTAAAGATAAAGAGCTTTAAAGAGCAAGGTGGTCTACTTCTCAGTGCTTTGTTTCTTTAGCAGTTTCTCATTGGGAAACAAAGACATACTTATTTTTACATATAATTTTGAATGAATATAAATAGCTACTTTTCACTGCCAATGGAAAGTTAATATATTTAATAGTATATAGACTTTTAATTTTATAGATAAAAAGATCAAGGTTAGTACTTACCCACATACAAACAAATTGACACATGTAACATTCCTTCTTGAATACAGTGAACAGGCATCAAACTGGAAGTTAAAAACCAAACTGTAAAAGGAACGGAAGACAGTAAAGGAAAATAATATTAATATTTTGGCTTTAAGGAATGATGTAACATGCCCCCAAACTATTCCTAATAAATAAAATTCAAAACAAATTTTACAGCACATATCTTTCATATCGGTGATCTTTCCTTCCTAGAGGACATGACACCTACTCATTGCCTGAAAAAAAAAATATAAATATTATTTATAATTTTGAGGTATGAAAATAATGCCATTTGTAAAGCAGAATGCAGAAAAGAATAAGTTATTACTCAATTCTAATGAATCTAGGACAGTATTGACATGAGCTGACAATTAGGAGATATGCTTGGGCTTGGCAGTAGTTAGCTAACATTTGTTCCCCATACCTGGTGCTAATTGGTCTGTAAGCACTGGCAGCTCAAATAGGGGTTGATGGGAAGAAAAATATGTGTACGTCTTTAACACGAGGGTATGAAAGCCCATAAAAGAATAATTCACAAACCCAAATACAAGGAGGGAGCAAGCAGGGGAGGAGAGTTATTTTTTGCTTCCCCTGAGCAAACATGTAATTTCCATGATTTCTTTTTAATGACTGCGGTCTGTGGCCAGTAGGCACTGATTTATGAAAAGCTGTAAAAGATCAGGTGGAACTCCGTAGGACATCGTTTACAGCTGCATGGATTGAAACCTATCTAATTTGTCTAGTAAAAGTGTGAGCTCACGGTGCACATCACCCTGCCTATAAATTTCCCCTTCAGACCCTGTGTCTGGGGCTGCATCTAAAAAAACCCCCCTGCCTGCAGCTGCTCAGAAAGCCGGATTCCCTTGGTGCGCATGAAGAGACATCACAGGCTCTTCACAGTGAGAGACAAATTCCTATCCATTGATAAACTCTCCAGATGTCCTCTCTGAGGAGGAAAGGAACCAATTTTTATTTGAAATCCCTAGAGAAATCCTGGAAGTGGAAAAATGATACTTTGCAGGACTGGTTATTCTGAGGTCACTGGCATCAAAATTAGGTTCTCTTTTTCTCTTTCTTTCTTTCTTTCTTTCTTTCTTCCTTCCTTCCTTCCTTCCTTTCTTTCCTTCTTTCCTCCTCCTCCTCCTCCTCCTCCTCCTCCTNCCTCCTCCTCCTCCTCCTCGTTCCTCCCCCCTCTACCTCTTCTGCCTACTTTCTTGGTCTTGGTTGTACTTTGATCCAATTCATAAACAGAAAAACTCAGCTGGGGTCACTCTAATCCCTAATCCACATGTCCTGTCCTGTTCTATTTCAATTTGTTTACGCTCATTTTCTCGAACTTCTTGAGTCTGTCCAAAGTGCTGAGTTTAAAAATGCAAACCTTCCTCAGCTGAAAAGACAATGTTTCCCATTTTGCTATTAGACACACTTCATAAATATCCTGAATAAATGGCCTGGGGTTTGATTCTTCATAGCCACAAACCTATTAATAAAAAGTATTACTATTCATGAAACTAAGAGTCGACATGGGTTCTGTGCAACAGCTACTGGAGGCCTGGAAACTGTCTGGTCTGTGTGTGATCATAACTGCAGGTATTTTTATACCCCTCACTTCCAAGGGGACTTTATATCTCATTGTCTTGTATCTTAGTTTCACTGCATTTTTCTTAAAAAGCCTTCTCATACTTGATTTAATGCTTTTCTGTGCACTTTATATGTGAGAAAGATGACATGTCCAAAAAAAAAATCTATTGTTCAGCTATGCTGTATAAAGACAAGAATAAAGGCAGAATGAAATGGAATATTCCCATCTTCCTTTAAATTAGTTTTATATTTGACAGTTTTAATCAGATTATTTTAATATATCCACATAAATAATAATACAATTGTATATCCATTTATCAGTTTCTCTCATGTGTTCTAAATAATAACACCTAGGTCTGAGGCAGGCTCTGAAATTCTTTCCTGAAATGTCTATCTCTGGAAGACTGAGATGGTACAGCAGCTCAAGGAGCTTGGTGCCAGGACTGGAGAACTGAGTTTGATCCCCACTAACCACAAAGAGGTGGATGGAGCCAAATTATCAGAGAACACTGCTGTTCTCTGATGTCCACATGTGCATTGTGGCACAAGCATCTTCAATATGTTATTTATACCACACATGTACATGCACTCGCACATGCACACATGCGTGCACAACACACACACATACACACACACACACACACACACGAAGAGAGAGAGGAATAAAAATGTTTAAAACTTAAATATACTTTGCATGTTTCTTGTATGTTAAGGAATGTTTTGCAGGTTTGTATGTTAAGGGGACCATCAACGGTGGTAAATGAAACTTCCCAACAAAATTGCATTTGAGATCTAGAGTTCGCACATTTATTAATTTTCCTCAAAGTTATTTTCTTATTCATAACAGGAATGTTTCTCACATGGCCTACATGAAAACCAGTGAATCCTCTCATACATAAGACACTGTACCACTCAGAGTATCTGAATGTGTGAAAGCTTTCATTTACTTAATATGATTTCACTAAAAGCCATGACAGTAAATTTACTTCAAAACTAATGAAACACGCTAAATAGTCTTAATTTATCTTGGAGTCCTCTGGATACCCAAGTTGGGTTTCCTTATTTCTAAATGTTGAGTTTTAGCAATTCAAATTACATATTTAATTTACATGAGTGTTTTTAAAGGTATAAAACTTTTAAAAGTTTAAAACTGACAATAATGGGTATTTCACACTACAGCATGAATCTAGGAAGCTAGGAACATGCTCCGCACTGAACACCTTTTACCTTAGGGGTCATTAAAATACACTTAGAGTTCTTAAGAGATAAAGATTAAATCCAATGCCAACCTAAAAAATATGAAAGATTTTTAACAATCACTCTGATGAGGTAAAAATGCAAAATGCACACTCACAATTATAAAAAGTATACTATGGTAGGTACAGTTTTAATGTAAACAACATTCTGTCCAATAATGAGAACTGCAACAACGTGAGGGAGAATAGCACATCCATTTACAAGGGTTGTTTGGGACCTAATAATAAGCTTACAAAAGTTATTGCCTGTTCTAATAAGACTTCTAGTAACAGCCATTTTATAGGGCTCTTGCACCATCATATTCATAATACTACCCATGCCTAAACTTATAGCCTCTCAACACAGTAATTAATATCATGCCAGTCCAGACATTTCACAAAATTTGAAATTAATGAACTGCTTGATTTTTTAAGCTTTAAATATATAAATAAGATTCATCACATATGCAACCTATGTCAGACTAATATCAAACCTCCGCAATTCTGAGGCAGCCTTGTTCTGAATGTACCTGTGCATGTATGTGTCGGCTATGAAAGACCTATCTTACTTCCATCACATAAACCCTATTTTACAGATGAAGAAAACCGAAAACCTTCCAGACCACATAGGTAGCATATGTTATACACTGGATTTTTCCCTGGATCAGAGGTGATGCAACACCCTATGATCACAAATACATTAAGAAAAACAAAGACACAATCAAAACTGATTTAAACAATTCTTTAACCAAAATGATGCAGCATATCAGGGATGACCATTTGCTCCCCTGTGAGCTTATATCTAAATCTCTTCTCTGTCTCTTTTGCCTGAGAGAAAAAAGATTGTATCTTAATTTCTGTTAGTGTTGTCTTTTGTGTCTATTATAAAGCATACACCATCTATGCCTGACTGATATTGTAAAGGTTAAATCTTGATGCCTGAGTAATGTGCTTAGCATAGACCTGGAACAATATAATTGTTTGTAAGTTTTAATTTAATCCACAAATAAGGCCTTTGTAACATCTTTGTTTTTAAGTTTCCTTAAAAAAAAAAAAAAAAGAATAGAAGTGTCAAAAAAAAAAACATGCTTGTGAGTCAAAGGACAGTTAAAGAAAGGGTTCCCTTCAGCTTTTAGCTGAAGGGAAAGGGAAGAAACACCCACCAAACACAAGCACCCCTACCCTAAGACAGTTTATTCATATCTTGCTTCCTTTGAATCTTCAGGGATTAAAATAGAGTTCCTCAATTTCCTTCATTTTGTTTTTTTGGACCTTTGCTTCAACTAATTTGGCTTACATTCCTACATGTATAAACAGACTCCATAAACCAACCCTAAATGCTTTTTAATTAATGCTGATGAATGCTGGCAATCTAAATCATAGTCTACCTCTATGTATGTATCTCCCAATATATGTAATAGACACATATACACAAATGTGTGTATAATAGCTGTTCTGTGTTTTTCAATAAGGAATAATTCCATATATTATTATCCATCTGCTATTTTCTATACTTTTTAAAATTTTTACCTTTTAAATGACATTGGTAGTGTTACAAAAAATTATGCTGACTTCAAATTTGGCTGTAAATGTGCCTTATATTTCAAAATATTCTTTACCCAGCAAAGCTATGCAGTTTCTACAAACAGCCATTCATTTGGAAAGGATTTAGTTTAGAAACAGGGTTCATGACTAAGTATTTACTGTGTCATGCCTGCTATACTGTCTCTAAATCATACTACTTGCTAATGAATTAAAAGATACAATTAGAAAAAGATATATTGGTATTTTTATATATTTTGATGACAACACTTTTACGGTTTACAAAGCAGGAAAGAGCTGATGACTACCATCTCCGTCCAAGGAGGCAGCTTGAACAGATGAAGTCTTCATGGCAGATCAATTCCTCAAATAAACAGGAACACCACATGCAGTCTGGAAGTTCCTGCTGATGGTAGTGTCAAATTTTGACACTTAGCCACGCTAGTCGCTACTAATGTCTACCCTTTGGTTGTTTTCTTTTCTTGCAGGCCATCAAACCTCCTTCTGGACCAAAGCAATGTCGATATCGCTACCTTCCACACAACCGGTGATTGGCTTAATGGCATGAGGACAGCACACTGTAAGGAAATCTTCACAGGCGTCGAGTACAGCTCCTGTGACACCATCGCCAAGATCTCCACAGAGTAAGAGGCATACTGGGGAGAAAGCAGAGGGCTGTGCATATCTTTCTGATCATATTCATCTTTCATTAATGGGTTATAGGTATCTGGTTATACCTGTTTAAGATTCATGGGTTATAATATTGGCTTTACTTCTCAAAGTAATGTCCACTGTAATAACAGAGCAAAGCCTGAGAGTCCTTTTGACCACATGCCCATTGATACTTATTGAGCTATCTTCCTTCTCATGAAAGGAAGTTCCCACAGGATAGGGAGGTCCTAGATAGCAGGATGTCCTGGCTAGATGCAGAAACACAAACCTCTAGTAAAAAAAGTTAACAAGTATAGTGGGTGCACTTATGTATGTGATTTACTTTTTTTTTTAATAAAAATTTTGCATCTGTCAATATTGGAAATTGAGCAGTGGATGAATGATCTACTAGAGAGAGAAAAATTTCAAAATCCAAAAGTAGTTTCACAACTGCTGAATATCTATCATCTATCTAAACTCTATCATCATATATTATTAAAATGTTTACTCTCTGAATTAAAAACATGCAGAAAAGTGAAGTTACAAATAAGTTTTAAACAATACTTTTTTTGTTTTCTTTAAAAGGCTCATAGCTAAGATAAAATATGCACTGTGTTGTTAGTCTTGACCAAGTATACCATGCCTTAGTTCTTAGGGATCATTTCAAGAATAATCTTCTTATTTAAGAAACTCTTTGATTATAGGAAAGAGACTTTATTGAGAGTCAAGTTAGAACTAGATATATAGTTCAGTTGGTAGAGTACATTTTGTCTCTAGAACCATATAAAATGGCTGTGCAGGTACATACATTTAATACTAGCACTTAGAAAGGAGACAGGGGATCAGAAGCTCACTATAATCTTTATCTACATAGACAATGTGAGACAAGTGTGGCCTACATAAAACACTGTCCTTAAAAATGAAAAAAAAAGAAACAGATCATAAGAAATATGATCCCAGTGAAAATGATAACTTTTTTCTTGCCCTTAAGGTATGGTGATTTGAAACTGGAAAGCAAAGAACAGGTGGCCATGTTCTTCATCTTTCTGTAAATGAAGTTCAATTTACTTCACTTGGTGCTATAACTGTCCCTTTCTCGTGTTCTAAACAATATCGATATATAAAAATATTTCTCTAATATCACACACACACATACACACACACACATGAACACACACACACACACACACACACACACACACATACACACACACACATGCATGCATGCACAAATAAGCTCTTTAACACTGTTTGTTCTATCCCACAATTGAGCAAGGAGCAGCTCTCTTAACCAGTAGAGATATAAGAAAAAATTTATTCCTATTTGGAAATAAGAACCTTCATAGCCACATGCCTGCCCTTACTTATCAATTCTGTTCAAAGGAAGTAGGGCAAGAAATCATCCACTTGATTCTAGAGTCCTTCATCCAAACCTAAGATTTCAGACTGTCTTAAATAAAGATGTTTGTGTTGGGCAGATATACCACAAGTTGACCAAATTACTTGTCAGTTTTCTCTCTTTGATCTTCCCTATGTTGAATGTAACTGTTTGTCATTTCAAGTCCATTTAAGTCTTACCCTCAGTAACTGGGGTATTTAAACATTACTGCATTTATAAAGGCATTGAATGTTACCCTGAGAGTCATTTCAACAATTTCATTGTGGGGAGCTGCATGTTAGAGGAGTGTAGAGTATAACTGATGCATGCATAAGTACACAACAAATAATTTGTTTAATTGTAGTGTTATGAGCAGAGACTTTTAAGATCACAAAAGGACCTGTGAACATCTTTATTGCTTTGGAGAGGATAACTTATTCTCAGAAAGTAAACTTACTTTTGTCTATCTAAAACATTCAGACAGTCCTGTTTAAAGTGGAATGCTATGTTTACTGAACAGATTTCTTATCCAATCAACAGTACACTGAGTTTCTGTGCTGGTAGTTTTGATCAGACTCAGTTGCAGGATATAGCTGAGCATTCAATTTTTTTTCCTTTGAACATTTTTATACATTCTTATTTTAGTAACATAAACATTTAGTGTTCTGCTGTACAAGACACCTGCTTTAGAACATAGAAGCATGACAAAGAAAAACCACAACATTGAACATTTCCATGGAATTGTCAGATTTTTAAAGGCAAAATTATGCAAATATTTATTTTTCATAGTGCATAATGACATACTAAACTGAAATATGGGACAGATCACTTTTAATAAGATTAACTGCTACATTATAATATAAATACAGTCAGCCTTTAGAAGCTGTGAATAGATTAAGAAAGCTCTTTGTTCAAAATAGGTAAGCCACAGTATCTTCTAATATAAAAATTACTGATTATTTGTGTCAACATTACGTTAGTAAACCCCTAACCTCTTTTGCTGATAGAAAATTTTCTTTAACTACAACTTACATTTGAATAACTGGTAAATATACATTCAGGAAGCAACCTCATCTTTTCTGAGATTTGTTCTTCCTTCTAGTTTGTTCTTCATATTCTGAGAGTATTTTAGCCTCTGTTCTATTGCTGTGAAGAGACATCATGACCTAAACAAATTATAAATGAAAGTGTTTAATTGGGAGATTATGTACAATTTCAGAGGGTTAGTTCATGGCCATGATGGCAGACAGCACAGTAGCCGTCACACACGGTACTGGAGCAGTGACTGAGATCATACAATTGACCTGCAAGTTGGAGGCAAGAGAGAGCAAGCTAAGTGGATATGACCTGGAGATTTTAAACACCAAAGCTTACCCCACTGACATACCTCCTCAACAAAGCCATACTTTTTAATCTTTTCAAACTTTTCTACCAAGTGGGATCGAAGGATTCAAATGTTTGAGCTTAAGAAAGCCATTCTCATTCAATTACTACAGATATCTTAGATGTTGCTGTCCTCTACTCCCTTAGATGTCTTTCCTATCCCCCGTATTTTTGTCCTTAGTTTAGGAGTACCACCTATTTCCTTAATAATCTTTCTGTGCCTTATACATGCCTCTGGTTTGTATTATTACAGAATTTGAAAAAGAGAAAAAGAAAAAGAAAAAGAAAGAGAGAGAGAAAGAGAAAGGAAAAGAGAAAGAGAAAGAAGGGAGGGAGAAAGGAAGGAAGGAAGGAAGGAAGGAAGGAAGGAAGGAAGGAAGGAAGGAAGAAATTTCTTACTAGACTAAGGAGTTGGCTTTGTCCATTAAGTAATGAAATATAAACACAAAGCCAAAACCTCAGTTCCCATCGCAATATTCACATGAAAGCAGATCCTAGAAGCACACACACAAACACACACACATGCACACACACACACACACACACACACACACACAGAGCTGATTTTAATTTACTGAGATCACAATGAAAGTAATCACAGAACATTTTTAACTGAAATGTTGTCAGACGCTTATCTAAATTTTTTAAAAAATTTTCTTGTGTCCCAATGTTCTTATGAACTTGATTGCTTCAACTCCTATTTGCCTTCTGCCATCCAGGCTTAATCCAGAAATATGCTACTTGATCATATAACCCTTGTCCTAGAATTGGCTGATACCAGGATGGTATATAGAATTTCTTTCTGTTTTTACTGCTCAGTCAATCAAGCCCTAAGAAAAGGACAGGAGAGTTTCCTGCTCAAGCAAATTTTAATTAATTTCATAAATTTTAGTGATTTCATTAAAAACGAATGCTACTAAAGTCTCCAGATTTTTACATGAAGCCAAGAACACACTTTTATCAAACATTAAAATATTATTTTACAGTGTAGACTTAATATAGAGAGGTCCTAGTGAGAAGGAAGACAGCACAGGGATCCTAAGAGTGACAGAAACTGTGGAGACAGAAGGGGTTTAAATTTGGGCATTGAATGCCGAACAGAGTAATTGTCACAGGTCTGTATCCTGCATCTTTCAATGCCATTTTCTATGTCTAGTACTCATCCCTTTGTGTCTGAGATGTAGATAATATACCAGACTCTTGTCCCATTCAAGAGCAACTATTTAGTCTTGAATGGTTCTGCTTCTCTTTTAGACTAGATAGATTAATCAAAATGATCTGAGGATAGCACTCATGCCATTGAGACTGCAGCAGTTAGTAGTAAGAGTCTGGAAAAGGCAGGGTGGTTCAGAGAAAATAAAGATGATCAAAAGAAAGAAAGAAGGAAAGAAAGAAAGAAAGAAAGAAAGAAAGAAAGAAGAAAGAGGAAGGAAAGAAAGAAAGAAAGAAAGAAAGAAAGAAAGAAAGAAAGAAAGAAAGAAAGAAAGAAAGAAAGAAGAAAGAAGAAGAAAGAAAGACACAGGGAAAAGCTGAAGGGATAATTTATTTATGTTGTCCGAAATCATATGTAATCTTCAGTATTAAAACTAAACACAGCTCTGGATCTACTGTTGTCTTCCATAACTTTCATGACATAGAGGTCTAAGGCATTATTATATAGATTTCTCTAGGAATGTGTTTGAGGACAGCATCTGAACAGATGTAACAAGGCATGTACCTAGTTATTTTCCATACTCTTGTCACTCCTCCTGTTCCTCTTCCTCCTCTTCTTCCTCTTGTTCTTCCTCCTCCTCTTTCTACTCCTCCTCTTCCTCTTCCTTCCCGCTGCTTCTTCAATACAAGGTCTCTATATGTTACCCTGACTGTCCTGAAACCCACTATGTACATCACTCTTGCTTGAAGTCATTAAACTCCATCTGCCTCTTCCTCATAGACGCTGGGGATAAAGACACGCATATGTTTCTTTCTGTAGTCAATATAGAGCCTCTAGTAAAGAGTACCTACTGCTAAGGGCTCTGTCTGTTCAGAAGGGTCAAATTAAACTACAAAACCTGTCCATTTCAAATTTACCTGCTTGAAATACAAGGAGAGACAATACAATGAAGAAAATAAATCAGAAAGAAAAGCATGTATAATTGATAATAAGAAAAATTAGATAAGAAAGGAAAAAGAAGCAGGACGTTCTCAATAGAAAGGAATATATGAGTGGGGACTAGGACCATATGTACATATCAACAAATTGTTTTAAAAAGAAGCAATTCATGAAATACACATATTTAGCTATTTTTTATTTGAAATGAAGCTATTTTCTTGCAATACTTATTTTCATGACCAATTTCTAAGCTTAAACTACTTTACCTTTAATAAAGATATACCTTCTTTCATTTATAAATGTATAAAAATAAATGCTAAGACATCCACAACCAGTGCTTTGGGTCATGAAACTGGGAAGAACCTAGGAGGGTCAAGACATGGTGCTCTTAAACTGGTATTGATTGAAACATTCAGATGTTAAAGAAAGAGCACTACTTTTATCAAAAGAGTCATTAGTGTTTTCCCTTCAATGTCTGCCTTCTCGTAGCAAGGAGTATACAGAAGACAAATATGCTTACACATGGTCTCAGTCTAGACAGACTTATTATAGGATCTCTATGTTCCCAGGGAAGGTGTCCCAAGAGAAACTAAGCAGAAGCCTTCTATGGCATAACATCCAAGTACTAGAAAACAATTAATTATAACTTCAGACTTTTAATGCTTGCAGTCAAAAATAACCCCTGAGGTAGATCTGATTCAAAGGACTATCAAAAGATTTCAAAAACTGTGTTATTATCTGTAATCAGTTAGGCTAATAAAAAAAAAAAAAGTTTAGTTGGTCTGCTATCACATGCTTTCACACTGTTGTCAGCTTCAGTGACAGAGTGTATTCTCTCAAATTATGGAGGCAACAATAAGAAATCAAGATATTGGTTAACTTGCTAAGGAATCTCTATTAAATAGAGTCTTTCTTCCTCTAGCTTCTGGTACATAATGGGATGTGACTGACAGTATAACTCAATCTCTGACGCCCTTTGTATATTTTCTTCTTTCCTATGTCACTCTGTATGCTTTTCTTTCTCTTGTAAAGAAGCACACTGTACTTACCACTCATCATTGCCTAGGACTCTGCTTCTCTAGTTCTTCAACCCCTGGCCAATTATATCTCCCCAAAGCCCTAATTTTAAATAAAGATAATGCTAGGTGTTAGGTTGACAAAACAGCGAGAGGCATATTTTTCCCATTACAGCATCTATATTCCTATACAATATAGGAATTGAATACCCCAAATATAACAACAGAACATTATCAGAAAATTAGAAATCAGACACCAAGCATGGGTTATATAATTATATAGTTGAGTTTATTTAAAAATTAAAAATTTCCTCTTCCTACACTACTTAGAATACCATGAGTCTTACCAGTTTTTTTTCTCTTGCGTTTTACAGTGACATGAAAAAGGTTGGTGTTACTGTGGTTGGGCCACAGAAGAAGATCATCAGCACCATTAAAGCTCTAGAAACACAATCTAAGAATGGTCCAGTTCCAGTGTAAAGTACTGGAAGGATCTGAGACACGGGAAGATGCAGCAGCATCCTGCAGACAGATGGAAATGATGGAGACTCTGCCGAAAGCTCCAAGTCTAATAAGACACTCAGTTCTAAGTCCAAATGCCTTAAAATGGAATTGAAAAATCTCTTTATTTTCCCCTATCATTTTACAGATGGGTGGGTGGGTGCATTTTGTTTTGTAATTGCTTTTTAAATGTTAATTGATGGGGTTAATTAAAATTCTTCAGTACAAAGTGGAAGAACTAGTGTAGAGCCATTGATCATTAACTATCATGGAAATAAACTAAGTAAACTAGCAAAATGGACCTGAAGGCTTTGTTGTGAATGGCCACAGAGGAAAAGACTTGTCATATTTTTATACACAGAAAAAAAAGCTGTAACAGGTATTTTGTTTCTTTAAAAGCAAGCAAAATGGAGGCAATTATACCTCAAACTATCTGGCCATACTTACTACCTTATCACGTTAGTATTCTCTTTATCTGTTTGAAGCATTTAGAGATGAAGTTTGTAGTTGTTTTAAATACTGTACATTTTTAATTGTTACCTTCCTTAAGTAGACGATGTAAAAACATGTCTTAACTTGGGGGGAAGTGCATATTTATTTTCTTTTGGACTTTTTAATTGTTTTATATTTATGCCTTGATGATTTAATTTGGGTTTTGTTACAGCCAAGTGCCAAATGCTATTGCAAATTGTCAGCAGTAAGAAACATGTTTAACTATACCCAGAGAATGATATGTTCTTTTCTACAACTGTTGAACAATCCACTTATATGTACCAACAAAATGAAATGCTTTCCCTGTTCATACAGTCACCAAATCACTCACAGTCTGAATATACCATTCATTTTTGTCTCTTCATTTATCAGTAAATGTATGCTCCTAATTTAGTGTAATATACTGGCTTGTATGTAATAGATTTTTACCAAGATGTCATACTTTCCCTACTCTGGTGCTTAGAGGACATCAACTCCTTTCATTCACGAAAGAAGCTTATTAGAACTCCTTAGATTTGCAAACTGGAAAGATCAAAATGAGGTTAAATGGTTACAGTAATTGACAGCAGCCTATAGGTAAAATGCATGAGCCAAAAAAAAAAAAAAATAAGAAAGAAAAATTGCTTGTTTTGAAAAGTATTTTAATATTATTGCTTAAACATGTAGAGAATGGTGATAGCTAAGCTACTCATCTGCATCACTGGGGTGTAGGTCAATTAATTGCACACTTTCATCATCAATATCAGGTATAACTATCTTTGAGTCTTCCACTTCAATGTACCTATTGTGAGTTAGGTGCATGATTAGAAGCCTTGAACTTCTAAACATCTTATTAAGCATAGCATTTTTGAAATAGCAACTCATCTAATCAATAAATCCACATCCACAGACAATGGAGGAATGAGATGTCTCATTATGGGGATGTAGCCTTGCTGTTCCCTAAAGGCCAATTGTAAGCATATTCTTGAATATTAAGAAGGATGTGCCTAATGGGCATGACACATGCTGAAGCAATATTTTAGATTCTGGATTTTCTTGCTGATAGTATCATTCCATAGGGTCAAGGAATACCTGTGTCACAGAATAAGATGGTTCAAACAATGCTGTAAGAAATATGTCTCTATGCAAAATGGGACACTAAAGATATACAGCTTCCAATCATAGAGGCAGATTTCCAAATATAATCTGTTGTAGGTTTAGTATACTAGAGCTTAGGTGAGTTCTTTCAGATGTGAAATTGTTTCCCAAATGTTGACGATACTCCATATAACCAAATCATGCTACTAGAATTTGTATTGAACTTATAAGAACATGAATATTTTGGAAATGTGCTGATGAAACTAATAATAAATTTTATATCTCCTGAAAGCAGTTAGAAAAGACTCTAATCAAATAATTTACAATTTGGAATATAATGCAAAATTCAAATCTGGCATCTGAACCAATTCGCCTATGACAGCATTCATTCTCTTAGGCAATATTCTGGACACGCTCAACAAAAATGAATTTCAAAATACTTAGATAGACAAAAATCGTTGAATCTGTTGCATTTATTTTGACTGAGAATTTTGTTTGAAAGTAGAGGTATTTTAAGCAGTATATTGCTTTTCATTTGTCAGTATTTTTCTATCTCACAATTTATGAATTTCCTTTGCATAACCCCTTCCCTGTACATATGTAAACATAACAGTGTACGATTCTGGACTGGGGAGTAGAGGTTCTAGGTTGCTTATGGCCATCTCTTTGTACAGGAACTACATTGCCTTCCCATACCAGTGAGGCTACTGCTCCCTTGCCACGTTATGTACCATATTACCTGATTTGTATCTTAAATTTGATTTATAGATATTATTTATTTCTCGCAACACACCCAGTCTAGGCTGTACTGAGTATCTACCAAGCCATGTATAAATATGATATGATTGGCAGTATGTGTTTACTTTTAAACTTGCATTTTTAAAACATGGTTCATTTAGTTTATGTTGCACAATGTAGATGGCCTCTTACTAATGTAAAATGATTTCTAGTGGGAACATTTATATTTTTATAATAAACATAATGAAAATATTTTTACAGATCAGAATACAGAAGTGGTCTTTGATGTTTTATTTATATATGAAGCATATGCGAATTTATACAGGGAATTCAGGAAATATCTATGTCATTAAGAATGTGCTTTTGGTTTCATTGTCCTCTTCATTATGGAACAAATCCATTTAACGTTCCAATCTCATTGCCAGTATATTGGGGAACTTTATCAGTAATTCCAAACTTCATAAAGAGTAAATATAATAATATTAATTCTCTTGATTATGCATCAAGTTCACACACACACTCAGTCACTCGCTTATTCAAACATACATATTTAAAGGGAAGTGTAAAACTCATATGCTCTCACCTCAGTCAACAGATTTGGAAGAGGTGGAATCAAAGATCAAATCATGATCAGCTGTAAGTCTTTCTTTACATCTTCTTTGTTCAGCACACGTTTCTAATCGTTAAGTTCCTGAAGCTATATATTTGTATAAGTATACAAATACTACTCTAGCTGGTTTTAATACAAGGACATTGTATGATTCTCGTGAAATTATCATTGCTCCTTAATTATCTGAACAGAGACCCGAAAGCTTTGCCTTAGATCACAGTGGGTAGGGGAATATATTACTCAGATTGGAAAATACTCAGATCTGTGTTTGTCCTGAATGCAGTGATGGGGTTATAAAGAAACCATGCTCTCTAGAGAAGTTAGAGGTTTCAGGACAGCGTCTGTACAAAGGGAAGCATCTGACTGCCATGAAGGAAGCCAAGCTAGGATAGATGGGTGGAATAAAAATAAAAGTCCACTAAATTGCAAGCTACCTGCTAGGACACGCCTGAGAGTTGAGCAAAAACAAACTCTTTGCCACTGTAGTCCACTTAATGAAACTGATTTACATGAAAATGAAAAGTTTTTAAGTCAAAGAGAAACTAATTAAATTGAGAAACCTACAGAGGCAAAAGTAATTAGGAAGCGATCACAAAACAAATGAGAAGTGATTTTTGCATTGAATGAGAAATGGCATGTCAACATGTTGAGTAGAGTAGAGAATCATTGTGACAGATAAGGTGACGAAATTGTAGGCGCGGAAAAAGAGAAGATGGCCATTTGTTTTGTAAATGTTATTCAATATTATTACGGGGAAAGGTTGTTTTGTCTGTGAACTTGCCTCAGCTTCCCAAGTACAGGGATGACACGTGTGTGCTACTGATGTGTATCACTAAACGTCTAGGCAGTTTATTCTAAGAAGATACAAGTCATTCATTACATGTTATATACTTTATATCTCTGGGCTTGGAGCTAGGAACTGTCAATGAAAGAGAATAAAATAATGGTCTGAAATATCTCCTGCAATATGTCCTTTTCTAGTTCCATCTATTTAATTGAAACTTTCATATCATTTTTCTTCCTGCCTGAGTAGTGCTATCTACTGTAAATATTCCAACTTTCATTATCTCCTTGTACTTGAGGGACATTTGGATTTCTTAGCTTTCAGAAGTAAAGAAGCAATGAGCATGCCTAGGCAAATATCTGTGGAGTAAGTTGTCAAGTGTTTGGGGTATATCCATAAAGCTGGTAGAGCTGAATCATCTGCCAATTTCATTTTTAGATTTTTGAGCATTCTCCACGAGATTTTTGAGTAAGCCCACCAACAGTGGATGCGGGTACCTCTCTAGCATTTGTTGTGAGTTACATTCTTGCTCTTTGCCATTCTGACTTTGGTGGGATAAAATCTCAAAACTGTTTTGATTTGTACTTCTCTAGTTGGTAGAGATGATAAACACATTTTTAGAAATTATTAGACATTTTTATTTATTTTTTTTGAGGACTCTTGTTGGATCTCGAGGTCATTTTTAAATGGATCATTTAGTTTTGTGAATACATATATATTCAGTATATTAATATTTTGCCCGATGTTGAAGATTCTCTCCCATTCTGTGTACTTTCCCTTCACATGGTACTTTGCTTTTTCATTAATTATTTTATTTATTTACATTCCAAATGTTGCCCCCTTCCAATTCCCCTCCCAGAGTTCTTGAACCCATTCCCCCTCCCCTTTGCCTCTGAGAGTATGCTCCCCCATGTCATCCCCCTTCCCTGCAGCATCAAGTCTCTACAGGATTAGGTGCATCTTCTCCCACTGAGGCCAGACAAAGCAGTTCTCTGCAGCGTGTGTGCCTGGGGCCTCAGGCCAGCCCTTGTGTATGCTTTTTGGTTAGTGGCTTCATCTCTGGGAGTCTTCAGGGGTCCAGGTTTGTTGACACTGTTGGTCTTCCTATAGAATTACCATCCCCTTCAGTAATTATTGCTTAGCTGTGTAAAATCTTAGCTGTGTAAATTTTAGGAGTTCCCCGTTGTTCAATAGTTGGCCTCAAATCCTGGGCAAATGGAGTTCTATTCAGAAAGTCCTTTCCTATACCTATATCATATAGGCTACTGCCTGTGTTATCTTCTGGAATTTTCAGTGTTTCAGGTGTACTTATGTCTCCATTTCATGTTTTTCTGCAAGGTGACAGACCAAGTCGAATTTAATTCTTCTCTGTGTGGCTGTCCAGTCACTCAAGGTCTCTCCTGATTTGAGCACCAACTCCATTCTTGATATCCCCAACCTATTCTCTAGTAAACAGAGAGACTAGCAGACGTTCGAGAGTGTACGTTTTTAGTTCTCCCTCAGGAGGCTCACAAACTTAAATGCCTCAGGAGCCTGCAAGGTTATACAATCCTATATATAAACACATGCAACAACTATGTCGGTGGTAACCCATAAAAGGCACATTTACTTCCTCCAGAAGCAACTCAGTTTTAAGAAACCACTAATCCAATGTGAGTTTCTATTGTTCTTGAGAATTCCTAATATTAGTATAAGAATAACTCTCTCTCTGTCTCTCTCTCTGTCTCTCTCTCTGTCTCTCTCTCACACACACACTCATGCACGCGCACACACACACACATACACACATATTATATATAAAATAATTAAAATCATATTCATGGTTTGCATTGTGTTTTTCATACAGATTACTTCTAGCATACAGATTACTTTGGATGGTTTGTACATGAGCATGGGATCTTTCTTGAACAAAATACTACTTTTCTCTTCATTTCCCATATACCTACCCTATTTACTATATCTTATGTGACTCATTTTAGCAAATTATACATAGCATTCAGAGAATGGCATTTTTAAATTCCTAAGATAATGGTCCTTTCTGTTCCATTTTCTAGAATCTTAGTTAATATATATTTTTTCCTCAGACCTCATTGGCCCAATACTAGATAAAGGGACATTCTCTTGTACTGCCACAGAATATTTTTAAATGCTGTGCTTAATATAGTCACCACATTTACCATTTTAAGTTGAAATACCTTCTCTTGGCTTCCCATCACCATTCTACACTACTGGCATATTGAGAAGAATTCATGCCTTGAGAATCAGCATGAATGAGAATTGCTCATTGTAGTTTGTCTGATGTTTAATAAGCATACAATATAATTTTGATTTGTTTGATAATATAATATCAGGTAAAATTCCTGACTTTTTCCCTCTAGAGAAAACTGTCAATTTCCTCCATGTCAATAAAACTAGTTAATGTTTTAGTTGTATGTCTTGGATCATTGACTATGCTGATCTCTGCTAGACTGGTTCATATTCATAGAATTTTGTGAACTTATTTCATTGGTCTCAGTGCTCCTATTTTTCTTCCTGCAGCTTAGTCATTGAAGTAGATCCTTGAACCAGAGCTTAGCTATAAAATTTTAACAAGGAAAATGCCAAGGCTTTTCTGATCCTCTCTCCTCTCTTACTGTGTACAAATAACATTAATATGCCTGCTCAAACAACCCTTCTTATGGGGCATCTGGGATGCACATTCTATTGACTCAGAGGATCTAGATACAACTTGGGAAAATAAGTGATATAGTTAAACACACCATAAAATGAAGATTTTGGGAGTTTATAGACATTTTCTCTTTGAAATTTTCTGGGAAATCTTGCTTATAAGTTGACAAAGAAAAGTCTTAGTTGGATCATTTTTTTTTAAAAATCAAGGTAGGTGGGCTATCATCTTTCATCTTTGAAAAAAAATGTTGTCTACTCAAAATGGAAACAATAAAAACAGTAATAATAGATAAGAGTAAAATAAGCTACCTAATAACATTCATTACTTATCTTATGAACAAACATTCATACCTTCTATATTTATCTTAAGTAATTTCAGCTAATTCCAATAGAAACTTTGCCACATACAAGATCATTTTAAAACTATTTAAATTCCATTATAACTTTTTGAGAGATACAATCTGAGTTGAGGTTAATTGTGATTGAACATATTAGGTCAGCTAACAGCTGATCAAGGTAGCATAGCAGGTGCAATGTAAGTAAAAATAGACGCCGGAATGTTTATTCCAAATTACCAGCCTATTAGGTGTCAGTATAATGATGAAGCCAACAGTGAAATCTGAAAGGAAATAATGGGATGCTCTATTGAATTAATGTTTTGGCTCATCACCATTTTGTCTTTTTTTCAATACGTATGTTAGTAGGTAGCTCAAGTAGTAAAAAGCTTCCTGCATAATCCTTTGATTGCTGTTGCCACGTTAGAGGAACATGCAGTTACCCCTGACTTCATTTCAGTGAACTTTATTTCAATAGAATGAGATCTGTCTGACATATGGTGAACACTTCAAGCAAGCATGCTCTCTGGAACATGCAACAAATAATCTAACTTGGAAACACTGAATACCACAGAGAAAAGTAGGGCTTTTGAGCTGTTTTTTGACAGATTTCCACACCAGTGATTTATTGAAGTGTGCTAAGGTTGGGATTCTTATCTGAAGCCAAAGAAAAACCCTTACATTTTAAGTCCATCACCCTCGATGATGGAGGACAAAACCTCGGAATGTTTGCTGAAATCAAGCATGAGAGAACACAGAGTGTCATGTACTATCAAGAACTTACTGACTTTCATATGGTTCCCATTTCTTCTCATACACAGCAAATCTAAAGCCTTGGGAAGAAGCCAATACAAATTGTTATAGATAACACTATCTGAACTTAACTGCCATAGGTATGCTTCGTATCATAAATATATATTTCATATCAGCAACTCAGCAGTACAAAAACTGAAAAAGACTCTAGTCGAAATTCATTTGCACATGTTCCATCCAACAATGCTCAATTAGCCAATATCATTTTTACCCTTGGCGCGAGTTCCTTTAATGTGCATTTTGTTTCATGTTTCTGCGTTTATTATACATACTCTTTGGTAGGTATATTATTTAAAGAAAATTAGAGTAATAACTTAAATTAACAAACATATTTTATATACATATATATACACTCAGAGAGAAAGAGGGTGTGTGTAGTGTGTGTGTGTGTGTGTGTGTGTGTGTGGTGGCTTGGTACTATAATCCTTAACCTATCTCACCAGCCCCAAATTTGAAATTTAATTCATGGAAGGTCGTGCATACAAAATTGAACAGATTGTCTTAATATTTTCAAGTTATTAAAAAATACTTAAAAGCAAATTATTTTCCTTCATTGAATTAGTTCAGTTTACGGTATTTAAATATGAGAATTTAATTTGTTAATTTTATTAATGCATTTTTCATCGAATGATGGTGCTACTTCAGTAAAATGGCTACAAGAAGACATCACAAGTGGTTCATAATTACTTAAATAAGATAAACTTATATTATTGAAAAACTATTAAGTAAAACCACTAATGTCTACTAATGTGTTGTAGGTCTCCTGCTTAACATAAAATTACACTCCACTCAGCATCCTTTTCTCTTGAACACTTAGAAAGTCTTTGCCAACAGTAAATCTGGTATATCGTATGAACTTATTCAGGGTGTAGGCCATAGGATATGCTCAAAGTTTGTCATATGACACACATTTTAAAGCACTGTTACAATAGATGTCAGCAAATCAAATTATATAATTTCTTGCAATGAAGGAAACAATAAGTATATGGTCAATGACTTACTAATACATAAGGAATTAGTCAATGGCAGTCCAAAAATAGGATTTAAAACTTTTGAGAAATGTTGCCTTCTCAGACAGGGCGTGTATAAATGTGATTAAAAAAATATAAAAGAAGTGGTTCATTTGATTTTGTTAGTCACTGATCCAATTACTCTGCTTTCATAATAAATATCACTTCATGCTTTTGAAAGGTAAATGCTATTTATCAGTCATATGTTTTATGGGTCAAGACTTTTCTCAGAGAAAAGCTTGTCTCTATTCCATGAAGCTTGGCTCTTAGCAGGAAAACTCATCTTGGCATTGAAGTCATCTTGAATTTCATTCATCCACATATCTGTTTATCTTACTTGGCTGTCACCTAAGTACATAACTAGACTACTATCTGGAACCCTCAGACATGTTTTTGCTTTCTGGTCTAGGCTTCCTCACAAAATAGTATTTGGTTTCAAGTAAAGGCCTTGTGTGAGTTGGGAGAGGAGATGAGAATAAACACCAAGAGCCATCACGAGTCAGACTTTACTCAGTCTCCAAACCATCAAGTTAGCTTGCCACACTTACGGGGATGCTGGCAGAAGATCTGAGGTTTTGGGTCAGAGACAAAAGGCTTGGCTTTCCCTGCAGAAGCACTATCCAGACTAGCATCATTTTCATGCTCTGTTTCCCCAGTTTACACAGTTATGAATGAGCCAAATCATGCCTACATATGCAACAGGCCGTGTAGAAAGAAAGCAAGCCCACATTTAAAGGGCCTAAATGTTCTATGAAGAACTGAAAGCCATCTTGCCTATCACTTGCCAGAACAAGTAAATAAACCTACCAACTGCTTCAGCAGAATCTTGTATTCCCCATTTATTCACTATGAGTACACATTCTTGAAAATGTAATCAAGAAGAAGTCAGTTATTGGTTGTTTGTAAGACACATTCAAATGGCAGACATATAATTGCCTTTGCTCCAAAAACTAATCAACTAACCAACCATCCAATCTCCTTTTTGTCATAGTGATAAGAACAACAAAGAAATTTAGTATAAATTCACTAAAGCATTCATCCCCCACCCCAGTCCCTGATTCCTTTACTCTACATGGGAGAATTTTCAGGAAATAAGAATCAATTCCCTTGTGTTCTACAGGTCATGAATGCCCATATAGTCAAATTTAGACTCTTGTATATAAAATGTTGTTTATTAAGTAAATAATATAATCCATTTAAATATTTGAAAGGATAGAATTTAGTCATATTTTTATGAAAGCAACAAATCATTTTAATAGAATTAATATCTCTACAATACTAGATTTCAAGTCTGAGTATAATATGAAGTCATATTTCTCAATCAGGGTCCTCTGATATTGTCATCATTGTCCACATATTAGCATAATAATATAAGGAGATTTGATTCTATATAAGCATTTACTTGTCTTTGAATCAACAATAATAAAGATGATGCTCTTAACCTTAGCTTCCCATGTGCAATTGTTTGTTCATAGATGGATTTTGTTTGGATTTTACATCCCGTTAATTTCTTGAATTGACATTACTTTTTATTGTTATTATATTCTCTTCTTTCATTTGTTTTGGTTCTTTGAGAAATTCCTACAGTATGTTTTGATCATACATTCCCTGGTCTCCCAACTCCTTCCAGATCTCTGCACCCTTCCATATCCACCCAACTTTCTGCTTTTATTTATACTTAATTCCACCAACTTGTTCTGTATTTATATTTTTGGTTGTGTCATCTTCTACCAGAGCAGACTTCACTTAGAAGGAGCCATTGTCTTGGAGAATATTGGCTCTCTTTTTCTCTCAAAGCATCATTTGTCAAGTGTCCCTCATGTTATTCCTGGACATGTGTCCTTCTCCCCTCTTGATTCCTTGATTTGGTCTGGCCAGTAAGGGTTTAACTTTCATAACTATTACAAATTAATGTGTGAAGCTGTCCATGATGTTTCCAGAACACATTGTTTTCTTGTAGCCATTCATTACCTCAGGTTCAGACTCTTTCTGGCCACTCCTTGACAATGATCCCTGAATCTTGGGAAGAAAGGACATAATATATATGTCCAAATAGAGATCACGATTGCACTATCTCATTATTTTTGCATCTTGGCTAGTTGGGATCCTTGTGTTAAGCACAGTCTTGTGCAAACAGAGGTTACTTCATTGATGATTAAAATATGCATTGATCTAGGGGTATAACAATAAATCTTAGGAAGTCAGATTTACTATACTAGTATATTTAGTAGAATAATAAGAATAGGGCCTCCTCCAAAGCTTATGAGCTGTTGTTCCACATGTTCTTGGTCTTGCAATTATGATCGGCATAGGCTTCATCTTGTGGAGAGAAACTGTAATCCAGTGAGAAAGTGGTTGGTTAATGCCATGGTGTTCATGCCACTATTGCATCAGCGAGTGTGTCTTGCAATGTGAATCATTGTTATAACTCATTAGGTTTAGAGCTAAGAAAAAATTGATAATTGTTTTTCTCTTCCTTTAGCATGTATAACATCTTCTGATACAATGAAAGCCAGCCAATAGGAATAAAGAATTCTTGTTAGTGCCACTTTAAATTTTCTTCATGTTCTATAATTTATGTGTAGTATCTTCAGCAATGAGGGTCTTACAGGTAGGTTCTAGAGGATAACCAATATAATTGACAACTTCTTGTAATATGTGGGTTTAGAGTAAGTAAATGGCCAATGTCCTCAAGAGGTATCTGGTGACTAATACTGCTTGCATTTCATTTTTTATTTTTGCATATGATCTATCATAGGAGTATTACTTCCTTGTAACTGAGCAACTTCATCTTGTTGCTTCTACTGTCATAAATTTTCATACAAGTTTTTGAAAAGATCTTTATATTATTTATTCTGCTCTGTATTCCTTATTATATCCTGCCTTTCTCTCTAGCACCCAAGTGCCACCTTCTATGTTTCACTATTCTTCTTTAACATTTCATATAACTACATTCTATTTCACCTCCCTTTGAAAGCCGCTTTCCCATAGCCACTTATTATCTTCTTGACCTGTATGTGTATTCCAAACATATATATCTGAAGATTCACAGGTTATATATCCACAAATAGAGAAAAATGTGACATTTGTTATTATGGGCCTGAGTTACCCACTCAATGAAATGTTTCCAGTTTCATCCATTTACTTGCAAAGATTATAATCTTTAAGCATCTGAGTAATGCAACTTCATTATCCATTCACCAGTTTGATGGACATCTAGATGGTTTCCATTTTCATTTTTTTTCTTTATTTACATTTCAAATACTATTCCGAAAGTTCCCTATACCCTCCCCCACCCCTGCTCCCCTAGCCATCCACTTCCACTTCTTGGTCCTGGCACTCCCCAGTACAGGGGCATAGAAAGTTTGTAAGACCAAGGGGCCACTCTTCCCAATTATGGCTGCTTAGGCCTTCTTCTGCTACATATGAAGCTAGAGACACAAGCTCTGGGGGTACTGGTTAGTTCATATTCTTGTTCCACCTATAGGGTTGCAGACCCCTTCAGGTCCTTGGGTACTTTCTCTAGCTCCTCCATTGGGGCCCTGTGTTCCATCCAATAGCTTACTGTGAGTAACCACTTCTGTGTTTGTCAGGCACTGGCAGAGCCTCACAAGAGACCACTAGATCAGGGTCCCTTCAGCAAAATCTTGCTGGCATGTGGAATAGTGTCTGGGTTTGGTGGCTGATGATGGGATGTATTCCTGGTGAGGTAGTCTCTGGATAGTCCATCCTTTCATCTTAGCTCCAAACTTTGTCTCTGTAACTCCTTTCATGGGTATTTTTATCCACACATTGATCAGATTTCTTCTTGGTTTCCTTCTGTTTTGTAAATTGTATCTTGGGTATTCTAAGTTTCTGGAATGATATCCACTTATCAGTGAGTGCATATCTAGTGACTTCTTTTGTGATTGGGTTACCTCACTAAGGATGATATCCTCAATACATCCATTTACCCAAGAATTTCATAAATGTATTGTTTTTAATAGCTGAGTAGTACTCTATTGATTAAATGTACCACATTTTCTGCATCCATTCCTCTATTGAGGGACATCTGTGTTCTTTCCAGCTTCTGGCAATTATAAATAAGGCTGCTATGAACATAGTGCAGCATATGCCCTTATTACAAGTTGGAACATTTTCTGGGAATATGCCCAGGAGAGGTATTGCTGAATCTTCCAGTAGTACAATGTCCAATTTTCTGAGGAACCACCAGACTGATTTCCAGTGTGGTTGTAAAAGCTTGCAATCCTACCAGCAATGGAGGAGTGTTCCTCTTTCTNCACATCCTCACCAGCATCTGCTGTCACCTGAATTTTTTATCTTAGCCATTCTGACTGCTGTGAGATGGAATCTCAAGGTTGGTTTGATTTGCATTTCCCTGATGATTAAGGATGTTGAACATTTTTTCAGGTGTTTCTGAGTCAGTTGGTATTTCTCAGTTGAGAATTCTTTGTTTAGCTCTGTACCCCATTTTTTAATGGGGTTATTTGAATTTCTGGAGTTCAGCTTCTTGTGTTCTTTGTACATATAGGATATTAGTCCTCTATCAGATTTAGGATTGGTATAAATCCTTTCACAATATGTTGGTGGCCTTTTTGTCTTCTTGACAGTATCTTTTGCCTTACAGAAGCTTTGAAATTTTATGAGGTCCCATTTGTCAATTATTGATTTTACAGCACAAACCATTGCTGTTCTGTTTAGAAAATTTTTCTTGTGCCCATATCTTCGAGACTTTCCCCCACTTTTTCCTCTATAAATTTCAGTGTCTCTGGTTTTATGTGGAGGTCTTTGATCAACTTAGACTTGAGCTTTGTACAAGGAGATAAGAATGAATCAATTCTTCTTCTTCTACATGATAACCAGCAGTTGTGCCAGCACCATTTGTTGAAAATGCTGTCCCTGTTTGGTTGTGTTTTCCTGTAATTCTTTAAGGGATTTTTGTGTTTCCTCTTTAAGGACTTCTACTTGTTTAGCAGTGTTTTCCTGTAATTCTTTAAGGACTTCTACCTCTTTAGCAGCGTTCTCCTGTATTTCTTTAAGTGAGTTATTAATGCACTTCTTAATGTCCTCTACCAGCCTCATAAGATACGATTTTAAATCTGAGTCTTCATTTTCGGGTGTGTTGGGGTATCCAGGACTGGCTGAGGTGGAAGTGCTGGGTTCTGATGATGGTGAGTGGTCTTGGTTTCTTTTAGTAAGATTCTTACATTTGCCTTTCCCCATCTGGTAATCTCTGGCATTAGTTGTTATAGTTGTCTCTGGTTAGAGCTTGTTCCTCCTGTGATTCTGTTACCTTCTGTCAGCAGTCCTGGGATTCCAGTTCTTTCCTGAGTCTTAGTGGCCAGAGTACTCTCCACAGGCAAGCTTTCCTCTTGCAGGGAAGGTGCACAGAAGTCTGGCGTTCAGACCTGCCTCCTGGCTGAAGATGTAGGCTTGAAAAGGGGCCTGTCCCAGAAGATGTGTCGCCTCTACATTTTGCACACTCACTTGCACAGACTAGTCTCTGAGGGGCCTTGGACACAATATGGCTCTCTTACCTGTTCTGGTGGGCAGAGCCCTCCTGGGTGGCCACCTCGCCTCTGGCGGGGAAGGTGTCCGGATGTCTGGAGAATGTCTGGAGCCCGAAACGGGGTCTGTTCCAGAAGTCGTGTTGCTTGTGCCTGTCCCAGAAGCTATACAGCTTCTGCTGTTTGCACTCTCACCAAGTGCAGACTAGATGGAACCTAGGCGACCTGGAGCAAAGATGACTCTCTCTCCAGCTCAGGCAGTGAGAGCCCTCCAGGGTGGACAACTCTCCTCTGGTAGGGAAGGTGACCAAATCAGTCTCCATTTTCTGGCTATTGCAATACCGGAGCAGTGAATATGAATGAGGAATTTCTTTCTAGTCCATGCTGAAAACAATGTGGTTGGATCATGTGAAAATCTATGTTTAACTTTTTGATGAATCCCCCACACTGACTTTCATAGTTGCAGCAACAGTGTGCTTCCACAAGAAATGATTAAGTGTTCACCTTTTCTCCCATCCACTCCTGAATTTATTGTATTTTTTTTTTAACTGTTGTGGTTAGGGTAGAATGAAATCACAAAGTACATTTAGTTTGTATTTCAGAATGAAAAGAATAATTAGCATTGCCTTTGTTTTTGTAGTTTGTATTTCATACTTTGAGCGCTCTGCTTAGTTCCATTCTTTACCTTTCTTTGGGCTGGTTTCATTTTGTTCTTTTGATTTGGTTGGGTTGGGTTTTTGGGTTTTAGTGGTTTTTTTTGTTTTTGCTTTTGTTTTTGTTTTTTCTGTTTTTGTTTGTTTTTTTTGTGAGCTCTTTCTGCAGTCTAGACACTATCCTTTTGTCACAGTCATGTATAACTGTTGAAGATATTTTTTTTCCATTCTGGAGGCCATTTCTTCACTTCAATGATAGAGTCTTTTGATATACAAAGTATTTTGAGCTTCATGAAGTCCCATTATTAATTGTTAATCTTAAATGCTGTGCAACCAGATTCCTTTTCAGAAAACACATTCCTATGCTAAAGCATATTAGATCTTCTTTGAAGTTCTGATAGAAATCTGCACTAAAACCATCTGGCCCTGGGATTTTATTTTTTGTTTGTTTGTTTGTTTTTTGGTTGGTAGAATTTTAATGACTGCTTTCATTTCCTTAGGGGTTGTGGGGCTGTTTAGATGGTTTTACTGATCCTGATTTAACTTCAGTCCCTGATATCCATCTAGAAAATTGTTTCATCCAGGTTTTCTAGTTTTGCTGAGTATAGAATTTTGTAGTAGGATTTTATGACTATTTTTTTTTAATTTCCTCAGTTTTTATTGTTATGTTTCCCTTTTCATTCATTCATTCATTCATTCATTCATTCATTTCATTCATGATTCTGTTAATTTGGATACTGTTTCTGTGTCTTCTGGTTACTCTAGCTAAGGGTTTGTCTATTTTGTTGATTTTTTGTCAAAGGACCTGCTCCTAATTTTGTTGATTCTTTGTATAATTCTTTTTTTTCTTCTACTTGGTTTCTACTTAGTTGATTTCTGTCCCAAGTTTGATTATTTCCTGCTAACTACTCTTCTTGGACACATTGTTTTTATACAATAGTTGGAGGTTAGTTGAGAATTTGGGGAGCTTCAATCATTTTTTCCATTTCTAATCATATTCCTTAAACCTCTAAAGACATTTTATGTAGTTTTTGTGGGTTTATTTTAGTTGTGTTTAAAAGCATTAATAAATACTGTTTTCACAACTCAACAGTCTTAACCTATTTGCTCTAGAAAATGAAGGAAATAGAAACAAAATATGAAGTTAGCTGAGTTGTCACTTATGACTAAAGCCAAAAATCCATGCAATTGTTTAGTAGAAAGCATTTTGTTTCCTCCCCCCTCTGTGTGTGTGTGTGTGTGTGTGTGTGCGTGTGTGTGTCTGTGTGTGTGTGTGTTTGTGTGTGTGTGTGTGTGTGTGTGTGTTGATATGATTTGGATCCCCAGTCATGTCACTTTTGCTTCTGGATATGGATATGTTGGTGAAATATCGTTGAATACATATTGATGTTTCTGGAGCAAGTTGACTGCATAAGCATCATTATTTGGCTGTCATCATTATCATGCCTTTATTATTTTTCATTGACATACATTTATTATTCTAGGAAACTCTTATTAGAAAGATGAAATATGTAATGAACTTTTTTGATTTTAGTATGAGCCATGCCCAAAACTCATTTAAATAAATGCTAACATATTAAATGGCTTAATAACATTAAACAAGTCTTTAGAGCCTAAAATCTTTGAACATGATATTTCAGGTCAGATTTTGATACTCAAACTAATCGCTATTCTCAGAGTGTAATTAATTAGTAAAGAGCCTTGTATGGATGGACATAATACTGACTCCCTCTTCTAAGACTTTAGGCTAGAATTATGTTCATTTGAATCCCAAAGTGTTTAAACATGATTAGTTTAATAGAAGGTAAGTGCATATTTATATTTTAGACATTGTAAACTGTGTCAATCTTCTTTCATATTTATTATGTTTTACAAGATGGAGGGATTTTAAGTCCTTAAAACATTAGTTTTTCTTAGTTGAATTTCAAAAGTCTGAATTTTAGGTATAACAAGCTAATAAAGTAAGGGAGTTAAAGTTGACAGTTACATATTAGGCTCTTTCTTCAGTTTGCTAATGATTATATATATATATATATATATATATATATATATATATATTCCTTCTCTCTGATTTAATTTTATTGAAATAGAACTTTGAACCAATAACATTCATAAGATAAACTTTAGGTTAACAAGCTGTTGCTGGGTATTGGTGGTGCATGCCTTTAATCCCAGCACTTGGGAGGCAGAGGCAGGCAGATTTCTGAGTTTGAGGCCAGCCTGGTCTACAGAGTGAGTGCCAGGACAGCCAGGGCTACACAGAGAAACCCTGTCTCGAAAACAACAAACAAAAAATCTTTAGAAATTTGAATGACATTGATGTTAAGTTTTTAATGTTATCTTTCCAACATTTTTTCTCAAAATGTACAGCAAGCCTTCTCTTATATTAATTGTGAATAAAATAACATTTGACATTGAAGTTTCTAAAATCCAAAGTTAGAGAAGGCAATAACTTTCCTTGAGTGAATCAGAATATGTTTCTTTCTATGGAAAATATTATGTTTTATCCCAGGTTAAGTAATAATAAGTTTAGTTTTCATTTCCTGCTTTTGAATTATAAGCCATTTATTTCTAGTTCATTGGCTATATACATTAAGAGGATAGAAGTATTTTTAAAAAAATGTTGTAAGCAGTAAATACCTGTTCTGTAAGTAGAGTTTCCTGCTCTATGTAACATATAATCTTCTAGATTTAGTTTGATATGAATGAAAATGTTTCTCATATCACTCAACAATTAATCAAAAAGTGAGACACCAAAAAGATGTGTTCGTCTTCAAAAATATGTATCCTTATTGAAAGAACTAATTCATCCTATACAGTCAAAGTAGTAAGAAACAGCTATGTAGCTATTTGAATCACTGTGATGCGTATAGAAGAATATATATTTCTCATGAGAGGTTTGGGTCTCCCACAGCCTTGTGATTGCTTTTGTTTACTCATGGTGGAAGTCTCCTTATTACACTGTGGGCATGAAGCACTTTTATTGGCTTCCTAACAGTAACTTCTTATTTCAGGAAGCACCAGATTAAAATTGGACTGGCAGATCTCTGTAACTGATCGTATAGCATAACTAGAGCACATTGACTTGATGTTTAGACATGTGCAGGAGACAGACAATTTCCTACAGGGCTGGATACAATTTGGCTTTTATCTCTAAAATAAATTTTAACAAATTTTCTACTCTCACAAAAGATAGGAGCATGTACATCAAAGATGAAGTTACATAAAGCATATTTTTCACAATACCCTCTTAATTGTGGGGCAGTGGCAAAGTGTCTGAAATAAAATGTAACTACAAAATACAAAGTTCTGCCTGCATGTCAGATGGGCAATGTCTTGTTGCGAACCTTTTGCCTGAAGTTTTACTAAGGATGCACTTATCAACACAGTGCTGAGCTCATAGTTTCCCCTTTGCACTGCTAACTGTGTGTTCCTCTTGTTTGTGGGCCAGCTAATCCATGCATCTTTTGTCCTAAACCATATGGAACATGTTTTTGTATGAACTTTCATGATTGAGGACATCTGTCTCAGCCCTATGTTTGCCTTCAGGGGATCATTACACCATTTAATGGTACAGTTAACAGCATGTTTTGCATCATGTAGTGGGCTACAGATAGTTTTGGGGGGATTCCAATGTTTTTTATTCAAAAACAGAAAGGAAAGAGAAAGGAAGAATGAAAGAACAAAAAAGACAGAAAAAGAAAGGAGGGAAGGAACGAAGGGAGGAAGGAAGGAATGGAGGAAGGAAGGAAGGAAGGAAGGAAGGAAGGAAGGAAGGANGGAAGGAAGGAAGGAAGGAAGGAAGGAAGGAAGGAAGGAAGGAAGGAAGGAAGGAAAAAAGGAAGGGAGGGAGGGAGGGAGGAAGGAAAAAAGGAAGGAAGGAGGGAGGGAGAGAACAAATAAGCCAAAACAAAATATAGAGAAGTTTGGAGATCGTGTATTCTCCCTCTTCGATTTTGTTTTTCTTCTGCTTTCCCTTGAATTTTTCTATTAATGTTTACTGAGTGTATTGCATTTGATAGGCAGGGCCTAACATGCACTAAATAAACTGCATGATTCCATTATAACTGAAATATCTAATCATGATTTACCTTGCTTCACTTGCATATCATTTGAATGCTCTAAGATATTTCCTTTACTCTTGTACAGATTTTTCTGCATCAAGTATGATTCATACTTTCCCTAATTAGATCTAAAATTTATTCTTAAATCATTTTATCCAAACTGTCAACATAGATCCAAATTATATGAGATAATTTGCTGTCAAGTCTACAATGGAACTTTAATTTTTCCTATTTCATAGTTGCTTACTTATTGGTCCAAAAGGAAATATCACAACACATTGAATAAAATGATTTCAATAATTTAACAACAGTCACAGTGACAACCAGAAGGCACAAAGTTGAGCCACTGTTAGCTGCTTGGTGTTGTGCATTGCTTTGCATCAATACTCTTACCAATGACCCACTGAGCTCATAATTCTGCACTTCCATGTATGTTGTGTTTTCTTCTCATTCTTCAAACACTTTGGCTTTCCTTTCAAACCATATAGGGCTCCACTATAATTCTGGAACAATAAAATAGATATATAAATAAATTTTTATAAATTAAATTTGTATAATGATGAATTTCACATTTTTTTCTTTTTTAAATTATGATATGAACTTATACTAAGATTTGTTCTTTTAACAAATGTTAAGTGTAATGTATTTTTGTGTTTACCATAGCCACAATATTTTCCTCAAATCTCTTAGAACTAAGTTTTTCTACATAACTGAATCTTCACTCTATCCCCCTCCCCCAGGCTCTGGCCACCATCATTCTACACTATGCTCTGTTTGACCAGTTTAGATTCCACATATAATTGAAATCAGACAGAAATATATATATATATATATATATATATATATATATTTAAATATCACATGTACAAATATATTAAATATGTTTATTTCATTTATAATTTTAATTTCATTCATGTTATTACATATAGCAGCACTGACTTGTGGTTTTTGGTTGAAAAATATTCATTCTGTACATATGAAACATTCTTTATCAATTTTTTCCTTTGATGGACATTTTGGTTGTTTCCTTGGCTATAGCAATTGTGTAGGCATTGCCTGAAAAATCTTCATTTTGTTTATTTTTAATGGGGTAAGAAATAAACTTTTCATGTTCTATTTTAGAGCCCCAAATCAGTGACAACATGATTAATATAAGAGATATAAATAACATAGAGTATGACTTTTCCTTCCATATGAATAGAACAATTTTAGAAGACCACTTTCCCTAGTAGGACTCACTTTTTATTTCAGGCTTGCCGAGGTAGCTCAGTAGGTAATGGCCTGATGAGCTTAGCACAGTTCTCGGAACTCACAAGGTAGAAGGAGAGAGAATGTTCACAGTAGTATCGAAGGAAGGCTGTGGGCTCTTCCTACTGGATACAATCTTTACAGACTTCTGGTGATAGTTACCTACATGCAAGGGTAAGCAAGCACTCACGTGTCACAAGTGCTTGGAGGGAATGAAACATTTCAATATATGTTAGAGGATAGCAAAGAATAGTATTTACTACATGTACAAAGAATTTGACATTTTAACCATCAAAAGCAGACAAAGTAAACTTTTTTTTGTCTTTTCACCAAATTTTTGTTGAAAAATTCTTAAATGATAATAAGGATAGGCCACTGTCATCCACTTTATAGACTTAGTAAGTTTTCCCTTTTTTGGTAAATCGTTTAGATGCTTTCTGTTTGAAAATAATTCTAAATGGTAGTAATGGATATAGTTAAACAGTCTTGGTGGATTATTAAGCAGTTTAGAAGGTTAAGAACAGGAAGCTCCCTCGAAGACTTGTTTTACTCAGTTCATTAAATATAGTACTACAGCTCTTCCTTACATATGCCATTTTCCAAAGTAAACATTTATTGACCTCTTACAAATATAAATTAAGGTACAGAAATGATCAACACCCATATTCTCATAAGAACAAAGTGAGTTGCTGGGACTAAGTGTTTGAGAGAAATATATGAACAAAGAATGTTAGATATCAAGGCCTAGCACATAGTTTTCACAGGGAGTGATTATCAAGCATGAAGAAAGCCTTGAATTTATAATTATCTCTAAAAGTATGATTAGGAAGACATTTATATTCCCAAAGTGCAAGTACAATTCTATACTATAATTTATTTTCAAGTAGCATTATTGTGTTAAAATTTGCATATTGTAAGTTTGCCAATTTAAGTGCTCAATTTGATGGGTTTTGTTAATTTATTATTATTATTATTATTATTATTATTATTATTATTAATTTTCTGTGTATGTGATAATGTAGTGTGTGTGTGTGTATATATGTGTGTGTGTACATGTGTGTGTGTCCTAAAGCTAAAGTCAGCCATTTGGTCCAGACTAGCTCTTTAACAAGGACTACAGATTCCCTTGTCCCAGAATTTACAGGCTTGGGTGGCCTCGCTCTGTTCCTTACACTTGAGGATCAAAACTTTTGTCCTCATGTCTGTGCAGTATATGCTTTTCCTCATTCAGTCATTTTCCTAGACCTAAGTTTTGTTAATATTTTATAATTGTATGAGATGTACCACTGTCTACTGTTGAACACTACGCATTCCAGGATACTCCCTCATTCCTGGCTATAGTTTGTCAAACCTCTGCTCATAACATCACTTGTTTGCTTTCCTGGCTATAGATCATTCTACTTCAGAGATGCTGAAAAACATGAATAAAGAGCATACATCATTGAAGTTTCACAATGTATTTAGTTATGTTCCTGAACATCCTTCATAATGAATATTTCAAATTATTTCAGATTATAACCTTTGACGTTAAAAGCTGTCTTTTGGTTAAGAACTTATAGACCAACTTTAGCTCATACTTTCTTCATTTTGTAGATGGAGAAATGACCTTATAAAAGCTTAAGTATTTGCATAATGCCGTGTAAGAAAGTGACAGGCTAGATTAAATTCAGGCTAGACTAACTCTACACTCATTGTTCTTATTCTCAGAAAGACAACATTTAAAAACTATTTACTTTTTTTGATTCTAAAGCAATAGCCAGCACTCTGTGAAGTTTCAAGTACTCATATTCGGTTGTTTAATGTCATCATCATCATCATTATCATAATCATCATCATCATCACCACCACCATCATCATCATAATTTAATCTTGTTCATTACAATCCAGATGTTATTCCCCTCCAGTTCCTCATCTCATTCCTCTTCTCCAGTCTCCAAAAAGATGTCCTGACCCCTCAACCCCACCAGATCTCCACCTCCCTAGGGCCTTAAGTCTCTTGAGAGTTAAGTGCTGCTCCTCTCACTGAGGCCAGACTAGTCAATCTTCTGCTGTATATGTAAGGGAGGGTGCAAAGGCAGGGGTTTGTGTGCTCATATCAGCTAGTGTATGCTGCCTGGTTGGTATTTCAGTGTCTGAGAGGCCCCAGGATCCAGGTTAGTTGAGACTGCTGGTCTTCCTATTGGGTCGCCCACATCCTTAGCTTCTTTCAGCCTTTCCCTAATTCAACCACAGGGCTCTCTGGCTTCTGTCCATTGGTTGGTTGTATCTGCATCTGCTTCTTAGAGCTGCTTGGTTTGCCTTTCAGAGGATAGCCAAGCTAGGCTCCTATCTGTAAGCACACCACAACATCAGTAATAGTGTCAGGTTTTGGAGCCTCCTGTTTAGCTCGATTCAACAGTTTGATTCTTGCACACTATGCTTACAAATTACAAGAAAGAAAAGAATGAAGTATGCAATAATATCATCTATATTATTTGTTTATTTAAAGTCTCAAGATACACCCGAACCATGAATTCTCCCCCCAAGGCGAGGTTCCTGCCATTTCACTGTGTCCTTGTTTTAACTTCTCTTTGGAATGCAGACTGTGGTTTTGTCTTTTCTTTCTTACAAAAGGGAAATGACTATCAAGCAAGCTAGTGTAACTGAATTACAGCTATCAATATATGATTATTCAAATGCTTAAAAAGCAAATACAATTATAATATATCTAAATACAGTCTGAAGAAGCGTTGTTGGGAAGTAATGCTCTAGAAAAATAAAATTTAAGCTGGCTTACCGGAAGTTTTAGCAACATGAGAATTTTTTATCTGTTTCCAGATGCAAAACCTTCACACAGTTTTGTTAAGTACTAGGAAAACAAGGGACATTGATGCCATCAAAATTTACCTGATTATCTTCTGGAGAGTCCACCTGCATAAAACCACTAGAAGTAATGCTTCACAAGTTATGATCATGACAAAGACAAATTGATGGGGAGATAAAAAAAAATACAGTAAGTATTATGGCTAAGGAGAGATGTTTGTTCCCAGTGGCTGCACAAACACATCGATAGTTAACAGCATCTGTTGCTCAGCATCCAGCATTCACATGATAGTCCACCACTATCTTTAACTTCACTGTCCGGCATCCAGTGCAATCCTGTGAATAGACCAGAATAGACCAGGCATGCATGTGGTACATACATATACTTACACACTGGAAATCACTCGATCACTCGTTTGTATTAAATACATAAATACATACTTTAAAAAGCATACTGTCCAAAAGCTGTGGATTCTGTTAACACCAGCAATTAATAAAAAAAATGAAATATCTATATCTGAATGCTTTGTAGAGAATTTTCTTATTTCATTTCTTTTCTTTACTTCTATTTTGATTTTCAATTATAGTTTGGAATTGAGTCATGTGACCATATGGTTAAACTTATCATTCAACCCTCTTCAGACAATTGGAAGTTGAAAAATGACTTAAGTGTGGATATGATGCCAAAAGTAAGGCACAAGACTAGAGGCTGTTACTAAATACCTTCCAATAATAATGGCAAAGGGAAGTTATTTTGGATCTTAGAAGATGGTTAAGGCCAAAGAAAAATGAAATTTGAAACTGAGAAAAAAAAAGTTTAGACAAGATAATCCCAACATCAGAGAGAACATTTGTCATTGTCAGAAGTCCAAAGAGCAATAAAGCTTTAATCCACTTCATGGACCCAAGGACTCATGGTCTAGTAATTCTTATGTCACCAAACCGTCTTGTGTCTGTATGAAATTACAGTGTGTCACCACTCTCCATCTGCAGCCTTAATGTTTCCGTCCTTTGATTGCATGACAGGGAAACTCTTGAACCGGAGCACCACCGTACTTCACAGGAGTCCGATGGGAGCAGCTGCTCATAATTTGGAGTTTGACTGGGCTTTTTCTTCCCAGAATCCTGCTCTGAACTGTGTCCGTGTTCAAAAATGGTTTAGGAACAATTCTTACTCTTTTAGTGCCTGAAAGATTTTAAAAATAGAAAACATTTCAAAGCTGCTCATAAACTTATTTTCTTCCTAGACTCTTTTTTTCTCTGTGTGTAATCTGAAATTTCAATAGCATTTTAAATTATGTTTCTTTGACTTAGAAACAAATAGTTTATGATCTCCTCATTTTTCCCTGAAAAATAAATATTATTTTCTAAGATTAAACTGTAGAAAAACAAATGTCGTACTGGATTTTGGTTTTAGATATTAAAAAAGTGTTTGAAATGCATTAAATTGGATATTGACTACTTCAGTATAAAGAAAGGAGAGCTTTGAAATACAGTAAAGTGGAAAATAAGCACTAAATTACAGATAACATTTTAAAACTCTCAATTTTTATTTTTCTTTATTAAAAGAATGCAAATACTTTAACTTTTGTCCAACAGTACAAACGTATATGTGGCAATACAGTCTTGTGTTTAAAAACTATTACCTGAATGGCTGTATATGGTATATTGCATTGCTTGTGAATTTTCCTTTTTGAGGATATTTAGAATATTTCATGACCTAAGTATGGTGGAAATCAATCAAGGTCATAAAGAATATTTCTAAGCAAAAACAAAAACGGAAACAAAACAACAACCACAAAGCGAAGCAATAGAAAACAAAGAAAATCAAACCTCTGTTGTGAAGTATTTGGGCCACTTGTAATACAATTACATGGCAATTGGTGAGAATGTTCAGATATAGATTTGAGCTGATTGTTTTTAGTTTAGGAATGGCCATATGCTCTGTTTGTCCATTGGTAAATCTCTTCATTGTTCTCAGTTAAAGCTTCTAAGAAGAGCTGTTCTGAAAACATCTGTTTAACTGAGTTCATTTGACATCATTCAAATTTATTTGACTGCGAATGCTTTTCACTAGGTATCTGTTTTGCAGAAGGGAGCACATGCTGAGAAATGGTCTCGTTCATGGCTCTGAATCACAGTGCAGGGTTTCGTGCTGACATCATGGTCAAAGGTGGACATGTTTTCTTTGCTTGTTTTGCTTTTGTTTCTAAAAACATTATGGCAAAATATGTAAGGCAATCTGATTGTCAAGAGACCTGTGATTTTCTCTGTACTTTGTTGGCTTTTTTCCCCCCCAAGATGTGACATATGTCTCTTTTACTACCTCAACAGATAATTTTATGTATGACTTCTTCTTTCTAATCTATATCCGCATATAAAAGAATTTAAGACTCCTAGAAAAAGCTGGATCAATGAAGCCAGAATTAAAATCTATATTTCTCATGGTCTAGCTAGTCAGAAGCAAATTTCTATTTCACCACACCTAAATCAACATCATGCTTTAGATTATGTTTATTATATTTTATATATAATACAACATTAACATATTTGAGAAAATATTAATTATCTGTAACTTGGTTGTATATATGGAATATTTTATGGCTTTAATATTAGAAAATTGTTAGTCTATTATATGAGCAGTAATGATGACAATTATTAAAATTTTACTTTGAACAATACTATTTTCAAATGAAGAGGTACGCAGGCTTTTAGTGTGAGCCACTTTATTCTGAAATGGTGCCTAAGTATACCAGGAGTACCCAAAACTCCAAATAGATATGCTTACAAAATTATTGAGATAAGCAGATATTAGCCCAGAAACTTAGAATAGCCAAAATACAATTTGCAAAACACATGAAACTCAAGAAGAAGGAAGACCAAAGTGTGGATACTTTGTTCCTTCTTAGAATGGGGAACAAAATACCCATGGAAGGAATTATAGAGACAAAGTTCAGAGCTGAGTCAGAAGGAAGGACCATCCAGAGACTGCCCCACCTGGGGATCTATCCCATATACAACCACCAAACCCAGACACTATTGCATATGCCAGAAAGATTTTGCTGACAGGACCATGATACAGCTATCTCTTGTGAGGTTATGCCACTGCCTGGCAAATGCAGAAGTGGATGCTCAAAGTCCTCTATTGGATGGAACACAGGGCCCCTAATGAAGGAGCTAGAGAAAGTACCCAAGGAGCTAAAGGGGTCTACAACCTATAGGAAGAACAACCATATGAACTAACCAGTACCCCCAGAGCTGTGTGTCTAGTTGCATATGTAGCAGACGATGGCCTAATTGGCCATCAATGGGAGGAGAGGCCGTTGGTCTTGCAAAGATTATATGCCCCAGTACAGGGCAATGCCAGGGCCAGGAAGCAGGAGTGGGTGGGTTTGGGATCAGGGTGGGGGGGTATAGGGGACTTTCAGGATAGCATTTGAAATGTAAATGAAGAAAATATCTAATAAAAAAGAAATAATCTCAGGGTTCATGTGACACATAGACCATGTCTTCCATATAGTTTCTTAAATAATTTTAAAATTTCCAATCTTTGTAATGAGTGCAGAAATAGACACTCTGTGCAGTTGAATGAAATTCTTATTTTTCTACTTTGTATTACTTTAGTGTTGGTTCAGTGTCTTCTTGAAAATCCAATTTGATATTAAATATTGGAACTAATTGGAAATGGTATGATAGCATAGAAAGTTACAGGAAGAAAAAAAAACAAGTAGAAAATAATTATTTGGTAGTTGTTTTTCTTGAGACTCACCTCAGTATTTCACCTCCAGAAGACAGACAGATAAGTATTAGTAGTATCCTTTTGGAGCAATCTGCCGGTCACAGAACTCTTATTCTTACCAGTTAGACCTTGAGCCATTGCTGGCACCTGGATCTTCTGGTGTGTCAATCACCCAACGGGCACTGTTCCAAAGTTTGAGAGAATTCTTTAAAGCTACTTGGTAGTAGGATCTGGTTGACTGTGTACCAACCTATCCTAGCGAACAGAGTCAAGCCATATTATCAACAGAAAATAGAATTTCAAACTTTGATACACACACACACACACACAAAAATAGTACTTGGGATCTGTATCAGAATTGCTTTGAGAGGGGAAATTGTTAATATGCACGAATGTCCTAATTCCCTAAAAACTCTAAGGGCATTCATCCAATAGTTTTGACCTTGATATTACATCTCTTAAATCTCAGGTGGTACAGAACAAGTCTCCTCAACTAGTCTTTCACTGTTTCCTGTCAGTAATTCAGCACTTTCAATAGTTCTGCATATCTTGTCAGCTTGTTTCAGTCACATCAGCCAGCTACCCGGAGATACACAATATAGACACCATACTAAGACGTTTTGTGTCTAGAAGATATGACACGCTAAAGTATGCTGCATTTTTGTGGCAGCAAGTGGTAAAATGAACACTGAACATCCTCAAAGATGTTTTAGAGATTAAAGACAGAGCCTCGAGCAGGAATCACGATCACTGATAGAAGTAAACTGAATAAAGGAACGGTTAAGGAATGCTACTTCATGTTGACATTGCCATAGCTGTTTGTGTCAGTGTTTACAAACAAGGTATTTTATTGAGACTAGCACCCTGCGTAACGTGAATACCAATGTTGTTTTTCAATGAAGCTACTTCTGTCCCTGTTTCATTACATCTTCAAGCAAGAGTAGGGTGCAGGTTGGCTCATGGTCGGTGAGCAAAACCCTGAATAGACAGGATTTCATCTGACTAATAAAAAATACCGACTTATACTGGAAAATGAAAATGTATCATTGGAACCCAAAACAGGTAAATGGTGAGTGAATAATGTCATATGAGGATACTTTCAAAATAGTGAATGTTTTCTGCTCATGGAACAGCTAGCTCAGCTTCATCTAGAATCACGCTTGCTAGTGTCTGGTGTCTGAGATCACCAGTATAAATTCAAGGACCCCCTGAACTTTTGCTAGGGGTGAAGCAAAAACCAGATTGATGGTTCCAAGAGGGTAAAGATATGGACATGTAGGAGCCCAGCCTTTATTTTTCAAGTAGCATGAAGCTAGACACAAATCAGTCAGATCAGAAGTTTGAACTCTCCAGACATGGAGTTACTCATGAATAATGGCAACCTTCCACGAATCAGTTTTATCTCACATCGCAAGATGCTAAATTATGGCAGTCAACCTTGCGCTATAGTGCACAGGATGCAAGTTTGATCATTTTGTTTCCAGAAAAAAATCGCCTTTTAAAAATTATCAAACATTCCAATATAAAACTTTCTAAATTTAAGCATATGGAAGGAAGAAAATTTTTCAGGTCTGAATGTGGAGGAGCAATAAGATCTGCATTATTCCTTACACATCTTATAGGATATCACTTTCACATATTCCCCCTGGAAATCAATGTCTCCAGGGCTTCGAGTGTGAGAGCTTCATGTCCAAAAAGTACTTGAAGAAGTTATTCAGACTGTCTCCAGGGAGCTTTCATTGTCCAACTTCAGCTTGAAATGCAGATGACATCCTGATTGTCGAGGGAAATATATGTCATAGAGGAAGTTCACAGTAGCAGGGTTCAGTTTCCCAGTGTATAATATGAAGAATGGATACCAGGAACAATACATAACAATGACATGTGTGTTCAAGGTTGAGTCTAGACTGAAATGGAATGCTTCAAGCTTCGAAATAAGCTTTGATACCCTCACAAGGTTTTATAGCTTGTAAGCAGTGTGAGTTCGTAGACATATATCAATGAAGTCCATTTTTTTTCTATAAGCATATTAGCTGTGTTAAATTATATCAAGATGGTTTGGGAGACACACCTCCTCCTGCTTCAGCTGTTCCAGACACAAAGCTGTCTCTAACATGGAAACGTGAGTGCCTTGTAAAACTGTAATGTTTCTAAGGGTGTAGGGAAAGAGGGTTCTCCTACCCTAAAACTGACTCTGTCAACCTCTCTGCCTTCTTGTAGTAAGGCTTTTCTACTGTATACTTTGTGTGCATGTGTTTCTATATGGGTGTTTCATGGGGGAAGTAAAAATTCCAATGTGTGTGTATACATGGAAATGCCAGAGAGCAGCAGGCATCATCCACCACTTACTTTGTTTGTTGGTTTGTTTTTATAGACAGCAGTTAGTTTTTGCTGAAATTCTAAATGTTTAACATCACATCTGGTTATTTTGCATGTGGGTTCTAAGAACTGAATTCAGATCCTCTTGCTTGCAAGACATATTACCTACTGAGCTGTCTACTCAGCTGTTTACTTGTAGTTTTGCAGTTGGTTTCAGAAAAGTTTGTTGCTTGTCCAATAGGATACAATGCAGTGTGATGGAGCAGAGAGGCCTGCAGGAGACAAGAAGGAAAGAGCAACGTTCAGGCCACCATTTAATAACAGAGTGATACCACATGTACGATCCTGAATGTTTATACCACCATGTGTGTGGGTTCATGGAACCAGGGGTTATCCTGAACTTTCTGTCCTGTTTACAGCTGTCCTCAAGTAAAAAGGGAACATCAGTCATTTTGTTCAGCATATGGCTGGGAAAATGATGACCGACTTGTACAGTTTGTGGTTTATTACGCAAAAAACAGTATAAAAATCATGTTTGTTTTTCCTTTATCTTCAGGAGAATGCCGATTTAATTATTGTGTTGCTGTTTGGCATTTGACTTTAGCTTTGTTCCCTTTGGGGACTAAGTATGCCTTTTAATGTGTTAAGGGGTTTATGTTGCATTTTAAATGGTGGAAGAATTGGCCTACAAAGATTTTGTAAAGTTATTTATCATTGTAAAGTCCAAAATGGGCATTCAAATAAAATGTCATAATAAATGATGGATATACATAATTATATTTCTTCTTAGACTACGAGACAATCCTTTCTTATCTAAGAAGAGAGATTTCCATGTGCTTCATTCCCTCTGCCAATGATACTTGAGGTCTTCAAAGCATTTATACTTTTCACTGTGGACTTACCAGGTGACTTGTTTACATCTAGAAATTTTGTAAATAATTGTCCAGGAATGTGTCTGAGATTGTCATGTACTATACTTTGCTCCAGAATATTTGTCATAGTCTACTGTTAATAAATTTTTTTAATGAATTCCATAGAAGAAGGATGAATGTGCAATTTATTTTAAAATTCAGATTTGATGAAATTCAAAGTAATGAAATATCATTCTTTTTTCTTTTTTCTTTTTTTTTTTGATTTTTCAAGACAGGGTTTCTCTGTATAGCCCTGGCTGTCCTGGAACTCACTTTGTAGACCAGGGTGGCCTTGAACTCAGAAATCTGCCTTCCTCTGCCTCCAAAGTACTGGGATTAAAGGTGTGTGCCACCACGCCCGGCTATGAAATATCATTCTTAATACGTACTTTTTAGATATAGCTTGACCAAAAATCGGGTATAAGAACGTACTTATCCAAATTTTCATAAATATTAATAGAATTAGAAACCATTGTTTGGTTAGCAACATAACACAAAGAATACAAGTGCTACATACAGAGGCACAAGCACCCATATGGCAAGCCAGCTTGAAGTGGAAATTTCTGATTGTGTCTTGTGATGCAGACTCATGTGATGTCCTGCTGATGCAGACACATGTGATGTTTTGCTGAGTCAAGAAAAGTGAGAGGACTCAAAGGATAGTGACATTACACTTGCAAAGCTACTTGTGCAACTCTTTTTTTTTTTTACTTTTCATTGCAGCTCTTCTACTAAGTATACAGTAGTCTTCTGTTTTGTTTTGCATCCCTAATTATTAATTTTATTAACCAGTTTTTTATGTGTCCTGTGTATAGTCTCTAGAGAAGATTATTTATTCAAAGTGTGTTTATTAATCCAAAGTTGCTCTTTTAAATGTGAATTAATTTTCTTTTGACACTCTGGTTATTTTATTTATCATGTATAATTCTTCATTTCATAAGTTTGATGTGCAAATATTTCTCATGATTCTTGGTTGAGTTAACATTAATAATATGTCCTTTGAAACATCAAATTTTTCCCTTTGCTGAAAACCTATTAATACATTTTAATATTTTTCCCTGTGCTCTTGATGACATATATTATAAGTAAGACTCTAGATCTATATCATGAAGATTTTGATCTCTGTTTTCTAACAAGAGTTTCCTAATTTTAGCTATTGCACCAGAGTATGATGTCTTTGGAAATAATTCTCTATATGGTGCAAATTAGAAGTACAAATTCATTTTAATGCATATAAAATATAATTATCTCAATGTTGATAACTTTATTAAAACTCAATTGGCCATAGCTATGAACTTTTTAGGATGATGGAAATCTCTTATATTGAACTACACATAAATTCATATGTGAATAACACTTTTACTATTCATTATATTATGAAATTAAGAATTGAAAATGTAACATCTTTTTTCAATAATTTCCTTACAGGTCCTGTTAGTTTTAGAAGCAGGTCAGTAATTTTTTTCACAGTCTGAAAAAATTGATATAAAATTTGTATTGAGTTAATGAATAAGGTTGTATGCGATTGACATCTTGAAATCTTAAAATTTCTATTTGCTTATTAGTCTACTTATGAATTACAATCATAAATACTGGTTTCTGAGTTTCCTTCAATGGTGTCTTCAGAATATGAATTTCCCTTCCATGTTCACCAAAATACCAAGTACTTAGTTCTATTGAACATGTATGTAATTTCAGCTCCCAGGGTCCCATTATCAGTATATATATATATATATATATATATATATATATATATATATATATATATAATATAAATGTTCTTGTCTCAGTTATGATCTTACGTGGATTTCTTTCAGGTTTTCATCATTATTAAGTATAGTGAGCAATGAAAGAATTTTGATGTTCTTTATCATAAAACATAGCATGACAGACCGATGAAGTTCCCTTAAGGAACTAGTTGGTATTTTAATTATTGCAACTGGTTGTTACAGAGATGCTTTTCTATTTTTGAGTAAATGCCGTTACATAAGAATCTCATTGCATTTCCCTGATGATTAAGGGTGTTGAACATTTTTTTAGGTGTTTCTCAGCCATTCGGTATTTCTCAGTTGAGAATTCTTTGTTTAGCTCTGTACCCCATTTTTAATAGGATTGTTTAATTTTCTGGAGTCCAACTTCTTGCGTTCTTTATATTAGCATTGGATATTACCCCCTGTCTTAGTCAGGGTTTCTATTCCTGCACAAACATCATGACCAAGAAGCAAGTTGGGGAGGAAAGGGTTTATTCAGCTTACATTTTCATACTGCTGTTAATCACCAAAGGATGCAGGACTGGAACTCAAGCAGGTCAGAAAGCAGGAGCTGATGCAGAGGCCATGGAGGGATGTTCTTTACTTGCTTGCCTCCCCTGGCTTGCTCAGTCCACTCTCTTAGAGAACCCAAGAATACCAGCCCAGAGATGGCACCGCCCACAAGGGAACCTCCCCCCTTGATCACTGTATTAGTTAGGGTTTTACTGCTGTGAACAGACACCATGACCAAGGCAAGTCTTATAAAGGACAACATTTAATTGGGGCTGGCTTACAGGTTCAGAGGTTCAGTCCATTATCATCAAGGCAGGAGCATGGCAGTCCATCCAGGAAGGCATGGTGCAGGAGGAGCTGAGAGTTCTACATCTTCATCCAAAGGCTGCTACTGGAAGACTGACTTCCAGGCAACTGGGGTGAGAGTCTTAAGCCCACACCCACTGTGACACACCTACTCCAACCAGGTCACACCTATTCCAACCAGGCCACACCTCCAGATGGTGCCACTCCCTGGTCCAAGAATATACAAACTATTACAATCACTAATTGAGAAAATGCCTTACAGCTGGATCTCATGGAGACATTTCCCCAACTGAAGCTCCTTTCTCTGTGATAACACCAGCTGTGTCAAGTTGACACAAAACTATCCAGTACACCCCCCTATCGGATTTAGAATTGGTAAAGATATTTACCCAATCTGTTGTTTGCCTTTTGGTATTATTGACAGTGTCTTTTGCCTTACAGAAGCATTGCAATTTTATGAGTTCCAATTTGTCAATTCTTGATCTGACAGAACAAGCCATTGGTGTTCTGTTTAGGAATCTTTGCCCTGTGCCCATATCTTCAAGGCTCTTCCCCACTTTCTCCTCTATAAGCATCAGTGTCTCTGGTTTTATGTGGAGGTCTTTGATCCACTTAGACTTGAGCTTTGTACAAGGAGATAAGAATGGATCAATTCGCATTCTTCTACATGTTAACTACCAGTTAAGCCAGCACCATTTGTTGAAGATGCTGTCTTCTTTCCACTGGATGCTTTTAGCTCCTTTATCAAAGATGAAGTAACCACAGGTATGTGGGTTCATTTCTGGATCTTCAATTCTGTTCCATTGATGTACCTATCTGTCACTATACCAGTACCATGAAGTTTTTTAACACAATTACTCACCAGGGAAATGCAAATCAAAAGAACCCTGAGATTCCACCTCACACCAGTCAGAATGGCTAATATCAAAAACTCAGGTGACAGCAGATGCTGGCAAGGATGTAGAGAAAGAGGAACACTTCTCCATGGCTGCTGGGACTACAAGCTGGTACAACCACTCTGGAAATCAGTTTGGTGGTTCCTCAGAAAATTGGACATAGTTCTACTGGAAGATCCAGCAATAGCGCTCCTGGACATATACCTAGAAGATGCTCCAATATGTAATAAGGATACATGCACCACTATGTTCATAGCAGCCTTATTTATAATAGCCAGAAGCTGGAAAGAACCCAGATGTCCCTCAATAGAGGAATGCAGACAGAAAACGTGGTACATTTACACAATGGGGTACTACTCAGCTATTAAAAACAACGAATTTATGAAATTCTTAGACAAATGGATGGATCTAGAGGATATCATCTTCAGTGAGGTAACCCAATCACAAAAGAACACACATTATATGCACTCACTAATAAGTAGATATTAGCCCAGAAGCTCAGAATCCTTTTCTTGAGGCTAAGAGGGTAGCTCATCAGCAAAGAGAACTTACTCTTCTTGCAGAAGGCCACAGTTTGGTTCCCAGTGCCAACATCAGGTAGCTCACAAATCACCTAGCTCCAAGGGATCTATGTGGCTCTTTCTTTGTCCTCATTGAGCTATCTGTCTGTCTAACTCTCTCTCTCTCTCTCTCTCTCTCTCTCTCTCTCTCTCTCTCTCTCTCTCTCTCATCTATCTATCTATCTATCTATCTATCTATCTATCTATCTAATATCTATCTCTCTGTTTCTCTTTCCTAGGGTTTTCTCTTTCATACACATACATACACACACACACACACACACACACACACACACACACACAAGAACTAGCCTGTTAAAAAATGTATTCATCTCCATTCACAAATTCAACTTAGCTTAATGTTAAATATAACTTGGTTTGAATTACAAATGTCTGTCTTCTCAAGTTAAAGTCAGTTATTGAAATTGTATTTATTTTATAGCATTTTCATTATTCATATTGAACTACTTTACAATTAACTCCAATAATTTCTTTGTGTGACAAACTGCATAATTTTATCTCATTTTCTGTTATACCATTCAATATATGAATTAAGAGGTGACTTTTCCATTTCTCCTTCTTTTCCTTTTAATTTTGATATTTTTTGTATATATTTAGGTTCTACAACATGGACAAGCTTATACATGACATGTAGCCAGAAAGCTAGCACCTATGATATGCTCACCTTAAAAGAAAAGACAAGCTGATAAGCAGTTTGAAGACAGTGACATTTTAACCATACAGTACAGAATCACTTTCTTAAATGGAAAATAAAACACAAACACCTCCCCTTAAATAGTACCATAAAGAAAAAGAACTTACAAACTTAACATACTTGTTTCAGATCTGTTGTGTCTGACATAATGGGTTATGTATCTAGCTGCAACTGACATATCTGTTCAAGTACAGTGTAAAGAACTTATGATGCATCCATGTCAATCCAGTAGCCTGGAAATGGTGCTTACTCTTGACGATTGAACAATCTACGATAGAGAAAGAACTATACAGGCAGCCAAAACACCCTATTAACTTACCGTCTTTATCACTAAACAGTATGATACTTAGGCAATGGTGTGACACTTTTCTTTTTATCTCTATGTAAAGAGAGTTTGAAATACACATCTCCTTTTTCCATACCATATCTAGAATCCTGTGATACTATGTTGATTAGAGACATAGTATTTAAGTGTTAGTTGATAGCTTAAAACTGGATGTCCAACCTTCATCCGAAAAACACATTTGATGTTGAAATTAGCTGATTTATTTTTGGAAGAGTTCTGCTTTGATCTGGTGCATAAATCGAAACCATCATGATGTGCTTTATAAAGAGTTTAAACATCAAGTGACAGGTTGAAGGGAGAGAAAACTTTCAGGTCTACTTTTTTAAAAAGACATTATAAAGCAATTTTATCCTTAATTAGTTTAAAAATCCAAGTTCTTATAAATTTTGGCTATTATCTGTTTGTATCATTCCATAGAAATTTTACACAGAGATGCAATTAACATTTGTAATAAAAAATAGTTCAATCTTTATTACAAATACAAATGTTTTAAGAAAATTAAAGCACAGCGATAAATATAAACTTTTAAAAACTTAGTATACAGAGTTACAAGCTGTTGTATTATGATTTCAAAAAAACATCTGAAAGAATTTTTATTTATAATTATGGAAATTATTGTAAACGCATATACTTGGACTCATTTTCAACAGTTGTTTTATGTGTCTACTACTAAACTAGTACCATCCCTATAGATATTTATTTTTACATATTTTACTTGTATTACATGATTTAATAGACATTGAATATAACAATTTAAATATTGTCATTAACTTTTATTGAATTAAGGAAAATGTTACCATGCATCATAACCACTTAAATTTTAAATTAAAATAATGAAAAACAATAGGAAACTATTGAATTCTGGGAAAAGAATTATCCTCTTTGAGGTATCAACCCTCATTGACTGCCCACAGTTGAATGATCATTCTTGACATCATACACACACGACAAAAATAAGACTCAGCAGACTCTATTTATACATACTTTTGCATATACACACATATAATATATGGATATATATCATATATATGCATATAAGATAAATATGAACACACACAAATATAATCAAAGAAAAATGTGGTTATCCCAAGAGAGTGCAGGAAGTAGGGGACACTGAAAAGGTTGGGGAAAGAAAGGGAAATAATGTAATTTCATTTTCAGTTAAAAGCATTTTTAAAACATAGAATAATGCACATTAAAGTGCTAGCCCCACATATGAGACTTGATTTTATTACCGATCCGCATAGGGCCTGTGTAGAGGTAAAAAATATAAAACTCAGAAGCAGCTAGTGACAAATTTTTCGGTGAATTTCAAATATCAAAAGTCAGCTCCTTTGGCCTGATGAAAGACAAGCTTGAGAAAATTTCAGGAATTACTAACTGAAGTAAATTATGAGGGAACTCCATCTTCCCATCTCATTCTTCATTTTTGCTTTTTATTATCTTTTCTTCTTTAGTAATGAACACCGTTTCAAGGAGTTCCTTTAACAAAAGTGTTTGGGTGGCTTATTTTGTCCAAAAAGTCCCTGAGTACACCACCCCCCAAATCAGGGTGCAACATGATTAAAATGAAGCTCTTTGTCAATACTGAACATTTTAAATGGCAAGATGAAAGGATGCTTTTCCCCAACCAAACTTTGCTCAGTGTATAATCTTCTTTAAGTTTTTTTCTCAGACCGGGCCAGTGGTTTTAATCTAAATTCACTTATGTGTGAGTATTTTAAAATAAACGTTTGAATGATGTATTGTACATTTAAAGAAACTCTCATTATTCAGGAAAATGTACATATTTATATTTTTGTCTCATTGAACAGTGTCAGGTTTCAGCTTCTCCAGCCAGAAGTTTCAGCAGACTTGTAAAGGACACAGATACTCCAGGAAAAACCAACTAGGGGACATAGAATATTCCCAATAATTAAGACCCTGTGAATCAGTGACTGATTGACCTATATTCTTTTGACTCATTTTTACATCCTAGGATCTAAAGTAAAATTAAATCATTCAGCTTCAAATGCTTTACAAAGGGAAATAACACGTATATTAGCAAATAAGATTAAGTAAAAAAAATTTATGAATTTAATAAAAGGTTTACAGTAGAATACATTTTTCAGGAACTACTTATGAAAACTATTTTGAGTATACTATTTCTACTTTTCTTAAGGCAACTGGTTTTGTTTGTTTTAAAGTTACTAGTACAGTTAATGAGATACAAATGTTGTATCATAGATGGGTGTAAAAGTGCTAAGTTAATCAAGAGGTTGAAACGTAAACCCAGCCTCACTGAACATTCATCTTAGCATTACATTAGATAGTTGCTAGAAAATACCAAATACAGCCTTGTATTTGAAGGCAAGTAGGCATCACATTCAAAAAGACCATGTGTTCAAAGAGTTATACTACTGCACAGGAACAGGCTTATCATGTTAATGATGCACCCTCGATCTGCAGTTCTTCCTAGAGGAGAGATTTAACATCTTGGTATCAGTTGTGCAGATTTTAAGTTAAAATTCCTATTTAAATTGCTTTTTAAAAATTGGATATTTTATTTATCTATATTTCAAATGTTATCTATCCCCTTTCCTGATTTCCCCTCTGGAACTCCCCTATCCCATCCTCCCTCCCCATGCTTCTATGATGGTGCTCACCCACCTGCCTCCTCATCCTGGCATTCCCCCACTGGGGCATCAAGTCTTCACAGGACCAAGTGCCTCTCCTCCCATTGATGTCTGACAAGGCCATCCTCTGCTACATATGTGGCTGGAGCCATATAACCCTCCATGTGCTCTCTTTGGTTTGGTGGTTTAGTTCCTGGGAGCTCGGCGTTAGGGAGGGGGTCTGGTTGAACAGAGACTGAAGGAAAGAAAGGCCATCCAGAGACTGCCTCACCTGGGGATTCATCCCATATACAGACACCAAACACCAGACATTATTGAGGATGCCAAGAAGTGCTTGCTGACAGGAGCCTGATACAGCTGTCTCCTGAGAGGCTCTGCCAGAATCTGGCAAATACAGAGATGGATGCTGGCAGCCAACCATTGAACTGAGCAAGGGGTTCCCAATGGAGAAGTTAGAGAAAGGACTGAAGAAGCTGAAGAGGTTTGCAATCCATAGGAAGAACAACAACATCAACCAACCAGCGTCCCCCCCCCCCCAGAACTCCCAGGATCTAAATTGCTTTTGTTAAGTCAAAATAATCAGAATGGGTCTATCTTTAACCGTTTGCTATTTGAATAGTCTCCTTATATACCTATAGTACTCTGTACATATTTGGTTGTATATGTTTATATAATTATGAATAAAAATATATGTTTATATGTTTTTATAATTTTCAGTTGATTTCTATATTGGACATTAATTATAACTCTTGACACACATCCAAAGTGAGAGTTATAACTGTAAAGAATGAGAAATGTGAGGTTTGATTATGTAAAAACCTTGGCATTTTCAGACTTCAGACTTCCTATGATTCATGCCCACAAAGAAAGAGTGAGGTGTCTGCAGGTCTGAATGCTGAAGTAATTTGAGAGAAATGGGTGAGAGAGGAAGAGAAAGAAGTCTTGCAAAGGAATGACCATTGCAATAAAATAAAATAGGAGCAAAGAATTATTCTACATATGGCATTCATCATGTATGCCAAAATAACACGAGTTCTGAAAGGCTATTGTCAGTGAAGTGCAATGTGAAGGCTGATGCTAATTAGACAAGCTTTGCTCACACATACGTCTGTCTCCTACCCTGTGCTAGTCATAAACAGAAGGAGCTAGTGATTTAATGACAGGCAGAATTTCCTGTTGCACCAGGAAGAAGGTATGGTTTAGAGATTAAAAGTTGAAGTGTTAGCCAAGAGCCATATACAAAGCAACTAGTACTGAATTTGTTTGTTTGCTTGCTTGCTTGCTTTGTTGCTTGTTAGGAAGAAACCTGAACCTATATTGGTTTAAAGATATTATGAATCAAAAATGGTATTTATCGAGCCATTTCATTATGCACCAAATGACAAGTTTGATCTTTCCCCAGTGTAATGACTTTATCTCTTCTTTCTTTTTGTTGGCATAAGCATTCCAGAAAGAAAGGATTAAAAAGACACCCTCAGGATATTTCCATCTGAGGCTCTGTAAATTACTTCAGGTAAAGAAGAACCAATAGGTAAATATTTGCTGAAAAGAAACATTAGAAATGAAAATAATGCAGGAAAATGGGAAACTCTTCACCTTTTCAGCTCTCTGAAAACAAATGGATGGAGACAGCACCAGGTATCACTCTTCTAAGCAGCCCCCACCCCTTGCAATCTTGACTTTCTCCTTTGAGATAACATAAAAGACACATTTGATGACAAGCTCACACAATGTGAGATCTTGTGGGTATTACACATTGTTTTGTCTATGCATGTATTTTCAAGACAACTTTTAAAGCTGAGAACACACATCTCCATGTTGGTTTTCTTTTTCTTTATTTTTTTTTTTTTTCAATTAAAACTTAACTGCTCAGAAAAGCAACCCCAAGAAAAGAAATGGTTTCTTCTTCACCTGCTTAGCATTGTTGTCTGTAAATTGTTCTAATTCAAACATGTTCTAGTGCATGGAATATTGAGCACATTCACCTGGAAGCCATAAGCCATAGGAGAATACATGTATTTCCTGTCTATACAGCTAAGGTTTTGCATCAAGAGTATATTTTCCCCTAAGTGAACCTTTCTTTTAAGATAAACTTGTGATTATCTTCAGGAAAATTATATACAGTATCACAGGAAACTGAAGTTCAGAGAAACACAGCTAATTTATTTTGGGACCCAGTGTTAATTACTATGAGAGATGCCGCCAAACTGTCAGGTCTCTGCTTTGTTCTTTTTTGGTTTTCATTATATCATTTATGCTACACTGACTCTACAAAGGAAAGGAACAAAGGCAGTGATGGAGAAAGGTAAAGAGACAATACAATGTCGTTTGTACTTGTTTTCTGCAAGAATAGGCGAGGATGACTTTTTTTTCATAATTGCATTCAACTTGACACTGAATTATATAACTTTCCTCACACCCTCTTGACACTATTTTACACTTAATTCTCTGCTATCTATTTATCGCATCTTCTGGTGGCTTGAAAGAACTCATGGTGCATACGTCTCAGTAAATATTTACACTTTGTAACAGCAAAACATATTTTTAACACAGTTAGTTGCATTAGAACAAGCTTCTACACTGATCTACTCATGTGAACAATATTATCCAGTTCTTAAGTCTGTTTTAAATTACTTAGTCCACAAAGGGGAAGTTTTAAAGTATCATCTACCCCCAATAAACAATAAATATAAAATAAGAAATGTAGGCTTTTATTCTACTGAAGATATTACTGGTACTTTGAATTAAAATGTAGAGTAACTCTTCTTTCTTGCGATGTAATATTTAAATATATGTAAAAGAATAAAATAGTGCATGACATTAATTTTCTTTTAATTTATTCTTCCCCATCTATACTATTTATATAGACATCATTCTGCCTCAGGATTTAGGAGAATATGGTCCACTTGAGTACATGTGCTTGCCTACAGCTTTATTTTCATGGGTTGAGTCCTTCTAATCAAACTTTCTGTTTTATGAAAAATGCATATGTTCTTGATGAAAATAAAATTGGTCCCTTTAAAAGTTGCACAGCAGTTAAAGTTTACAATCAGATGTGTGATGAACTGGCACCCGATTGAATCATTACTAAAGAGAGATATAAATTTCCAACAGAACTCACAGGTGAGATATTGACCTATGCAACAGGATGTTTGACAATGGGGTGCTTAGAAGGGCAAAGTGTGTGTTCTCTCTTTGCAGGGAAATGTTTCTCTCTCTAAGGCCCTTTATACTCACAGACTTCTTTTCCCTACAGATTTGTGTCCATTAATCTTACCACCTCCAACCCAGCTGAGCCAGCACTTACACATTCAGCACTTTCCCCAACAAACAAATAACTCTTCAGTTGTTAGATATCACCCCAGAGGAGCACCTAGCACAGCAGGTAATGCACAGTTTTTATTTACTTACATTTCCAAAGAAGCGTTGAGCAAGAGTCGTAGTTCAAGTGAATAGCATCTCTGGGCTGTTGTATTATCTTCTAGGTGACCTTAACTATAATAATGATGTGACTATTTCTAATGACATAAAATATTTATTCTAGAAGAGACATAGATCCATAATGATGCACATCTGCTATCTTATGAAGTATATGTTCAACCATTCTATAAGCTGCCTCAGGATTCTGGTTTCATTCACTTACTTAATGAATTTGGAGGGATACATATTCTATTTTACTCTAATATTTTTGAATCTATTGATGATTGTCGTGTCCAATATAGAGAAAATTTAATAATAATTTGTTTGATCTTAGATTCAATTACAAAATAAAAGAAACCTGATAAATCACCTCTAATCTTGAGGAAACACAAACATTTTCAAAGAGATAGACATTTCTGGCTTTGCCAAGTTCCAGATATTTCACAAATACTTATATATAGTTAGGAATGAGGAAATTTGTTAAATTTATACTTTCCCAAAGTTGACCAAAAAAAAAAGCCCGAACATTTTATTAATTGGTCTCAGAGTTAAGATTATATCTTTCAAATACATGCTCTGCAGTTTGATGATAAATGACAGTTCAATATGAAACGTACATCAGGGTCCACAGAATCCTCCACATGTGCTTTCAAATATAGTTTAACCTTGCATAACTGAAAAGCGAAACTCTTCACAGAACCGAGAGCTTGGAAAACAAATTCACTCCCACCACAAATGAAGGCATCCTTTCTTTGGGCCAGTTATTTCCAATCTTTAGTGTAAGGAAATTAGAAAGGATGCCTGTGCAAATGCAGATTTAGAACCCTTATGAGTATGCAGGCACTCTTCTTGAATTTGCCTGAGTCTGGCTGTAGAATCTGGATACGCAACAAGAATCATAATGATGTTGCCAAAAGGCTTCCTAGACAATATTTGGAAAATACTACTTTAGAAGAATAACTGGACTTCTCCACAAGCATTACTGTCTTCCATCAGAAGTTAGTGTTTATATCAGTGCCCTTAGTACTAACCCCTGCTCCTTTGATGATTCATTTGTATGATATTTTTGCATGGAATAATGCAGGATTTTGGTGCTTTTTATTCTTTGAGATTTTTATACAGATATAAAATAAAATATGATATTTTCCCTCATTGTCTTATTCCAACTCTCCCCATATCCTCTACAACACATCTCTTTCCCAACTACAATCTTGATTTTATGTGTATTAAGTGATAATTCTCCTGAGCCATTTGACAACTGGCAAGTCTGGAAGATGGAAACTAAAGTGTCTGTGGCATTTTCTGCCAACAAAGTATCTGGCTGGCCAGAAGACATCATTGCTTATGATTGATAGTGCATAAGCTGAGATTTGTTCAATTAAAGAAAAGAGAAATATTGCCTAAAAGAGTTACCTTCTTGGATGTAACTACTTAAGTGACCATATGCAGACCAATGGTAACTGGGGGAGTTACTCTGTCTGTTGCTTTAGGAAGAAAGTTTGTGATTCACAGGGCTGATCCTGCTGCCTATCACAGTCTCTCTTCTTCTGATTATTTCCCTTGTTGTCCATTGATTATGAGACCACATGAATGGTTCAGGAAACAGTAGGTAGTTATGAACAAAACACACATTATTTCTCCCATATATTTCAGAGGTATTTATAAGATGGGTCACCATTCTGACCTAGAGTCTTTGGTAGAGTGGACCCAACAGCAACAAGAGCCATCAAAGAAGACCTTGTTAGAGGTACATGTTAGGAAGACCTTAAAAAAGCACCAGGTGTGCTCTGTTCTGGGCGTGGGAATTCCTGTAGCACCTGAAGCTTATGTCCATGTCTCCACAGTTTTTGCCAAAACCCGCACATTTGAAACTGCTCTAACCTCTGAGCTCTGTGGTCGTTCCTGTTTCTCATGTTGGCTACACCCCTTCCCCCATTGAAAAACACACAAGGATAGGCTTTTATAAGCTCTTTGTCACCTCAAATAGTTTGGAGCCCCCTCTTGGAGATGGAGCGCCTGGAGTATTTATTACAAGACAACTGAAGGCCAGGGCTGGTAAGCAGAGGCCTTTTCGTCTGGTTTATATAGCCAGGAGTTCACTACCACCGTCTGCACTGATCACTAAGGAGCTCTGTAGCTCTGTTCTGTGTTAACCCCCTCAGACCCCGATGGCCTCTGGGAGACCTGACCCCTACTTTGAGACACACTGAACTGGAAATAATAACTCCCATATGGGAGAAGAATACTCCAGCTTCGAGAGCTGACCGGGCTTTGTTTTTTCTATGACCACTAAGAAAGAAGTGTGTATTGGAAGCAATTCTCTCAGCTTATGGCTATTTTCATAGGGGGTTCTATATTTAATAAAGGTTAAATCCATTGAAACAGTGAGTCAAAGGCACTTTTCATGACCAACAATTTCACCTACTTCAGAAGCCTGCCTCTTCCCACTCTCCTCATGCCTGCTCAAAGCAGGGACTCAGCAGCACTGGCTTTGTCTCCTAGGCAAATGGTCCTTTCCTTCGAAGAATATAAATAAGAATTTTCAATCTGAACTTGTACATCACTCTTAGATGTCTAGCTCCTCCGCACAAAAGCAAAGCCTTTTGAGTAATTGCGAGACTTAATTAGCCTGTGTTCACACAAAGTCTTCCTTTGTTCACCTATCAACAGGCTGCTTTTATCAGTGGTCCTCCGACTCTCTGAGGACCATTCTTTTCCCATGTTTTATACTGATTTCTATTTTCAGCCTTGGAGACCTATGATGTAAGGCTCTACATTTGAGTACTCAGTCTCTCTTTCCTGATTCATTCCCACCACAAATAACTCCTTCCAAGCTTGTTGGTGATCTGATCACCTCCCGAGTCTGCTAATGCCTGCCCTTCAGTGACATAGAAAGGACATTTGGAACATCAATGGGGTTATGGTGACAATGGGCTATGTAAGCTAGTTTCTTTCCAGCCCATTTTCCCATCAGAGCCATAACAAAACCAGGAACGATGGGGAGTGATGAATATAGACAAAGTACCAGAATGATATGCTTAGGAGGAGACTATATACATATAGTCTGTATTTCCTTTATCAGTGACAAGAAAGCACATTTTATAATATTCTATGCATTAAAGAAAGTTCTGGTCACCTATTTGATAATTGATGGCAGCCACATTCTGAGTACCATCTGAGGCCTGTAGTCTATATTCTTAGGGCTGAATATCTAGGCTGTCCATCAGTCCATATCAGACATAACAACTGAAATGATGAACTCTATGATTCGTCCCAAAAAATCTGTTAAATATAATTAATTTATGATATTATGACACTTGAAGTGAAAGATGAAGAACAACATTTTTTTTTTTAAAAAAAAAAGATATTTCTCTTTAGGCAGTGGAGGAGCATGCTTTTATTATTTATTATTATTTTCTTTATTTACATTTCAAATGCTATCCCGAAAGTTCCCTATACCCCCCCCC
>NC_034601.1:56232769-56320114 GCF_900095145.1 Mus pahari | reverse complement strand
TGGGGGCCCTGTGTTCCATCCAATAGCTGACTGTGAACATCCACTTCTGTGTTTGCCAGGCACTGGCATAGCCTCACAAGAGGCTGCTATATCAGGGCCCCTTCAGCAGGTTTTAACCACAGGACTCAGGAGGCAGAGGCAGGCAGATATCTGAGTCTGGGGTCAGCCTGGTCTACAAAGTAAATTTCAGGACAGCCAAGGCTACACAGAGAAACCAGATCTCAGGAAAACAACAATAAAAACAAACAAACAAAGAGCAAGTGTTTACAACTAGTAAACATTTTCATACAATACATTAACTCTCAGTAATACTGAGTTGTCATCAAGCAGTACTAAAACTAATCAAGACTCTCCCTGTTTTAGGGAGGGAGGGAATAGTACTTGGAACGCATGCTGATGGAATGCATATCATTTCTGTCACCTTCACAGGTGGTTCCATTCTGTGTTCTTAGACTATTATCTTTTAAACAAGGTGGATTACATAGCCCAGGCTGGCCCAGAACTCACAGAGACCTGCTTAGCTCTGCTTCTGCAGCAGTGGGTTTAAAAGCAGGCACCACCACAGCCGGCAGTTCTCAGGTTTGGATGTACTGAGAACATATACTGAGAGTATACACAGTATTACTCTCTCCAAACGGACAAACACGCAGATCCCCCTTAATCAACTGGTCAACGTTTACATTTCAGAGAGGAGCCCATGAGATTAGATGCACGCTCCCACTGAACCCCTGCTGGATTCCAAGACTATCTATAACATGTTCAATATGATTCTGGCCAAATATTCAAAAGTAAACCAAATTCACAAATCATTCCTTTCGGGAGCAGAAGAACTATTTTCATTTTCCAGAAGAGACCAATTCATGGCCTCTTCAGGCCCTTGAGTGCTATGAGAACGTTCTCTTTTCTCACGAGTTTGGTGTTGTGCCCACTTCTCTTAAAAAAATTATCTTCTTTTTGTCAGTAAATGGGAAGTCACTTTGCTGATTTGCATGCATTTCCATAGAGAGATATTTCATTTGTTGATTAATATATATATATATATATATATATATATATATATATATATATGGCCCTGTTGAGTAGCCACTCGCCAAACTTGATTTCTTTTATATTCTGATCTGTGGTACTATGAGAATACACTCTTCTCTTCTACATCTTTAACTCATCTCCTTTGAGTATATACCCAAGAATAGGATAGATGGTTATATGATAGTTTTATTGCTAATTTTCAGGAATGTTTTCAGTAGTGGTAGCTTCAATCACAGCTTACTGTGGGCAAGGAACTCTTCTCTGAACTCTTGTTGGCTCTTCTAAAAAAATGGTCTGAAATTTACTCTTGCATTACTAGATTTCTGTTTCAGAATTCTATTTTGTTTTAGGTCTGGAAGTGTTTGCAAACACATTTTAAGTCTGAGAAAATTTTTCACTATATTTTGTGTATCAACAACATTCAAAAGAGATTTAAAAGGATCTTTCTTGGAGTTGTCAGCTTGTTGTTCTAGAATGTGGTGATTTGACACAGTGAAAATGCATTCATATTATACTGAGACTGAAACAAGATAAACACATCTGATATTTTTACCTTATTCTGTTAATTTTTAAAATATTAGTTTGGGAGGTTATTGTTAAAGGAGAACTGTTCAAATATATTAAAATACAGATTAGTTATTTTTACAGTTAACAATGCAAATAAACCTGACCTCAAGCATAGGGTTTTGATTGAGGGCGCTTAGGTCAACTTGGTTGAGGCTGTCTTTCAGATTTATAGTTTTGTTTTGTGGAAGTCATTGAGATTTTTGCTTAAATCTGCCAATATCTGAGTAGTAGTTAAATTTGAAAAGCATTTTTTATGGGTTTTGGCAGGCTTTTATTTCCTCTCTGTTGTTTACATTTATTGTTCCTTCCAGAGAGGCTCCAATATCTCTCCCAAACTGCTTGGAGCCCTGGATGTTATTCCTTATTCCTATTTCCTATTACAGATCTTCATTCTGTAGAAACAAAAGAGGAAAGACTACAGACAGAATAATTCACTTTAGTACCCAAGTATACAGACTTTTTACTTGTTAAGCAAAAACCCATATATTATCTATAAGTAAATCTGAGAACTGACTGTTTTGCTGAAAGATTTGAGAGTATCATTGTAAGATAAAATTGTAAATAATAAGTAATATCAATACAGCCATGTTCTCTTAACTACCAAGGATATGCAAAACTTTATCTAAATGCTTAAAGATTGTTGATTTTCTAAAATAAACTTAAAGAAATAACAAAAAAATATAGAAAATTCTCTCCCTGCATATTTGGTTAGTGGAGGGACAAAAGAAAATGTTACAAAATAAATAGATAATTCATATTAACTACAATTACACCACAATGTTTTATGTATAATGCTTTATGAAGGATATTTCAATTTTTCAACATCTTCGTTTTGGCTAGAGGATAAATTCAGCCCTGCCTATTCTAAGTAAGTTTAGAGACACTCGAAGCAATAGCAAGATGTTACAAGAGAAGCACTGTGCAGTTGGATGAATTTAGCATTAATCACAGAAATTTAGCATGCCTTTCCAATTTGGAAAAAACAGAGAATGACCTAATCCAAGACCTTGCATGATATCTGTGCTTGCCTGTGCACAGAGGGCCGTTGATTCTCACAATTGTCTTTCCATAAAACTTGTGTGGTCCTTGTTAGGAAGCCTAACAGTGAGACAAAGACAATGGCACTTACTATAAAATGGTTTTGATCACTACATTTGCTCCCTCAATTTGTGGTTCAAGTTACCCTTTATTAAGAAAAGCTGGCTGATGTAAAATCACTTACTAGACAGTACAAACACAGTTCCCCTCCTCTCCAATTATCCATGAAACCACTGGCCACACACACATTGCTGTCACAAGGCTCTGCTCCTTGTCAGCTGCACACTGGGCAGAAGGACTAGACACTGGTCATGTGCTAACTCTGAGGGCAGGCTTTAGATGTTTAGTCCATTCCAGAGACCTATGGACTCCAATTAATGCATCATTCATAACTGACATAAGGAGATAGAATTACGAGATAGGATTCGGAACACCTTTGAGTAAAATGTGAAGCTGGACTTGAGCATGATGCTTTTGAATGAAATTCCAGCCTGAAACAGGAAAGGGCTAACCTGCGAACATCTTAGTATTGAAGGTTCTTGCAAAAACAAAACCATAAAATTCCTTGTTCAGACTTGACTGAATAGCTGCTTTACTGAAATGATTATACACTAAAAGGGTACTACACTTATAGGAAAGACAATCTACTTTGACAGAAAAAAGAAACAATGTAAACTTGAAGAATTTTGGTGGTTATCCCAGAAAATGTTTTTGTTCATATTGTAAATTATATAGAAAGTATCTTAATGTTAAGTTTTCTCCATTTGAAAAGAAGTTGACTTATGCTAATCATTAGGCTATATAAAATTAAGATATACACAAAGGTTAGTTTAAATAACTTATTTAGGACAACAAAGGTGTCTTCAAGTAAAAATTGAAATTATGAATAAAAAAGTTATACAAAAATAGCAGAGGATGGTCTAGTTGGCCATCAATGAGAGGAGAGGCCCGTGGTATTGAGAAGATCATATGCCCCAGTACAGGGGAATGCCAGGACCAGGAAGTGGGAGTGGGTGGGTTGGGAGCAGGGCAGGGCGAGGGTACATGGGGCTTTTGGGATAGCATTTGAAATGTTAATGAAGAAAATATCTAAGCACTCATATTATAAAAAAAAGCCTTAAAATTATATAACCTTAGTCACAATATCAAACAGCATATATCGTGTAAGTTAGGAAAAAAGAGTCACCTCTACCTCATCATCCTAATATAATAATAATTATTATTAATATATAATAATTATTATTCAATTTTATTTTTTTCATAAAATTTTTATCTTTCACATTTTTTTATAAAATAGTTATACAAAAGTGAACATGTGTTAAATTCTTTATAACATGTAAATATATGCAAATGAAAGAAAAGTTACTTGTACATCATTCAAAACAGGTCATCTGTCAACCAAGAACACTAATGTCTCTTTTTCCTGTATCTTTTATGAATCACATAGAAACTGGCCAGTGGTGACATACGCCTTTAATCCCAGCACTTGGGTGGCAGAGGCAGGTGGATTTCTGAGTTCGAGGCCAGCCTGGTCTACAGAGTGAGTTCCAGGACAGCCAGGGCTATACAGAGAAAACATGTCTTGAAAAACCGAATAAATAGATAGATAGATAGATAGATAGATAGATAGATAGATAGATAGATTGATAGATAGATAGATGGATAGATAGATAGATAGATAGATATAGATAAAATAAAAAAGAATCAAATAGAAAAGAATAATATTTTATAATTTTCATTTTTTGTGTTGAAATATTATATGATGGTTAAAACATTGAGCAACGTGAGTATAGAAATTGAAATAAAAACTATTCACAGTTATAAGAACCAGTCTTTGTGATTTTTACCTTGGAGTGGAAGCTTTAAAACGCTTGAAATTATATGAGGTTTTAGCAATAAAAAAGAAAGCACACTTTTCCAATAGTAAAGTAAATTTTCTGACATGATATAATGTGGAAAAAGTTTTCTAATGGCTCAAAATATTTTAAATACTGCTAGTATTGTAGGGAAATTTAGCACAAGACAAATCTAAACTTGGTTGTAAAGATATTTGCAGCACATGGCAATTTAAATAACAAACTGAAGCAAAACTAACAACTTTTTGGAAAAAAATTAAGTGATAATTTTACTGAAAATGCAGTAGGGTTCTCATGTTGACCTATCATGTAAATTTTATATTGTGTTTTGTTTCCTAGTTCACTGTGCCTTAACTTTCTGTCCACATGCATCCATAGAGTCTTGTTATCTATTATTGGAGTATTATAAAAGTAGATAATAAGTTACCATCAAAAAAAAAAAAAAAAAAACAGCTAGGCAGATTGTACCACTTAGTTGGAGCTGATTGCAAATGGTGCTCATCATGATAATGCTCTCTTGTTTGGCTTCTGCTATGACACATGGCAGGGCACACTGTCTAAGGACTCCATGATTCCCAAAGATGCTGTGTGCACTATATCTGTACATCAAGGAAAGAGTAATGGAAAGATGAAAACATCTTTTGCAGTTTTGTGGTCGTGTTTGTGTTTCCTTTTTGACATTTAGCTGCTTTACCTTTAACTCATTTCAGGGTTTTTAGAAACTTGCTGTTTTACAAACATTTGAAAATGTTTTCAGACCAAACTTCTCAGTTAATTTCAAATCGAATGTGCTTTGGTCAGTTTAATTAACTTTTTAAATATTATATTGTTTTGTTTAGTGAGAGTTTATGTGGGAGATGGTCCATGATACAGTGTAACACATGAGTGTTTGATAATGGAAATGAATATTCTTTTTAAAGAATATAGAAGATGAACGAGGGTAACTCATGCTCTGGACTCCATTTTCTAGGTTGTTAGCCTAAGAGTTAAGTCATTCTTATCTAATACTTGATTCAGATTTCATTTTGTTCTTTTAAATTGTGTGCAAAAGTGCAGGTCTACTAATGGACACATAGTTATGAGTGCCTAAACCTGAGGAGGCCAAAAATGATGGATACACACAGAGCTAGAGATGCTGAGCCATCTCTCCAGCCCATTCCTGCTTAGACTTGGGTTTTCTCTTCAGTCGTTTCTGTTCAGGCTTCTTTGGTGTGGAGGAGATTTCTTCTATTTCAGAATTGTTTTCCAGTTCCATGATTCTGTGAAATTTCTTATATTTGCATGTTCGTGCTGGGCTTAAAGGCCTTCTTCCAGTTAAGATTTAGTTCTTTCTTTTGTGCGGATGTGTGGGTGTGGACACCTATCTACAGATACTAGGGGTCAACACTGGTATCATTGCTGTCTTCTCCAACCATTTTCCTATTTACATTTTATGGCAGGATCTCTCAGTAAACCACATTTCAGTAAATTTAGCTGTTGAGTGAGGCCCTGTAGTCTCAGGGTCTCCCTTTCTAGTTTAACAGGTACACATAATCATGGCCAAATGCTACCCTGGGTGTTGGGGATATGAACCCAGGTATCTCTTTCTGAACATGTGTAATGAATTGAGTTGTCTCCCTATTCCCATTATATGTTTGCCTTTACAGCTCTTGTCCGTCCTTTGTGTCTTTGCCTGAGGAATACTGAAAAATTACTCAGTATGAGATAATTTGTGGGTCTCAGGACTTGAAAAAGAAATTTGTTCAGGTTACAAGTACTGTACTTTTATGTACTGATTTGATTTCTGAGAATAGATATGACTGTGTTAACTCCTTAGTGTGCATGTTTGTGTGTGTGGGTGGGTGTGTGGGTGTGTCTGCGTGTGTATGTGCTGTGTGTTTTTGTGTGTGATCTAGGTCCTTTCTAGTGTGTGTAAGTGTGCATACCATGTGGAGGGCTAGAGGTGGTTATAAAAAATAACTCTTGAACTGTTATCTACCTTTAATTTGAGACAGTGTCTTTCACTACACGTGAAACTCATTGATTTTGCCAGGAAGGTGGCACTGAATGTCAGAAATTCTCCAGTCTGTCCCTGCTTCCCCTGATCAGTGCTGGAGATTCAGGTTAATGCTACTTCATTGATTTTTACATGGGTTCATGAAATACACACTTAGTTCCCCAATGGTTAACATGCAGGTGCAATGTTTATGTAAGTTATATTATAACCAGAATATATATTTTAACAGCACATGCAGCACCTGCTATTGACACACAATATTACCGACTTGTAATTCACTCCTCCTGATTGGTGAGCATTTCCTTACCCAGGATACTGAACTTCAAATGCCACTGGGGAATTAACTGAAAATCAAGGAAAAAGATCTTGGTATATGCATTACTGTTTTTTTTAATAACTTAAATATAGAGTGGTTCCATAAATGAACACAGAAGTGAAAAATTCATTGATGTAGAATACTCTCCCTCTTATAGAATGTCACCTACACTTACTACAGACTGCATACATTGTTCTCCATTGCAGTGTTCACCCAAAGAAATCTGCCAATATCCAGATATTTGGGATTTTTTTCCAATACTGGAATTAAAACTCGGAACCTCATTCATGCTAGGCAAATATTCTACTATTAAATCTTGACATTTAGGATTTTTATTTTATCCTTGTGTTTTATGTACATCTATATTGAAAAAAGTGATTCGTTTGGTTTAATTTTTTTTTTCAATCTGGCTGAGAGCATTTTTTAAAAATTATCATACTATCACCCAAAATGCTATCTGTTCCCTCCAGCTTCATGTCAACATTTATTTGAGTAATCATGTTTTCATACAAGTCATTGATAAATGGTGCTAAATATTAAACTGAACAGAGCTGAGAAAAAAGCCTTATGTGCTGCCACCAGAACTGTCTCTTTAAACTGACACTCTTTTATAAATAAGCATGTTTGAATATGTCCATTTAACATATCACAAGACTGCATAATTATTACCTTAACCCAAGATGTCAGTGTTCTGACATCCTTTCCACAAGTATTATAGAAATAATCTGTTTTAATGACATTTTGAAATTCAGATATGTCTCATCTGTTTTAAGAACCACTTAATTTATTCTAAAATATGTTTGAGTTATATCTGTATATGTGCAGAAAAAAAAATGGTGGCAGATTGATTGCAAAGATGACTTAATTCACCATTCCTCCCAGTATAAAGTCCTTTCGCAGTATAACTTTACAGCCCTGTCAGTCAAATACTGGATACTGCTCTTCATAGTTCTGAGTCTAGGATGGTCCTGTGTCTTGATAAGGCAAACAGATGTAGTTGACCAGTGTAATTAAGAGTAAGACAGCCATCATTCTATGTGTAGCTAGAGTTATAGGCCTAAGGAAAACAGAAATATCTATATGTTCTGTTTCAGCTCTAAGCAAACAGGCTTTGCAATGGATTCCACACCTGTGGAAGCGAAGGAACCTTACTCTTAAATGTCGAACTCACTAAAATATCTCCAATCAGAAGCCTTTTAAACAGACTTCCTGGTCCTCTCACCCCAGCTTGTTTTGGAATATTTTGTCATTCTTTACCTGACATGTCAACCAGTCAGAATTTCCAACATACATTAAAATGAACCAGCTAATATCTGCAAAGGCAACACAAGGGATAAGAGCCTTTATTACTCTTTTATTGTTATTAATATTAAATTATTTTATCTATTTACATTCCAAATGTGGCCCTGCTTCCCAGTCCCCCTTCTGGAGTTCTTCAACCCATCTTCCCTCTCCTTTGATTCATAGAGGATGCTCCTCCACACACCCATCCCTACATCATCCACTGCCAGCATCCTTCCCTGGGGCATCAAATTTCTACAGCATTAAGTGCATCCTCTCCCACTGAGACCAGACAAGGCAGTTCTCTGCTACATATGTGCCAGGGGCCTCCAACAAGCCTGCATATGATCTTTGGTCAGTGGCTTAGTCTCTGGGCGCTCTGAAGGGTCTGGGTTAGTTGACACTGTTGCTCTTTTTAAGAGTTTGCCATCCTCTTCAGTTCCTTCAATCCTTCCCCTAACTCTCCCATAGGTGTCTCTGATGTCAGTTCAATGGTTGGCTGTAGCATCTGTATTTGTCTCCGTCAGCTGCTAGTAGAGTCTCTCAGAGGACTGTCAGCTAGGCTCCTGTCTTCAAGCACAACATCGCATCAATAATAGTTAAGAGTGGCAGAGTCTGGTTCTTGTGCATGGAGTGGAGCCCAAGGTGGGCTGGTCAGTGGACCAGACCACCTTTTCTTCAGAATCTGCTCCATTTTTGTCCCTACATTTTGTTTAGACAGGAATAATTTGGGTCAAATTTTTTTGAATATGAGTTGGTGGTCTCTTCAGGTACCATCACTCCACTGTTGGGCATTTCTACTAAGGTTATCCCAATTGAGTCCTGGGTGTCTTTCACATCCCAGATCTCTGGAACGTTCTAGAGATTCCCGCCGAGCCCACAGTCCCCACAGCTGTATATTTCTATTCATTCTCCTGGCCCTCTGGGATTCTCTCCTGTCTGCCCCCATAACAAATCCTGCCCTCATTTCTTCTCCCCCCTTCTCTGGCAGGTCTCTCCCTCCCTCTGCCTCCCTTGATTATTTTGTTCCCCCTTCTAAGTGGGATTGAAAGACCCCCAACTTGGGTACTCCTTGTTAATCTTCATGCAGTCTGTGAATGGTATCCAGGGTTTCTGTACTTTTTTGCTAATATCCACTTATTAGTGAGTGCATACCATACATGTCCATTTGGATCTGGGTTACCTCGCTCAGGATGATATTTTCTAGTTCCATTCATTTTTCTGCAAATTCATGATGTCCTCATTTTTAATAGCTGAATAGTATTCTACTGTGTAAAGGAATCATGTTTTCTGTATCTGTTCTTTGGCTGAGGGACATTTGGGTTGTTTCCAGCCACTGACTATTACAACTAAGGCTTTATTACTCTTGTAGAGTACCTGCATTGGTTCCTAGAACTGATGTCTTGTGCTTGCAGAATTACCTGTGACTCCATCATTAGAGAACCTAACACCCTCTTCTGGTCGCACAAGGAAATGCACTTGCTGGTACATAGCCCTTCCTTTCCTGTATACGTAATTAATTTTTAAAAAGAAATTAAGATTCATTCTTGTTAGATAACTAATTTGCATTTGACTAGGTCCACACTGTACAGATCCCTGGGTTTAAAAGAACATAATATCCAGACAGCTAATTGAGTTCCCATCTTTGAGACCCCTCTTTGCTACTGGGAGATATTGCTTAACTTCTCAATTAACTTTGCTTTCTTTCACTTCTACTGTTTAGCTTGCCATTCCTTGTAATCAAATAGCACATTCACAGTATCATATTGATATGTCAGAATCTGCTAAGTCTCCTGGAGGCTTGAAGTCTCCTATTGCTCTTAGAATGCTGAGCCATTATGAGAAAACTTGCAAATGGTCCCCTTGTCAATAGAGACAACTGGAAAGTGCCCACCGAGCTGGGTATGGGCTGGAAAGTGATCCTAAAATGTAAAGAGACCATTCATGAATTCACAAAAATAAGTAAGTGCTTATTATTTAAAGTCACTAGTTCTGGGCGTGTATTATTTTTCAACAACAAAATAGACCCAATCTTGACCTCAGGAAAACTGGGACAATGATTCATGTAAACACTTGGAGACGTGTGCTACATTCTATAATTCAAAATTCATCTGTTCATTTCAATTGGAGAATGTCCAAAAACTCTAGATAACAAAAAATCTATTTGATTTCATGGAACTAATTTTTTGTAGTAATAGAATATTAAAGAAAATAAAAAGTCCCTGGGATGATATAATTTCTTATAAACTTTTACAAACATGGAATAAGGTGTTTGGAAAAAATCCCAGTGCCATGTAATAGCTATTCTTAGTTTAAAGTCTAGTGTATTTTGCATGAGGCTATTTTCTATAGCTATAATAACTTCAGAGTTAATAACATAAAGGTATTTGGATATTGTTTCTGTAATTATTATTGAGTTTATATTTCTTAGAAAAATGTTTCTCTACCACTTATTCACAACTATGAGTTGATATTCCAGATTAAGAAATTTTTACCTAGTTAATACATATTGTGCCAAAACATGTCTGTCCTGATAGAAGGAAGATGGATTAACTTGAGACATAAAAGATACAAAGAGAGGCTTTATGAGGACATACTCTCACCATTAATTAGTCTTCTTTGCCCAAGCTATCATTGCAGCAAGGTGATTGCGATTGTGGGTAAGCATAGGCAAATGAGATTGAGCCACAGAAATGTTCATTGTTTATAATATGCCTGCATGTAATCATGGACTCATAGTTTGCATATCAAATATTTTTTATGAAGCCAATCTAGTTTGAAGGCAGAAAAACAATGGAATCTTGAACATGATTTCAACTTATAGCAGAAAACTAGAAATTTATGATAATTGATTTTGTGTTTAGGTCCTTAGATTGTGCTTTATAAAATGCTTACATAGTGAGTTAAATAACTATTATTATGTTTCTCTAAACATGGTACCATCTTTCTTAGTCAGAAAACTAAAATTACCCAATGGAAAATTAAAAAATAATTAAACTAACATATTGAAAACCACTAGAAGTAATTAAATTCTTCCAAATATTTTAATATTATAAAACTTGAACTAAACATTAGAATCTTTTCTAAACTACATATAATGTAAAAATATTACATGAAGACAAAATGACTAAAAGTAACATATCTACTTAAACCATACTGAGGAACTTTGGGAAAAGTAATGGACAAACCTTCTAAAGGACAGTTGATGGCCACCCTGTGCTATGCTGCTTTGCCAGCAGAGCATTTGGTTTTCATTCATGTTTTCTTCAGTCAAGCTTTAAAAAGTACTCAACAGTTATAGATAATTTAATGGATGAGAGCAACCATAAAACTATCAACGCGACCTTCTAAGATTAGGCTTTCAAATCTGCCAGAATATTTGTTTAATTTCTGAGTTGAAACAGACATTTTATGGATGGAATAATACATGTGCTGATACATAACACATAGTTATCATTTACCATTTATGAGTTATCAACTATAGTTATCAATTTATTGAAGTTAAAAGTGTTTTTCTCCTTACTCTGTCTTCTAGAAGGAAAAATTGTCAATTATATATTTGTCAACTATGTGCCTACAATTCTCCTGCTTTTATTTATATAAAGCACAAAGCTATACTCTTCATTAAAAGGAAAGTTACCTGAAAACATATTTTACCCTCTGTTTCTTCAAGTACAGCATTTTAAAATTTCATGGTCCTGTAAAGTGCAGAGTCTATTGGTTAAATGCATACTAGGTAAAAAGCATGCTTAATTTTTTTATGTTTTTTTTTTTAAAGCAAGGCTGTATATTTTTAAAATGTCTAGAATGAGTTAGCCAAGTGCAAATTTAAGATGTTGATGTGAAATGAGACAAATAACATTTCAAAACTTAACTTCTGTTCAAATTTATCCCTGTGCACTAAATAGGTTTCAAATAAATAATTCAAAATCATCGTCAAACCACATTGCCTAGTTACGTTGCATATGTAGATGAAAATCACTTATATGAATGTAGTTGGAGATTAAGAAATGCATACTGTATTTGAAGAGGACTTCTCATTTCATATTAAGACTCCAAAATATTTTCTTAAAGTTGATGTAGGTTTTATTCTAAGTGCTTTCCTGTCTTATACACTGTAAATCAACTTATGAAATGCTACCCTGGATCCTATACTATGACATCTTCAAAAGAAATATTTGTCTCTAAGCCAATAAAACTAATCATATTCTAATGAAACTGAAATTCGAAATTATTACAAAATTGAAAATGTTTGTGGATATGATGTATGTAGAAGTATACCAATATAATAAGCTACCTATTTAGACGTGTATCCATAAAATATTTGACCCTGCTCACAATATGAATATGTAGATATAATCATTATACATATGCATATATAGCTATACAGACATTAAGTTTGAAGTATAGATATACATTCACATATAATTGTATATTTTCTTGGGAAAACTTTTTTTGAACTATAATAATTATAGATTTTTTTTTAAAAATTAACATTGGTTTCACTCATGATTAAGTCAGTCATTACTTGTGTTCATGGACATCTTGGACCATAGCCTGTGGCCTAAATTAAGTCTAGCCACACATATGCAATAAGCCAATTAAAAGAGGAAAAATAAGCAAATAAGGAGCCTGTAAGCATGATAAATTAAAAGGATATTTATTCAATGTAGCTACATTAGGAAGAAAGAACTAGCAAGGACATGAAGTCAATCTTCTATATTTTCATGCTATCACACTCATCACTTCCATGTGATACCCCAATAATTCCAACTTCTTTCGAAGCAGTTTTCAAAATAAAGAACAAGCAACACGGCATGATCAAAAATTCAAAACAAGCCTTTGTCAACTATCCAGAATAACTTGTCTTTCTTGACCTCAAAATTGACCCATAACTGAGAAAAATATTGGCAGGTTCATTCGCTATGTCAATTAGAAGATAGGGCAGATAGTATGTTTCCAGACCTCACACTGTGTATGATGAGAATTCATCTACAGAACAACTCTGTCAATGGCTGTGCTGAGGAGACACAGTGAAGAGTAATTAACATTTGCCACTTGATGGGAGCTAGGAAATTTTCTCAACCTGTGTCTCTGTCCCTTTCCCTCTCCATTGTCCTCTCCCTCCTGGTTTGTGTCGCTAACAATTCTCTCCCCTGCTAGATGTTAAGAACTCAATATGAAACTTACTTTTACAACACATTTTAAGTATATTGAGATAATTTCATATTGAGAATAGGTAGTCTTTTATTGCAAAATAGACATTGTGTGTGTGTGTGTGTGTGTGTGTGTGTGTGTGTGTGTATGCATGTGCATTACATCTCTTCCAAGGTCTTTCTTGCAATAGAATCATTTTAATATGTTAAATATTTATAACCACATAAAGTACATATCTAGAGACAGATGCCATTGTCTTAAGTTCAGGCTTTTCTTAGAACATTTGCTATTCCTTTGTGGAAAAAAAATACTGTAGTCCATGTCTTACAGAGCCTGAGTCTGAATCACACAGGATATGTATGTAAATATGATTTTAAGGATCTAGTTGTATGGTAGATTATAGAGAAGACTGGTTAGCAACTACACTAGAAAGTATTGTCCCTCTAGAAATCACAGTAAGGAAGGTAATTTTGCTAGGTAATTTTCCTGGGTTCCTACACTTTTTAATAAAAGAATTTTTAAAAGTAGTCAGAAGGAAGCTGAAGGGCCAAATTATTAAAGTATAAATGAATACCAACAATGCAGGGCTGAAAATCCTGGCATCTTCCTCAGGAAAGGAGATGGAAAGAATAGAGAAAGCTATGCCTTTTGAGTTAGTGTCTGAGAAGTAGAACTCAGATTTGATTGTTTTAATGAGGAGGAAGTATCTTTTCTTTAATGAGCCTCAACAAAGCCCTTATAATTTGACATTTTACAAGGGATTTTATGTCATTTGGAGAAGCAGTGGTGAAATTGTTTTTTATTATTATTACTTTTTCTTATGCTACCAGGGACAAGAAGACTTCAAAGTGGATCATGAGGAAAGGGGTCAACTCTCCATGACCTCCTAGCCTGCTATTATCTAGAGTATCCTCCTATCAAGAGATCATACACTAAAATAGTTTAGGTGTTTGGCTAAAATGGGACATTGAAATATTTAGGGTCTCTACATTTGTTGACTTTCCAAGCATCAAAGGTGCTGTAGGAAACTCAGAGAGAATTAGATTACAGCAAGAACACCAAAAAGAAGATTCACTGTTAATGGGAGAACATAAATTTAAGACAGCCTCTGAGAAGACAAAGTTCAAAGATACAGTGCATCATTATTGATATTATAATAAATATAACCCATTCTTACAATGAAAATCCGTATGTCCAATTCCAGAACCCTTCCCTAAGAGAGAGTGATATCGGGACTAGAATGTTGGTTCTAACTCTCAGGTATAGTTTCTAACTATTTGTGTTATGGAAAGGAAAGAAAACAAGAAAGCTGTTCATCCGCTAACTAGAATCCCAAACACTGCTATCGTTTTTTGTCTCTGACAAGGACAGGTATGACAAAGTCATTTATAGCTCTTGTCTTGACTAAGACAAGAATGGAAGAGTTCCTTTTCAAAGCCTTTACCTAAAGCAGTGGCTTTCAACATATGGATCCTTACCACTTTGGGAATCACATATAAAATATCATATATATCATTACAATTATGAAGTAGCAATGAAATACTTTTATGGTTGGAGTCACAATAGCATGAGGGACCTGTTTTAAAGGATCAAAGAAGTAGGAAATTTGAGAACCACTGTTGTAACGCTCCTGAACAGTATCTATCCCCTGGTCTCAAGAACAGTCCCCGTGTTCACTATTTGGCATGTATGAGCACATTTTCTCCATGAAGATACTTGAGCTGGAACAGTTCAGAAACAAGGTCACATCTGTGCAACAAGCAGTGAGCAAGAGCAGAAAGTCAAGAGACATTAACTGGAGAATCCTGTAAGTTATCATGAATACCTTCCTTCCACTTAGCCTGGCTTAGAGACATTGTTACATGTAGCCCTTGGATTTCTATTCTTTCTGTCAGCATATGATAGAAGAGTATAAGTTTTTCAAGTGCTTCAGTAAGTGCATGATTCTTTACTCTTGGCAAAGTAAATAAGATGAAAAGTCTTTTATAAAAAAAGGTTAAATGATGCAAAGGAACTTTCATATTTAAAGAGATTTGTAAAGAGGCCATCCTCAAAATCTCCCTTCCTCACTCCACATATTTCTAAGATCAAAGCGTGTGCTCAGAATTTCTGTGGTCATGCTTGCGTCCTAGTCTCAAAAGCTGTACTTTGCTTGTCAATATCACTATTTTATGTTAATCACTGTCTTAATTAGGTTAAAATGATTGTTATGAAATATAAAGACAAACAACTAAGGAAGGAATATGTTTATTTTGCTTAGACCACCACATCTGTCTATCACAGAAAAAAGTCAGGGCAGGAATTCAAGCAAGAACCTCAGAAGCTGATGCAGAAGTCATGGAGGGTGGTGCATACTGTCTTGCCCCATATGACTTGCTCAAACTGCTTGCTTATAGAACACAGGACCCCTAGCTGAAAAACCAGTTCCATCCATAATAACTAGGTAAGAAGTTACCCCTACCGGCTTGCCTATAGCCAGACTTTATGGAGGCATTTTCTTAACTGAGGCTGCCTCCTTTTTGATGACATTAGAGTGTGTGATGTTGACATAAAACTAGCCAGCCCAGTCACATAAAAAGGTGATAGAACTTGGATGACTCAGAAGGAGCTGGACACGACTTGGCCTCTGAAATAATAACCTAACAGGACCCCCACTGGCTTTGCTTACCAATCTCAGTTGGCACTGCTGTATACACTTGAATAAAAGGAAAACCTTTAGCCTTACAGAAATAGTTTGGATTCTGTGGTCATTTGCTTGCAATTGCAGACTCACTTCTAGGACACACAAAAGCAACATTCCAAGGAGAACACTCTGCTCTGATTGCTAGGTGGAAGTGCTGTTTTTGATTGTCTCACTGTATGATTGTAGAGTTTGAGTGAAACCACTTAACCAGTTTCTGAAAGGCACTTCCTGAAATTATCTAACCAGCATCCCAGGTACTTCGTTCTCATGATTAAGTCTGGGTGTTACACAGGCAAGGTCATTCCAGAGAGAACATTTATTTGTTCTCTCACTCCAACATACTCATAGACTCTGCCGCTACTGTCAGGACAATCTGAAAATAATTTTAACCTGTTTCCATCTAAAACTAAAACATAATTAGGCTCGAAACGCAAATATCTGGTGGAGTTATCTTTCTGGTAGATGAGAGCTTTGATTCCCTCACACTCTACAGTCTTGAATCCTGCCTCCGTTTTAGTTTACACTATGACCTGTTCAAAGGTTGGAGCTATTTGTCTGTACTTCATGGGAAACTCTTCAGGATTCCTCATTTCTATAGTTTTCCATGTTGGAGTTTGGAACTGACACAGTTTCTCCAACGGAGACTGAGACACAGAGTCATTTACTTGGTGAGATCCTAACACCCTTCCACTTAGGATGCTCCATTGATACACTCACCATGTTAGCTCCCATCAACTTTCTCTTTAAAACGATTCAATGATTTGTTTGTTTGGTTAGCTCCCACTCGCCCTCCACTTTCTTTTCAAAGAACACCGCCCATGAGGAATAGAGCCTGCTCTATCAGCCCAGGTCTTTTAATTGTTTGTATGTACTCTCCAGGAGTTTCAGGCTCTGTAAGTCCTGAGGCCCACCATAACATCCAATACCTGTAATTTAACATGCAAGAATCAATGATGTACATCACTGTTTTCTAATAACTATATATTTATTTACAAAAGCAGTCAGTGGGAGACTTACTCTATAAGTCATTGTTTGCTGAGCCCTGCACTCTATACGCTGAGCAAACTCAGCCATTATTATATACTATTGTAGCCACAGTCCCTCAACCTATGCAAGTACTCCATCCTATTTGTAATTTAATCAATACTATATAAAGAGCTGTCATTAGCTATTAATAGCCAAACAACATGATTTAAATAAGGTAGTGTATTTCTCCAATACACAAGTGAATTTTAGCTATAGAGGATGCTAAACAGGAAGGGGAGGGAGCATCATCTCTCTAGTGATTTTAATTCCTGGCTCCCAATTTTGTATCTGTATATTTGTCCACCTCAACATGTGGTTTTCATTTTCAGGATGATTCTGTGCATGCATGAGAGATGGAAGGAGGGAGGTCCATTTAATCCACTTCCTGAACTCTGATACCTGTCTACTTGCAGGCAACCGTCCTAAATTTAATTGAACAGCCATAGTTCCAGCTATGAGAGGATAGGAAACATAGTTCTTCAGCAGAGTAAGCCACAAATCAAAGCCCAACTACAAAGGAGGAATAGATGAAGGCCATTCAACAGACAAGCTGATGCCCATTATTGGGTGTTGCTTGGGATTTAGTTTCAGTATTGCATCTATGTGTCAGTTAAGGAGGCCCAAATGGCAGTTACCTGGAAAAGAGCAGATAGAACAATGGGAAAGAGGAATCCCTTTCTCTTCATCCTCTTCCTACCTTCTGAATGCATTAGTTCATAGACACAGGGGTAAAACCCAACAGCTTGAAAACGTTCAATTTTGAATGGAACCAGAAGTTCACAAGTGAGTGGCCTCCTTATAAATTTCACTTCATGATTAATGTGCTTGCATTCACTCCCATCTCCTGTTCTACACATTGAAAAACAAATGGTGTTTGTGTTAGGCTAGCCCCACCCACAATTTCTCAAGCAACTTTTTTTTTTGGGGGGGGGAGGGAAGGCAACCTGAAACACGTGTAATTAGAAATGTTTACATCTGTTTCCAATCTCTAAACTTGCACACAAAATCCTTCTTGTACTAGGGATAACACAGTGGGATCTTTTGTTTATTTGTGTCTTGGTCCTTGAACTATATGTAAACACCCACATACACAATGGGAACCGTGTTACATACCTAATAACTGTCACAGGCTGAGATTAGCAAGCAGGAAGAAATTGGGATCTTGGTGAGCAGTGTATATTTGATCTTCTACAGAAGTATAGTATACTTCAAGTTAGAAATTTGCTAAAAACTAATTGTTTTGCATTAATGAATCACAGTTTCTATTAAAAATGTTCACATACTGTTTTTAGAAATGCATTAAGCTATTCTTTTATTCTTACTTATAGTTTGCATCTACATACAAACTTGTGTTGACTTAAACACTTAGCCTTTGTTACAACTCTGCTTTGCTTTAGATATTATTTAAACTCTTTTCTTTTTTTTTCTTTTTTTTTTCTTTTTTTACTTTTTTGACAAATGGGGATTGAACCCAGTCCCTATGTTGCAAGGTAAGCAATCCACCAATTAAATATATCTCCACCCTCAAAACCAATTATGTTTTAGATGAAGTTATTACACTTTTATTTAAAAAAATAGGCCTTCTAGTTCTGTTTGGTTTTTTGTTTTTTTTTGTTTTTGTTTTTGTTTTTGTTTTGTTTTTTTGAGATAGGGTTTCTCTGTGTAATTCTGGCTGTCCTGGAACTCACTTTGTAGACCAGGCTGGCCTCAAACTCAGAAATCCGCCTGCCTCTGCCCCCCCCCCCCCCCCGAGCGCTGGGATTAAAGGCATGCGCCACCACTGCCCAGCTAGGCCTTCTAGTTCTTAGCAGACAATATGCCATTGTAATTTTGTATAATTTTATGTACTGAATACCTTAAAATGCCATTCCTAGTTAAGTATTTATTCTTAAGAATATCTTAGAATATGATCAAAATGTATTTTTTCCTTCTATTTCCCCAACCTTAGACATGCAAGGTGCTTTAGAATCAATCAGCAGTGGAACTTGTGCAAGTGAAAGAGTAATAATGTTTGGAACTTTATAAAGATTCCAGGTCTTTTTGTCTAGATATAGTGATTAAGAAAATTCTCAAGATTCTTTGGTTAAGAAATGTGTATTTTTATTAAGCAGTATTCTGTTGTTTTTGGTTTCAGAATACTTTGTTTCTACCTCTGTTCAGTTTAAGTGCCTTCTTCCTGGAGTGTGTGCAGGCATGTGTGCATGTCTATGTGCATGTGTGCATGCATGTGGGTGTGGGTGTCTGCTGTACAGATTGTGGAATCTTTTCTCCTTTCTTTCTGGAGAATCTTTGAATTCCTAAGCTACAGTTTCAAAGTTTCCTCTTCCCAATCTCTCTCCTCCCTAGTTTCTGTCGACCTCAATATTGTCTTAAGTTCTCTGTGCCAATGCTCTTCACAGAGCTGGTAGGCATTTCTGCAGAATGTCACCCCAGCTGCCTTACTTACTCCTGCTTTCGCTCTTGTTTTCCATTTGTACTACTGTATTCCTCCTTTCTGTTTAACATATGTGTATGAGTTCTTAAGCAAACAACATTCGGTCTTTGTGAAAGAGTAAATTTCTACATGACAGTAGTTTTTGAAGCAGTGTATTACACGATCAAGCCCTAAGGTGTCTCTTATTTGAGAACTATTTGTTTTTCTTCCCTTGAAAATGACATGGTCTGTTTAACTATGACATTTGATGAATTATCCTTTTGAAAACTAGCTGATTTTGGCATTCCATAAGTATTGACATTTTCTAAGTGTTCAGGAGATGGCTTAGTTAGTAAGATGCTTGCTGGATCCCACAGACCCATAAAAAGCCAAGCTTGATGGCTGCTGCATGTAATCTCAAGGGTAAAGAGGTAGAGAAATGAGAAATTACTAGGGTTTGATGTAAAGCCGTCCTAGCCTAATTGGTGGGTTTTAGGTTCAGAGGAGACCATTTTCCTCATATAATAAGGTGAAAAGCAACTGAAGCCTCTACAAACATGCAAATGCACCTGCACCCACAAAAATGTGCACACACACACACACACACACACACACACACACACACACAATGAAATGATTGCCATTTAGAGGGTACTTCAGATTGTCCTTATGCATGGTGATAAAGTTAAACAAATGCTAGAAAATGAATCCAATTGGTACTACATATTTTTTGATGCAAAAATGCAAAGGAATCTTTTCTGCAAGAATCTTCTCCAAGAAATGGCTTTCTTGGTAGTTTGAATAAAAATACTAAAAACAAGTGCTATATCTTCTCATAGAAGTATTAGGAATAGGTGTAGGTCCCATTTTTGTAGTAAAAAAAAGAAATCTAGATAAAAAGACATCCAGAAAAAAACTTGACCAACAACTTGCAGCAAAGGAAAAACAGTTATTTTCCGTTGAGACATCTCATACCAGCTTCTAGAACACTGTTTTTAGGATAGAGCTATTAAGTAGTTTTCTAGAATGTGTCAACAAAAATAAAATAGAGAAACAAAACAAAACAAAATAAAACACCTGTTTCTGTATTTGCTTGTAGAAGAAAGATTCAGCCCAAGCACATAATAATGGGAAGACCAAGTATGAATCAAGGTCATTGATATTAATGTATAAAATGTCATTGAGAGACTTTATTCCACATACTAACTAAAAAATCAATTAAGAACATTAGAAGTTTATTGATGATTAGCCACCAGTTTGCATAATACTTAAATTATACTTCATACCTTTTCTATTTTAAGCAACATAAAAGTCAATTTGGAGTATCAATACCAGTTTTTAGGTTACTAAATTCATGTTAATCTCTATTGTTTGCTAATTTATGTGCCTTCTTGAACATTCACATTCGAACAAAACAAATAGAAACAAAGTAACCTTTCATTTGATAAATTTAGCAAAACATGTCAAATTTTGCCACTTGCTTGAGAGAAACAGTTTGTTGTCTGATCTATTCTATTCTTCATAGACAAAATTCAAGGGGACTATGTTTCTAGACCTTCCACTTAGAAAGATGTTCCCTAATCAAGCCACTCAAAAGGTACTTATAGAAACAAATGTTGTCTGACAATATGAGTAAGCCACTGGGCCCTATGTCCAAGCCAGACAGAAGGCAGCAGAAGGTACTGCTGGTGTGATCAGAGCAGAAGTCTCAAAGGAAGAGAAATAATCCGTCACCACACATGTCATCATATTTGTCCCATGAAAAAACAAAATTAAAAAAATCATAATACCCAACTCTTCTTTCCTTCTTCCCTCTTCTGCCCAATTTATTAGACTTTTTCTGTGGTTCTTTACACTTTTATCTACATCAGATCTTCATTTTTCAGAGACAAAAGCTGACACTCACACAAATAAGCTTATTTTCTGCAGATGTTATTTGTCGTTTCCTAAGAACGATTTGATAACTAGCCTTCTATGAATTAAATTCCTAGAAATGGGTACTGTATGCTTTTGAGCTTTGTTGTGTTGTTGTATTAATTATTGTTGTGTGTGTGGTCTTCAATAATTTACCTAAACTTGGCTTTTCAATTACAAAGCAAAACAAACAAACAAAACAAAACAAACTATGACAACAAAAAACCTATGTCATCTACATTCTAAATGCAGTCACCTTCCTTGCTTAATTCCTGTCCCTGATGGTTTTTTTTCAGCCAGATATGTATGAGCCTCTGTTTCCTATAGAAAATTACCTTCTTTAGCTCCATGGTGCTCAGTCTTCCCCAAGCCTTTACTCTAGTCTACTTGTTGGGTTCATACATCTTTCTTCACTTGTCTAACACGATTGATCTTCACTTCACTTTGCTCTTATATCAGGACATTTCAGATTTTTGTTTGTTCATTTGTTTTTTAGGATAAGTATCAAGCAACCTTAGCTAAGGATGATCTACCACACAGATGTGCATCAACTTGACTCCTATGTATTTGGCTTCCAGGTGTTTTTGCCATATCAGCTATCTTTTAGTGTTCTTGACTCTAATTGATATTCTTTATGGTTTAATCCACAAATTATATTTATTGTTCCAACCAAAATGTGTACCATCTATCACAGCCTAAGCCTAAGCAGTTGAGAGAGTCCAGAGTGCTCCATACATGTTTCTTCTAAAATGATTACCTAGAGAACTATCCTAAAGGGTCAAACATCTTATAACACAAACCATTCTATTTCCCAACTTAGAGTTTCCCTGCATACATCAGTATAATGTGTATTATATTTGACTTTTCTTTTTTTACAAAACACATATCAGGATTAAGGTTCTACTGGTTCCTCTGTCGGAATGCAATTCTAACAATCTGCTATGTTTATTATTCTGTCATCTATTATTACTATATTCATCATATTTTCATGTTATTTCCCTTATCAAATTGAAAACTCATGTAGAATAACCCCATTTCTCTTTCTTCTAATTCACCCTCTTTACCATATTTATGGTATGGATTTTAACATCTTATCTTAACTTGCTGGACATTTGGGTAGTAAATAAATGGTTCTTTTAAACAGAATTCAATACATGCATGCTTGGAATTTAAATGTAAACCACTTACCTTTTTTTTTCCCTTTTTTCTTTTTTTTTCTCTCTTTCTCTCTCTCTGAACCTTAAAACTAAAAAGGTCTTCAAGGCTGTGGACTTCATTATGATAGCTGTATTCTTCTCTATTCTGAGGCTATCCTTATACCTGATGGGACCACTGGAGCCTCTACAAGACTGCCAAAGAACTGCAGAAAACAGCAAATAGAAATGACCATCTCATTTTATTACGACCGTGGCTCTTTCTATTTCAGAAAATCTATATGTCCAACACACTGGGATGAAAGAAAACAGGCTTGCTCTCTACTTTACCATAGTGAGCTAGTGAAGCACAGTCCAGGTTTTGTCAGTGTGGGTCTCCTTGGCTGGCCCTCTTTCCTAGACTATTATGAGAAGAAGCTAGCATCTGCGCTCAGGCTTCTTTCTGTTTGCTTGCCTGCTTCTTTTTGTTTGTGTTTTATAGGCTGGGGATGAAAGAGGATTTTTCTGTGTAGTTGTGACTGTTCTAGAACTCTGGAACTGGCTCTGGAAACCATGGTAGCCTTGAACTCAGAGATCTGTTTGCCTCTGCCTCTCAGATTCAAGAACACTGGTGAACTGGGTATTATTGTGAACAAATGACTGACTTGGGAAAGAACTACATGGTATACATGCAGGATAAAGGAGTACAAAGAGAAAGAGGAAATGGAAGAGTAAAAGAAATGGGCTTAGAAATTATAAGTATACCCATATAAAAGTCCCTTATAAAAATTTAGCTCTGGAATGTTTCACTTGATTTTGAAAACTTTAATTATTGCCTAAACTGTTATAATCGAAGAAGAAACACAGACTATAGACTATGATCCAAAACATATGTTTGATTGACAGTTATGAAATCTGAAAGTACTTAAACTCTAGATCAGTACATAGGCCTTGCAGATATAACTAATATTACGACTAATCGTGACAGCTGGCAATGTATCCATTTCTCCGACTGCCTCGAGAGTACTGTGGACTGTTTTTCACCCTAAGAACTGTCTTTATTGAATTTCCTCAGGTAACCTGGCTTCAGGCAGCTTCCCTTATGGTAAAACTTGAGAACATCTTGTTGGGTCTAGCTAAAACTCTTTTCCATAATGTAAATATATCTTCCCCGGAAAACACCCCAACATGTTTTTATATGACATCATCTCTATTAAAATAGAATTGCTTTCTCTATTTTTCCCAACCCCACAACTCCTTTAACCAATATTCACATGCTAGGATGGGAACTATGTACCTCGACAGCTAAACCTTATATCTTTCTTCGCTAGAATGGATTTCAGTATTTTCAGAAAACAAATTTTGGGGTAGACTTTTTAAACATGAATTGCCCATATCCCAAAATAAGGAAAAAATAATATTAAGTCTAGATAGATGTTGATCATGTTCCATGTGTTGTAACTTTAACAAATCAAGGGCTTGGAATATAGACCTGATGTAGGGTATTTATGATGAACAGGTAATGTTCTAAGTTCAATATAAACTCTAGGTGGATAGATAGATAGATAGATAGATAGATAGATAGATAGATAGAATAGGTGTAGGCATGCTGGCTCAATGGCAGTTCAATTTTCATGTTTTGAGAAACTGCCTCCTATTTTGCACAGTGGTTATACTGATTGACATTTCAAGAAATAATGTACCAATGTTTGCTTTGTTCTGTATTCTCACAGTCACTTTGATCAGAGTCATCCTTAAAAGGATGATTTGATAACCCAATTTTAGTTTTGATTACTCTTTTCTTGTTGCTGTATTTTTATCAGTTTGCTAACTGTAATGTTTGCTTTGAAAAATATTTATTTAGATACATTGGTTAATTTTAATTATTTTATTCTATATGTTATTTTGGAGTTCCATCTATGTACTCAACACCAACCCCTGTCAAATGTATAAGCTAGAGTTTCTCAAATTTCTATAAGCAACTTGAAAACTATTCTCTCTTCAGGATAATGGCATAATAGTAATGTTCTAAACCAGCACTTACTCTTTACAATGTGATATAGATACAGATATAGATAGATAAAGATATAGATATAGTTATAGATGGAGTGATATAGAGATATATAATATAGAGATAGAGATATAATAATAGAGATAGATTACATTGAGTTATAGTTTATAGCTTATTTATTATACATATGCAGTCCATAAACCTTTAGCTGCAACCTCATATGAATTCTCATAAATTTAAAAAGTTCCAAAACTAAATAGTTGAAAATCACTTAAGATAAGGATTTTTTTGAATAGAGTAAATAATCATGATTTCGAATACTTTTAACCCTTCACTCCCTAAGGGAGCATAAACATCTAGTTAGTTCATGGAATTCTCACTCTTTACTGTGTCCAAAGCCCTAGGTGTTCATATTCTCCTTCTCAACAAATGCATGCTCTGTTTTTTTCTCATTTAGCACCACAAGAGAAGGTGATAAACTATCAAAACTACATAAAAAATCAAGGTGCCATTTGCCTACTGAAAAGTGAAAATATGGCCCAAAGAAGAGTTAAAAGTGAAGATAACGCTGGGAAGGAATGTGGTAACTTAGACCAGAGGAAATAGGGAAATTTTTCAGCTCAGTTGTGTTACAGTACTGACTATATTGGCTAAAACATAGACTCAGCCTCAATATCCTGTGATGAATTTATGGATTAAAGAAATATGATGTGTGTGTGTGTGTGTGTGTGTGTGTGTGTGTGTGTGTGTAAGATTCCATTGCTTATGCAAGGCTGTGACAAAATTAACTGACATTGTCTTAAAGGAGAAAAAATGCATTTTGGTTTATGATTTCATAGAGTCTTAGTCTCTTGGGCCAGAAAGATATGGGGGCAGGGATTAGCCCATCAAGCCAGTAGGTCATGAGGGGATAGCTTAGTCCATCTAGCAGAAGAAACATGGAAGAGTGGCTCAACCCTTTAAGCAAAAGACTGAGTGGGTGAATGACTATCCATCAACTAAGAGGACATAAAGGAGTAGCTTAGCCCATCTAATGGGGAAAACATAGAAGCTTGGATCAATACATCAAGCCTGAAAAAGTGGGCAATGGCTCAGACTATGGTGTTAGAAGCAAGTGATTTGGGCTTGTGAATATGGTGGTGGACCAGGAAGAGGACAGGGGCCAGAAACAGGGCTCCTGATCTAATCATCATGGGTCATCCATCCCTAATGATATAGTTCTGGCAGCTATCCTCAGGTTTTTTTTTGTCCATATATTGGTTTTATATTGAACATTAATATTACTGAGTTCTTCCTTGAAATCCCCCCTAAAAAGAAATGGTTCAATGGCTGTCCACCTCTCAAACAGTATTGTAAAATTTAAGTCGTATACATTTTGATAAATTCACAATCTTAACAAATTATGACAAAACTTGGAATTTACATCTGATATGGGCCATCAAATTTCTGCTTAATTACCCAGTTTCCTTCTGCTATCATGGATCATAATATAACATTATTGTCCACTAGGCACTTGCACTCTTTTCAGGAGATACTGGTCTGGTGCTTTTCCCACGTGGTTGTGCTAATTCACTGAACTGCAGGAGTTTCTCTCAGGCTTGGGGTTCTTCCTTCATTACCTGTCTCCCTCCTGTCAGAAGTGATTAATTGTGACCTGTACTTCTAAGCCCCAACATCTTAGGACCCCATAGTGCCACAAAACTAGCGAACAAGAAATCAAAATAGGATCTATTGGGATAACATTCTGGGTTCCAAACACAATAATACACAATGGAATATCATTCATCCTTAGAAACAATGAAATCCTAATGGCAGCCACATGACAGGAAGTGGAAAAAAAAAATCTCTTCAGTTCTCCTAAACTGTAGTAGAGCTGCCAGTGTTTAAAACAATCTAGGATGTAGTTCAACATCACAAGAAGGATACAAAGTTTCAGTCACATAAAAACAGTATTGGAAGGGAGGGAAATTTTAGTATCCTCACATAACTAGTACACACTGTGTGGATATTCCATAAGTAAGCAAGTAGCAGCATATTGAAGCAACGCAGTCCTAGAAACTCATTATAACTAAACATCTTCAAAACAAAATCTAAAGTTGCTTACAATGATGACATTAAAAAAAAAACCTAGAGTAATAATGCCCTTTCCCCCAAACTGCTACCCAGCACTTAGAAAATCAGTCTTTTCTTGAAACTTGAACGAACAGCATTGAGAGCCCAACCTCCAGGAATTCTGTCTGTTTTCTCTCAAGATGCTGGGAATCCGTTAACTCTCTCTTGCTGCAAGCTAGGACCTTGTTGAGAAGAGCTGTCAGGGGATCTACAGAACTACTATTGGTCAGGCTTTGTGAACAGTTCTGATTCCCTTGAGAACAGACAGACAGACAGACGCACGCACGCACGCACGCACGCACGCACGCGCACGCACACACACACACACACACACACACACACACATACACACAGAGCAGAATTATGCTTCAGATATACCTGCTATCTTTGTGTTGTATGTCTCCAGGCTGAATTTGAAAAGATGAACTCCATGGCAAGCTCTTTTACAGAATCATGTCTGCCAAGTCTCACAATGAAGAAAGCTGTCCCTGCCTGCCACACACTACACCTCCGCCTGGGCCATGGTGGCAGATTTCTCTGGGTCTGTTCTAGTGGATAAATATTTCCCTTCCTCATTTTCTCTAGGCCAACCCTGCTCAACAGCACAGACTGCAGTTCTGGCCAGCTGTCTGCATTCCCAGGCTTCCTTATCAGGAGGAGTGGATTAACACTCGGTTTTTTTGTTTTGTTTTGTTTTGTTTTGTTTTGTTTTGTTTTGTTTTGTTTCACTCAGTACATTTCCACCACTACTGGTTTCCTCTCTAACTTCCTCTGCTCTTGTGAATCTATACAAGAGCAAAGCCTTTGTTTGCAGAGATCCTGAAGAGATTCCCCAGTTTTAGAGATTCATTAGATTCAGTAGGCCTGATGCTAGTCTGAGGGCTGGGGTTGAACCAGGGCTAAGGAGATAGTGCCTGTTTTTCTTCCCATTTACGTGATCTCAGGAAATGCGTATATTCTTGACTGTTACCTTCAGTCTGTACTGTCATCTAATTCAGCTACATAGAATCTAGTCAGGTTCGTAGTGAAGCACACATATTTATTTCCCACACACCACTGGGAAGCAGCAACATAGCTTAAGGAAATGTGTTGGGAGATAATGATTCACCCTTCAACCCAGCTAGTGACAAATACATCCAAAACAGGTTTTATTTGTTCTAAAGTTGGCCAACTGTCAGCAATACAATTATTTTATCATGAGCTACTCTAATACAAGAACATAAGTAGCATCTATCTATGAGAGCGAATATCAGTTGCATATTTATAGAAACTTATTCTACTATCACACACATGTTCTCTGCTTTCCCTCCCACTGAATGCTTCTGATGAAACTAATCCAGGTCTTAATACTGTGGCTTAGAAGATGCAAGTAGCGAGAGGGAGAGAATTTGCAAAGCATCCTCTAACTGACATAAGCAAGACAGAGTGATTTTTCTTTTGCTGCTTGGCCTGACATGCTTAATCTGAGCCTGACAGATGGAACCCAGAAGTAAGTATTGGGAAAGAAGGGGGGCAGAGGAACTACAGAATAGGGGAAATTCTTGGGGCTTCTGCATATTGGCTACAGATGCACATATTTGGCCGTTCCACAGCTCCAACTCAATTCAGTAAGAAGCCTTGCTCATCTATGAAAGGCCCTTTATTAAGCTGCTTTATTACAGGCAGAAGCTTACTGCTGAACAAATCATAGATCTCTTAAGTAGAAAGCCAATAGTTACACATGCACTTCCTTAATATAAATTGCCCGCACATATGTATCACCTAGGATTGTGCCAAGATGCACATTCTGAATTAGAAACTTGGGTATGAAATCTTATATTTGTTTTTGTTTTGTGAAACCGAGTATCTTATAGCCGTCAATTCTGGCCTCTAACTTGCTGTATAGTAGAAGACGCCCTTGAACATCTGACTCCTGCTGTTACCACCCAAGTGCTGCTATAACAGGCGTGCACCACTACATCAGATTGATGCAAAATCTGAGAGAGATAATGGGACCTAGTGTACGTTAGGTGAGCATTTTGCAAACCAGACTGTACCTCTAACCTGCAATTCTGTGTGGTGAACAGCTTTCAGAAGGGATGTAACATATGGGAAGCTTCAGGTCATATTTGAATATGAAGCTTGCAGAATATGATAGAAAGCCATCATCTGCATGTGGGCTACACAGCCTGCACAATGGGTTATGATGGCTAAGCGACAGCGACAGGAGGTGCCATGTTAGCTTTCAGATTTCTCAGTTTTCTTCATCAAGAAATGACAGTTCACTCTCTCACCTGCCATATTCTATCACCTTGTGGTAAACAGCTGCGTGCAAACCTAGTTTACTACTCATACTAAATGGCAGGGTCTTAATCCTATGCAAATTGAAACCATTTTCTCGTCCTTATACTACAGACTTATATTAACTTAGCTAATGTTTGTTCCTAGAAGACTATGAGAGTTGTCATCATATTTACTCAAAAATAATCATAACATTAAGGGGAAGAGAGAAAATAATACAAGTTCTGGAGAAGAAAATGTGACTGACCTTTATGTTGAAAAATATTTTATACATAAGAAACAAAAAATTATGGGCAAAGAGTAAAATCTTGATGAATTATTATTTCATAAAAGTCTAATGATTTTGCCCTTTAAAATACACGTGGACTTATAAGTAAAAGCTAGAGGAAAATTTTTTTTCAAAATATTACTGTGAATAGGATTTTAAGTAGAATAAATAAATCCTTTCCAACTCAATGATAGGACAACAATCCCAGTAAAAACCAATTCAAACATTGTGAATAGGCACTTTATGCAAAAAAGGAAAATACAAATATCCTGCAAATGGGTATATGTCGTAATTTTATTTTATTTTTTTTAGATTCTTCTTAGGAAATTAAATGAAAACATTAATAAAACACCACTGAATAAATATTAGGATGAAGAAAATTAAAACACTGATCATATGAAGTGTTGTTAAAATTGCTTCCAAGATGAAGGACCTGAGGATATGACAATTACCTACAATTATACAAAACATTATATACATATATATCATATATACATATATATCATTACAAGAGAGGAGAGATCTGGAAGTCAGTTATTTTTTAAAAAGGCATAAAAATCCTTCTGGGTGGTTCTTATTTTTATTAATATGACTGTTGTGGTTCTGTCTGATATTTTCCTATCAGAAGAAGTGTTACCATGGCTAATTTAAATATGTGTTGATTGTCAGTTGCTTTCAACTACAACCCTGTCAATGAAAGGCTTCAATAATAAGGCCAATAATCCTATTATTGTGGAAAATAAGTAGAAAATATGATGGAAAGCTCCGAGCCAATATTTCTTTAGAATAGTTATGAAGGCATAGGAGAATGAGAGTCATAGTAGTGTAAGTCATGACAGTCACATTATCATCAGGAACATGTTTAATAGCATGTCTCCATTACTATGGAGAATGCCTTCTCTAATTTATTATTTAAGATTTTTACTTTATTGAATTTCTTACTTTTTATATGTCTAAGCTTCTCTCTGAATTTCTGATGATACTTTACCCTTAAATTATTTCCATTAAAATTTATGATTTTTATGAATAAAATCAAGTGTGCTCAGTTAACATATCACATTTTATTCATAATAATAAATTTATCTTATAACTCAGTCTTTTCCTATAGCAGACACATTATGATGTAAATAATCTCTAGATCATCCTGAATAAGAAAAAACGTTATATAAATTCTGAACTGTTATCAACATGGAAATGCTAAATACCATAAAATAGGAATGACTTCTTATAAACAATTATATAAGATTCTTAGGGACCTTCATAGAAAATTTATTAAAAGTAAAAATAAAAAAACTACAAAAAGTAAAAAAGAAAAAAGAAAGAACGAAAAATAGGAAGAGGTTGCAGCAGCAGAAGATGAAGAAGGAGGAAGAGGAGGGGAAGAAGAAGAAGAAAGAAGAAGAGGAAGAGAAAGAAGAAGAAAAAGGAGAAGGAGGAGGAGGAGGAGGAGGAGGAGGAGGAGGAGAAGATAATTCTATATTCAATCTATGGAAAAATCTCTAGTATTGCTATTATGCAATTTAGTTAATATAACAGCATTTAGCTTTTTTGTGAACATTGTATGTGTGTGTGTGTGTGTATGTGTGTGTATGTGTCAAACACACATGTACACGTGTGTGTGTTTGTGTGTATACTTGCAAAATCTAGAAAACATCCTTTGGGGAATTGATTCTCTCCTTGCACCATTTAGATGCAGAGAATGGGACTTAGGTACTTGGACTGAGTTTACAAGTATCCTCACCTGCTGAACCATCTCATTGGTCCAAGAACCTTTAGTCTTAAATTGTAAAAATAGTAATATTCCACTACATTTTCTCTAATGAATAAATTACTATATAAATCTCAAAATTAGAAATAAACTATGAAGTAAAAATTTCACTTTTTGTTTAATAAAGATAAATTCTATTTTAGAATCTTTTCCAAAATCCAGCCATCTCACACACACACTCTATTCTCCTGTTGACATTCTGCCCTCCATGTTTAGCAGGTTTTGAATTCCTTTCTGTACACTTTTTTATCCAATATTTTCTTGCCTTCTCTTACCTTCATGTAATAAAATCTCCACATATTAATTTTCCATGAAAGGAGAAATTTTAGGCCTATATGCTTTTTGTTCCAGTTGGAAAGATTTGTGTGAAGAGAATGGATTGTTACTTACAAATATCTTTGCATGAGCTAAGGAAGAAGTCCTTTGTTCATTACTAAATGATTCTGTGGCTGTGCCTTGGGTAGCATGACATGAAGAAGGAGGGTGGCTTTGGTTGATGTCCTACTCTCCTTGAAATGAAGCTTCAGAGATGGCCTTGCCTTTCCATATAGTTATTGAAAAAAAAAACAAAAACAAAAACAAATATCCATGCCCCAAACCTAGAAATCAAGTCCTTTTTTATTTTTTTAAACCTGTAAGTTGACATAAGATGTAATCTGCATTTTGTTTTACAGGCCAGTAATTAAAGAACCACAGGTAATTCCTATTTCTCAGTTTTCTATTTCTAACATTTTAAAGGTAGAACTAAGTGATTCGAGTACACTGTCATATTTTGAAATTTATGTCTACTACTTAAAATAATACAGGCAAACTATGAAAACACAATCTCTTCCTCCCATGGTGGCTGATTGCAGTTATTAGTTCTTGGATAAATACTGTAAATTCTATGTCAACCTCCAGCTCAAAAGAAAACTCAACTTTGGGGATTCTATTAAACTTATTTTAACCCCACTTTAAACATGAGCTGCCCCAAAGTCTTATACAAATTCATGACCTACTAGTGTTTGTTTATATTCTTACCTCATTGTGACTGCATCAGTAAGGAGAGGTGAGTGTTCACCCAAACATTACTGCACACCCAAAGGATGTACTAATTGAGCTCTACCAGTCTGTATATCTACATCAATCTCATGAAGAAGCTCCCATTCATTTTTCTCAGGAAAAAGTGGAGTCAATGCAACTTATCTTCCAATACAACATATTTGGAATATTTCACAGGCAATTAAATCCACAGAAACACTTATAGCTCTTCTTTCATCCCATTTGACACGCGTCTTGCCAGGGTTCTGCACTGGCACCTCTGTACCAGAAACCACTGGGCTTCTCTGCTCTGGGGTCCACGGTACTTTTCGTTTTCAGTCACGGATCCCGGTTACCAAACCAAGCTGGCAAATGAAAAAAATAACTCAGCTGAGGCCATTACACCCACCAGTGAGCTCTGTCTGTAGCTAATTCCTCCCTGAGGTTTCTTTCTCTCCACTAGCAAGTTCTTAAAGGCCTAACGCCAGGCTACAGCCTGGTGCCCCTTGTCTGAGGTTTCAATTAAGACGTGGAAATATCAAAGAAGAACCAGGCAGGCTTGTCCAACAATGCCTCTCCTTTCTCTCACATTTCCAATTCAGAGATGGCAAGACACTAGGGAGAAAAAAAAAAAGTGATTCATTAATCCTCATAACAGACCCATGAGGTTTAGAGAACAGACAGACATGAAGCCAGCCAGCAACAAGACCAATTTGAATGGTTCCTCTGTTGGTTGTATACATTGGGAGCTGACTGTGAAATCTGTATGGACGGACTGAACCCTATGGCTAACCTCATGGTGCAAATGTGTTGATCAAAGGTTCTCTGTCAGTATCTGATTAAGAGCCATGTAAGAGCACTGAAGACATTTCCTTCTGCTTCACAACTTTGATTACAGGGGTTCCTGGGGTGAGCGTTCCTGTAAGCAGTCAGCCAGGTCCCTGGGCTCCAGCTGTAGCTATAGGGTTTCCCAATGGCCGAGCTTCCTGTTGCTGAAGGCTTCAATTCATTCACAGCTTGTAAATCAGTAGCCTGTAAATCAAGAGATCGAGCGACTACTGTTTAAAACACAGTTTCCTCAACAAGCTTCCTTCTGGTTTTGTTTTCATATATCAAGGGCATAAAAAAAAGTGTCCAAATTTTAACACCTGGTCCAGCGGGGCTCAGCAGGAGAGGCATGCTACACTGTGCTTCAAGGTTTTGTTTTTGTTTCAGTGGAGCAAGGATGTAGTGGCTAAAGTCAAGATAGCATTTACTTAGAGAAGTGATAGGAGCCTATTTCAGGGAAATATAAATTGCTGATGCTGTGTGTGTTTCAGCAACTTCGAATGTCTAATGGGAAATGTGTAAGACTAAAATGAACTTGAGTCTAGACCTTCGTATTTGTTTTGCTTTCCAAAAGGAAACATGTATACATAAAATTAGAAATTGATCTGACATATGTAATCCAACGATTTTGAACACTTTGCAATGCAATGTCTGTCAAAAAAATGAATGAAGACAGGATTGGTTAATTGTAAGAAATATCTTTTGGGAGTGATGAACTATACCCAATAAAGCATTAAAAATTTCACTGCTGAAAATGTGTCAAATGCAGACTTTCCCCTTTCATCTGTTACTATGGGGCATTTTGGATGACAATAACAGATTTTACATAGTCTGTAATTAGTTTCGATCATTAGTGTTATGTTTACTTAAGGATGCTTAGTTTTGTGAGATGTAATTTGTAAATATGAATATTGTGTCCAAAATCAAGATTAAGTGTTGACATATAATATCAAAGAAAATTATTTACATTTTTACACTGGCCCCAAAGCTAAATATAATAAAAAAATTAATAATAGTAATGGAGCAAAAACTTACTCTATGTTTCTTTCAGAACTGTGGACGATGGAGATATCAGTTCTCTGTGCCTGGGTGTGCAGATATTCACCACAAGACCAATGCAGCTCTCAGAAAGGAATCTTTGTAAACTAGAAATTCCATCTTTGAAATAGAAAGAGGGTGAGCCTTGGCTCTACTTTTGGCTAAGAATGCTAAGACAACTATTCAGGAAGACATACGCAACTACAGCACAGCATTGTCCTAAAGGGTCTTGGTTTAGCTACCCAGTATAGCATCTGGAGAACTCTTCAGGGAGCAAGCAGAGAAAGAGACAATGTCCCTGAGGTGGCATGTTTTACTTGCAGGAAAACTATAGTAGTGTGAACAGTTTCAAAAATCAAAAGAACTGAACGAGTCTAGTGGCTATGATGAAAGGAATAATTAAACTCTCCCAGAGATTTGGAAGAAGGAAAGCAAAGATATGGGAAATGCCCTTCTGTTAGGATAGAGGACAAGACTGTAGATACCATCTTTGTGGTCCCATCCTAAGGGAGCAGAAGTGGAATCAAATCCCAGGAAGGAATTGCAGTGGGGCTGAACTTTGGGCAGGCAGCATGGAAGTTGAGCCTCTCTGTGTCTTCAGCTGATGGCAGGTGACAAACAGCCATACACTTCTGTGCAAGTCAACAAATGAAAACACTAATTTTTCCTCCCATTTGTTTTACATGTTAATTGTCCCTCTCCCGTTGGTCTTCAATGTTAACGTTTTAGCTGTCTCCCTGTGTCCTCAAGTCTTCTTTACTGCCTCTCCTACCAACTGCTTCCTGCTGGCTTTCTGTCCTTAGCGCCCCTACTCCTTATAAAAATAATTTGAATTTCCATAATTACCATTTTAATTTATTATCTAATCCATATGCAGGTCTTAAAATAAATATACATTTCTTCTCAATTAAGGAAAAGTTTTACAGATGAAAACACATTTTCGCTACTTCTTTATTGCAAATCTTCTTGCTTATGCCCCAAACTCAGAACATATAGAGCAGCTCCTTCTCTCTTCTTGCTCACTCCAGGTGGGTCAAAGCTCTTTTCTTACTGTCAGTTACAAACAATTGTGCTTTCTAATTTTTGTATCTGTTCATAACTGTCGTTTCTCTGACTGACTATACCAATCATCTCATCAATACTGTTGATAAATTAGTTGTCTTTTAGTCTTCATTGTCATCATGTATGTTTTTAATCCTATATTCTGCTAAACATTGCAGCTGAAAATAAACAACCAAAACTAGAGAATACCTTAGGCTTCTCATAATAACTCATGGGAGCATCCTATCTGTGCTTGAAAATTTGGGGTAGATCATACCTATAACTTTTCCATTCCAGTTCTCCATTAATTTCTAGAAAATAATAAAGATAGATAGATAAATAGATAGATAGATAGATAGATAGATAGATAGATAGATAGATAGATAGATAAATTTAGATTATTCTAAGAAGTGTACTATCAGTAACCCAGCTGTATTTTGCAGCAGACATGTTCAGTAATTTAATCAAAGCTGTAACATAGGTGTTAACATCCGTTTCTCTCAGTAACAAAACCTAAATTTGGGTCAATGAAAGAACCATAGGAAACTTCCTACTTGGACTTTAATGTCTCATACCATACTGATCATTGGCACGGGGTTTCGTAATGAAGCCAAGCTAAATTTCAAAGGTAAAATAAATCTTACTTTCCTGTCACCTTGCTGAAACTCTATGAATCCTGAAAAGAAGTCTGAATCTACAAGTATCACCTTAAAGTCAAAGACATTGCTTAGATTAAGAGAAGTATAAAAGAGATAAGAAAGTGTCTTCGTAGAGATATGATTATTTTAAGTATGTAAACATTTGATAAGGGAGCTTTATAATTACAAGGTGGGGCGCAAAGTGTTATAAACTCAACAGGAAGGAAAGAGTGGCTGGATAGGCACACTTACCTTGTGGGGATAATAAAACCTTTCTAGATAATAAAAGAGAGTGGCTAATTTAGCTATGAAGCTTTACTTAATCCATGTTAAAGTGACTTCTCTAGGTTCACATTTTTTTCATGCAATGCTCTTGTCTGTATGGTTACCTAGAATGACATTATTGGTGCAGGTTGGTGATGTAGAGAATGGCAGGGTGATGAACTATGCAAAACAAGTGAGTGAAATCCAGACAGGTGCTGTGGACCACACCTCTGTAGACCTCCTTACAGAGGAATCTTGGTTTATAGGCAATGGAAATTAAATCCAGGATTATATGGAAGGCCTAAGAGGATCTCATTCCTGGGAAAATAGGCTCAGACTGTTTGTCAGTTTAGAGTGTAAGAGCTTAACCAAGAGAAGAGAAAAATAAGATCATTGCCACGCCTGAATTATATTCTGTGACTAAATTTTTCATGGCAGCTTCCTGTTATCCCTTACGTTTCCCATCACTAATAAAATATTAATTACAATTTTCTTAGACACAATGTCCTTATTTATCATTTAATCTCAAAAACTTAACCCAACTGGCTATACTCAAAGTATCAATGTGTTTTAATAGTATGTAATTTTCCTTTCTTCTGATTCATTCACAATCAAAACATCCCAATTTCACCACCTCTCTTACTTAATGTATGAAAGAAAACTCTTCACCATCAAAGAAACAAGTCTTGGGTACACCATCATTTCTAGGATGTGGGAAGTATGCATATACATAGGTGTATATACAAATGGAGAGCAGAAGTTGACTTCAGGTACATTTCCAATCACCATTTGCCTTCTTGTTTTGAGACAGGGTCTCTTACTGAACCTGGAGGTGGTTGGTTAGGCTAGACAAGCCCCCAGGATCTTCCTAGGTTGAATGCTCAGGCTCTGGAGTTACAGTCACCCACTGTCACAGTGGACTATTATGTCAGTGCTGAAGACTGAACCCATGGCCTCATATTTGTGCGGGAAGCACTTTACCTGCTCAGCTGTTACCTTGGACTTCTCAGTATTAAACAATTTGTGAGAAAAAAAAATATTTATGACTTTCTTCCCATTCTGAGAAAATACAGTAAAACTTTATCTGAAATAATATATTTATTTCACTAAATTAAAACGGTAAACAAATACACTTTCCTCAGTCTTATTATCATCGGTGTAACAGATACATGATTATCAGACTGTCAAAGGAGTGTCATGTCAATAGACTCTCAGCTATTGGAGAAAACTTTCAAGTGTCACAACTCAACAATATTAAAATCTTCTTTAATTTTCTCCAAACCAGTAAAAATTGTACTATTATTTTCTTGTATTATATACACACATATTCAGGTAATTAAATTCTCCAGCATAACACTACCAGACATTAGGAAAAAGTGTAATATTAAATTATTTTGTCCAATATCTTAAAAGCCTCATCAGTATTCATAGGTAAAATAAACAACAACAATAAGCAACCAATTTTAATTCTTTGTAAGCTACATAGAATTCAGGATCTTAAGATGATCAACAAACACTCACTCCTTAAAACTGAGCTATATTTCCAACATGCCATTTATTTTCTTATAACATCAGTTTTAGTGAACTATACCATTTTGTTGTTGAGCTGTTGCTTTGTCTTGGTTTAATTTGTAGGAGTATTTAGTAAAAAATAACTCTCACATGTGTATATATATTTCCAAACTTTTGCTTTGTTTTCTTTCGTTCATAATATCTATATTGAAGTCAAGTTGAATTTAATGAATTCATTGTTTTACATGATTTCTGGATTTAGCACCATAATATTTTAAAATATTTAATTACTTGAGATTAATGTAAACTAATTAGCTGCCAATTTTACTGTGAGGCCACTGAAACTCATTACTATTTATAGACTAAGTAATATTCAAAGGAGATTACCTCATTTCCCCATTCCTGTTTCTCCCTCTAAACCCTTCCACCTATCACCTTCACTTTACTTCATATAACAACTTTTTCTTTGATTACAGTTGTGTCTGTGTGTGTTTCCGAATGTACAAATATGATCTAGTCATTTAATATAACGTGTATGCGTACTAGACAGCCAGTTGTGTGCTCTTCCATTGGAGAGACTATTTGCTGCGCACCCCGCCCTGGACATTCTCGAGTTCTCTGTGGCTCTTTGTCTTGTGTTGGACTCTTGTGAGCATTTCTCCTCATTAGTGTGCTTATTGGTTTCTAGATTATGATTTTAAATCTGTCACACACTTGAATTACCTGGCACGCTAGTCTAGTGCCTTTTTCTCTCACTGTATTTGGGTTCAATTAAAAATTAGTGCTTCAAGGTTTCCATGAGAATTTTCTAATATGAGCATTCAAATACCAAAGTAAACATTTCACGCATTTCATTGTCTAAATGTCATTAATGAACCCACCTTTTCTGGTTGACATACACATAACTCCACCATGTGACACATTCTCATTCATATACCGGATGCTTTCAGGTATGTGTGTTTATAATACTATATTTGAAATATTGTATTATATAGTTTGCACTAATTTTGTGCACTTGCTAATGTTCTTCATATTTGACTATAAAAATAAATATGACCTGTGGAATTGGCTTTGATTGAAACTAAACTTAATTACATGTTTGTTAGATTTAGAGTTGTAAATTATATATCATTAAATTCCATCTACCTCTTAAGATTTCTTTATTAACAGAATTTATTATTATATAGAGCAATAGTTACTCATGTAGTCACTGTCAGTGTGTGTGTTTGTGTTATAATAGAAATATGTAGTAGTTGTTGCCAAGATTATATAAACAAAAACACCTGGGAATCTATGGAGTAATGATTATTCTATCTTCTTTGAATATTAGTTAGTCTGTAAATACTAATGAGTTTCAGTAGCCTAATACAATAGAATGGGCTACTAATCACTCACTAACTCATTTACTTTCTAATTTATATTAAACAGAAGGAATTTTGTTTAATATACTATTAACTTCAAGATATATAAGGCAGAGGATGTCTTTTTTTAAGAAACTAATGTTGTATAGGCAACAATTGTATCTAAGTATGCAAAATTTAAATCTCACAAAGAAGGTGAAAAAAATAATAAAAGTTGGAAAAACTAAGTCTAATAGGTGTGTTTCAGTACTGACATTAACAATGAACTTGATAGTAAATTCATCAATGTTCCAAAGTCACTTAGTGTGATTTAAAAGAAGTGGAACATAATACTTTTTATATTACAATATTCATGCTGTATTTCAAAGTATATACTTATTTGATCTTTGAAAATGATTGATTTCGTATCAACAATGGTGTCACATGCCTTTTAAATTCCTTACCTCAGCACCTGCCATCACTGAATGCACAGTGTATTTTCAATTCATTGTGACTAAACCTGTTAATAGATACTTGGTTTGGGTTTAAAATACTTGTAAGACAAAAGAGCGGTTATTCCTGGTCTACAAAGTGAGTTCCAGGACAGCCAGAGCTATACAGAGAAACCCCGTCTCGAAAAAACAGAAAAAAAAAAAAGAGAGAGAGTTTATTGATAGCTTAAACATTCATAAAGAAACTTATACTTTCTGAATACATTTTAAGTTATTTATATCACAATTGCAAACTGATGATTTTAATTGTCTTTTCACTGTAACATACAGTTTATTAATTTTATTTTTTCATGTTATTGGTTCCATGGTTGAACTACATACTCTGGGAGAATCCAAGGGCATTTAGAAATATTTACTTTTGCCAGAACCAGTTTTGACATATTTTTTCACTTGCGAGGAAATGGCATTTGGCAGTTAGAAAGGGCTCACAATTCTCCTGCCTCTGCAGCAAAGGCCTGAGGGTAACTTGACAATTCATTTCTCATTCTCTGCAGAAACTAGTTCAGTTGAGAAGAAAATAATCATCATATATCACTTATGATGTCTGGAGACAACATTTTTCATGCAACTTCAAGACTTCTTCCATGTGAATGACCTGAAATAATAAGGACTTGAGGGTCTCAATGATTGGGCCAAAGGCTCTCAAGGTGATGCTGTTGTCAAGAAGAAACAGAAATGATCTTATCCCATATTCATTACATTAGGCTAAAAAAAAAGTGACAGAATTTTCTAAGTTTCATAAACTGATATATTTAAAGTCATTGCTGTGCCATTCCATTGCTCTAAAGTATATGTGTTAAGTGAAGCATTATTATTGAAAGACAAATAATGTAAAGGACATAGTAGTTTAAATCAACACACATTTTCTTTAGTTATTTAAATTTGAGTAAGCAAATATTATATTTAACTGTCATGTTGTAAATTATTAAAACTACACACATATGCACATTCCAATGAAGAATAATTCTTAGATGTCAGTTAAATTAAATTATAACAATTAGAATCTGATGAAAGAATTCACATAGCTCTTTGTTAACATTAAAATCAATAGTGAAGTCAGTTGACAAAATAGTATTTATGGCCATTCCTTATAATACCTGAAAGATATGATTCTCCTTGTTCATTTTTGCTATATTTTTCTATTGTTGTTTTACAAAACTAAATTTATTTATATCATTTCCTACACATGATTTATATGTTCTTAAATTTTCTTGCAGCAATTTGATCTGGAAAACTCATGGATAATCATAGTCATCACTTACAATCTCGTTTAACTATCTTCAAAGGAGGGATAGATCGAAGGGTTTGGAGGGAGGAAGGAGAAGAGAGAAATTTTCTAATTATATCACAAAAATGTAAAAGTTATTTCCCAAAAGAATAATATGAACTAACCAGTACCCCAAGAGCTCGTGTCTCTAGTTGCATACGTAGTAGAAGATGGTCTAGTCGGCCATCATTGGGAAGAGAGGCCCCTTGGTCTTGCAAACTTTACATGCCCCAGTACAGGGGAACACCAGGGCCAAGAAGTAGGAGTGGGTGGGTAGGGAAGCAGGGCAGGGGGAGGGTATAGGGGACTTTCAGGATAGAATTTGAAATGTAAATGAAGTAAATATCTAATAAAAAATTGAAAAAAAAAGATTTATTTCTCTCATTTTAAATGTGTGTATCTGTCTGTCTGTCTGTCTTTCTGTCTGTGGATTTATGCATGTGAGTACAGGTATATTGGGTCTCCTGAAGTTGGACATATGGGCTATTATGAGGTTTATTATGAGTTATTATTATGCATATTAGTGTTTGGAGCTGAACTGTTTTCCTCCAGAAGAACAGCAAGTGCTGTAAATTTCTAAGCCATCTCTCTTGCCCTCTAACTGAATCTTAACTCAATAAACAAGACCTCTTGGTTCTTTTTCCTAGCCAACATCCCTGGCATCTAATGCTGCAACACATTTAAGTCTTTTGATTTCCTATTCAAGTTTTAAAATAAAAAATCAATACTGTCATTTATTTGAAAGAAACTATAACTGGCTTAGCGACTAAATGACTTTGATGTATGGATTAGAGTTTATTACACAAAATCATACTGTATCAACTGACAATGATAATTAAGTTATTTTAAATCAGATTGTAAGGTGGTCATTGACAAGATAAGATTCTTGACAATTCTTATTCTTTAGAAACTTTGAAATATACTTGTTAAAAGGAATATTTCTAGTCTATCATTTTTTTCCAAATAATTGCTACAATTTTTCTTGGATAGCAACGTTTTTAAACTGGTGACATCCTTTTAAAAGACAAATTAGTGTCTATTTTATTAATATTCCATTAAAATAGTGTCAAGAATACTGTATGCTTATAAAAACAAAACTTTAAATACAATTCTAAAACTAATCGTATTGTCTAATGCTTACATGGCTCTATATATTGTAATTTATGCTACTCTATTTCATTTTATAATTTAAGGTTTTTTTCTACAAAATACTTTGTCATGAATTTTTCCTGGCAGCAATCCTGCTGAAGCAGAGTGATGCAAATGATTTCATCCTTTGTGGCCTCTGATCTGTTCCTTTATATTCCTTTTGGTCATACTTTTATATTTAAATGTAATTAAATAATTGATACTCTAGGGAGCATTGAACACTTTAGTTTGCATTTACTGTAAATAAGCACATAACAAGACATTTTCAATGTGTTCATAAAAGCAAACAACAGTGATAACAGAGATAATGCAGACATTCCTAACCTTGTTGTTCACTCCCAAAATGTATTAAATACGAATTAACCTTTCTACATATATTTCAAATCAATTTGAGTTCCAAAGTTGTTGTTGAAGAATTACAAATTAAAGTAAAATGCTAAGAAGTATCATTAGAAAATATGCCTGTCTCAAAAGAAAGGGAAGAATCTGAAGTTTGTATGGCTAATCCTTTATTTAGACATGGGTGGCTTGAGATTATATTACAGGAATAACTTCCCTACTTTATACTGATGAGTGCACCCATTTGCCGTAAAAATTAATTCATTTTCCATTTGCCACAAAAAAAAATTACTGCAAATTACACAAATATTATGCAAGATCATCTTAATAGTCTAATTAAAGAAATAAAATTCAGGTGATCACTGAGTTATTACAGCCTTACTTCTGATACTTTCCCAGGACGTTGGTGAGAAAACAAAATTCATTCAGTAGAGGCCATACTTGGAGATTTGAATAAGACCTTTTCCCAGGCTATGCAAGTGTAGTACGGTTCTCTCTCACCATGCTGGGCAGCTACAGTCAGTGTCTGTCCCAGCCATCCCAGGATTGCCAAGAAGAGATGTTCTACAGTGACGTGAGCTGATGAGCCATGCTGTCACTCAGTTACGTGTATTAAGTTCCTCTGAAGCTGCTTCTGTAATATCAGCTCTTAGCAACTGAGTCCCTTTAATGGGCCTCTCACCTCTCCTGTTCATTTGGTGATGGTTGACTTCTCTTTCGTTTCTCACTTTCAAACATTGCTCTCTGTAATCTCACTAGAGAACCAATCTTCTATCAAACAAGGAAGAAATTTCTGGGGAATTTATTTCGATGCAGTGCAGTGGAGCCTAAATTGCAGTGGTGTCTGGTTAAATCTTATAATTGAACAGTGAATCTTTGGTATGCATATTTCTGTCTATCAGTTTTGAATATACATTATATTAATCTAACTCTACTCATCCCATACTTACTCTGTGTAGAAGAGGAGACATAGAGTCTGATGTGCTGTGTGCATGTGTCTCAGTGTAAATATTATGTGTCCTCTGGGTCCATTTGCAATAATACCTCTAGGCCTATCTGGATATATAGATATCCATAATTGAAACACTGAATAAGGTACTAAACCATATTAGTGCATTTATATTCAATATAAGGAAATGGAGAACAATGAAAATGCCTTATATAAATGCAAATGCATAAATATCAAATCATATGAGTAAATATATAATGCAATCACACTCATGAAACTGGAAACACAGTTATAAATACTTAATACTTCTTCTCTTCAGTAATGTTTTTATGACCACTTTGATTTCAGGCAACATCTAAGATAATAAGGGTTCTTATGGAGCATCGTGTTCAAGCCCTTCACTTCTGAAAAGTCCATATATTAACAGTTGTGCCTAGGTTATGTTCTGTAATGTATATTAGCTTTTACTATTGAACACAAGAAACACTTCATTGGTACCAACTCAATTTGCATGCACGCTTCCACCAGCCCTTACAGAAAGTGCCAAATCAATTTTCACTTTATGGAAACCCATCCTAATATCCCTTTCACAGAGCTTATCGTTAATGTTACTTCTTACAAGTATCTGAAAAAAAGATGTGAAATATTTTTTTCTTCCCGTGAATTTATATAGATTTGTTTCTCTGATCATTCTTTCATTCAGAAAAAGTGAACAATCAAACATCATGCTTTACATATTGCTCACTGTGGAGACTGCAAATGAGAACTGTGAGCTATTAGTGGATTCAGCCATGTCAGCTCTCATAAATAAGCAGCCATTCACTAAAATAATACTGTGGATAAAATCATTCTCACCACTAGATCATTATAGCTGCCTACCTGGCTCGTAGAGCTGAGGTCCTGTTTTGTTTTGTTTTTTGTCTGTTCTGCTTTCTTGTTTTGTTTTGTTTTCTTTATGTATTTGACCAGGTAGTGAATTAAAAAATAATACTTCAGATTATTATATTTAAGAATCAGATTTTAATGCAGTAATCATCTATCATAATTTCTGGACTATGATAAGCATTGCAAAGAGAAGATTATAGCCAGAGCCAGAGAAGACAGGCAGCTTCCGCAAGGTGGAGAAGTGCTGGCCTTGTTGAATGGTATGTGTATTCATTTTCTAAGACTACTGGGGAAAACGTTTCATGAATCGAATCTTGGTATAATAGAAATCATTGTCTCACAGTTGCAGGGGCTGGAATTCTTCAGCTGTGCAGGAGCAACCAAGAGTCCTTTTGAATGTTGGGAATGAAAATCTGTTCCATGTGTGGGTCCTAGTGTCTGACAATTTTTGGCATGTCTTGGCTTCCATGCGCATTGTCGTCATCGCTGCTTTCATGTTTTGAATTGCATTCTTTGTCTCTGCATCCAAACTTTTCTTCCTATGCAGACATCAGTCACCACATAAGAGCCGAGCTGATTAACTGCACTAACAAACTAAATATATAAATCATTTTCTCCAAATAATTTCATATACTCAGGTACTAAGGGATAGATTTCCAATGTATGAATTTGAGGGAACATTCAATCCATATGGGCAGTGAGGATTCAGGCTCATCTGTATGTTACTTTCTTATTCTCTGAGTTCTATTTACTACAAACCAGTGACAGCAAAGAACTGACAAGACTATAAATTGACTTCCTTTTTTTAAATAAAGTAACTGCTTTTCAAATAGTGGATAGATCATTCTGTTGTCATTTTCAGATTTTTATTTTGAGAATTAAAACCTTATCCTACATCATGTTGTGATAGCTACAATTTTAATTAGGTTGGTGCATGATAATTAACTTTTATTGTATTTCTGGACATAACTCCGTTTCCTTCTAATTCTCAATAATTCAGTAATTTTTGTGATTATAATATAATTACATCATTTCTGCACTCCATTTCTTCCCTTCAACCATCCCATGTAACCCATCTTGCTCTCTTTCACATTCATGGTCTCTCCTTTTTAAAATTGCTGTTACATATGAGCACACACACACAAACACATGTGCATATATTCCTATGTAGATAAATACAGTATGCTCAGTCTATATAACTTTAGTCATGTGTGCATATTTTTAGGACAGACCAGTTGGTGTGCTCTTCCCTGGAATTCTTTCTTTCATTCTAAACATTGCATAGTTACTTAGTATTTCTTTGTCTTGGGTTGAGGTTTCATGAGCTTTATCCCTTCTAAATTAGCTTGTTGATTGATGTTGTCCTTATTCAGATCATCCTTAGGCAGCCATGTTGGGGAGATTTCATGGGTGTAGCCTCAGACATTTCAAAGAGATTTAACAATAAAGTAAGTTTTCTGCTTCTCTGGCTCTTACTAGCCTTCCTCCCTCCATTCCAAAATAATAATAAAACTTTAGGAATAAGAGCATTTTGTAGATGTAGCACTTGGGATAAATCTCTGTAACTGCATCTTGCTTACTTGGTTGTGAATTTCAGTAATTGACTCTGTCTGTTACAAAGAGAAGTTTCCTTGATAAACAGAGTGGATAAATATTTAGAATCTAGTTAGGGATTATGATGGTTTGAAAAGTGATGGTTGCAGGGTGTCCTCCAAGATTCCTGACTTGAACAAACCCAAGGTTTGTTGGCTAGGTTTCCAATACGAAGCATTATTTCCCTCTTGTTGAGTCCAATAAAACAGCAATTGGTTACTACCAAAGTATGCATGACACTGGTATGCCATTTGGGTTAACATGCTACATTGACAACCTTTTCTCTATATCTTCAAAAACAATTATATTTTTCCAAAGAAACAGAATGCAGATCTAAAAGAACTGATATAAATTAAGTAGAGAACCTTCAACCATGCAAATATAACCAGATTTCTTAAGTGATTTAAAACCTATTGGGTAATTTAGAATATTTTTGAGTGGTTAAGCAAATTCTTATTTGATTAAAGTTTTTCTCCCACTTGTAGTTGAAATTTCTTAATGTAACCTGCATTTTATTCCCCAACTAAACTCCCACAGACATCAATCATTATGATATTTTCCTCTGGAATCAGCCTTCATTTGTATACACTCCACTCTAGATGCTAGATCATTAGCAAATTCCCAAAGAAATGATTTTGATATAAATATATGAATATATATTAATTATTACACACATAAATATTAATACATATTTGTGTATAATTTTATTCTTATCTTAGTGGTAGAAATCTAGTACATTAGGGTGAAACCAAAATGGTTTCAGACACATACACATAAAACTGAAACACTCCAAATTCAAAAATGTTATTACATTGTAGAAAAAATAGGAGAAATTATATTGGACACAGTAATATTAAAAACTACTTTCTCTAGAGAATTAATGAATTCCAAGAGATAGTGAACTGATATATTTAATGTATTAAATAAACAGATAAGAAACAGCCAAGGTAAGGAATCAATGACCATAATGAATACCATTCAACCCTGACTCATAAAAGCAAATAAAAAACTGCAATGCTGAGGGTTATGACTTAAAATATATAGACAAGTTCTTTATTATTAGAAAACAAGGATAGAAGCATTAATAATCATTCATAAAATAAAGAGAAAATTTCATTAAAGATGATTATATATGTAAATGCAAAAGATAATGCAAATATATATCATTCTTTAATTTATCTAATTTAAAAGTAAATTGACTACAATATTAAGTATAAAACTGTATAAATAGAGTTATGTAACATAAACTATTGATCTTATTTTCATATTTATTTAATATAAATTTATATTATTATGCATTTGTATTATTATGTTTATATATCCATATATGATAAAATTATCTAAAAGTGGATACTAAAGCTATCTTATAGCAAAGTTTATACATTTGTAATAATTATTTTATATTAATCAAAAATATGTTATATTAATTCAAGTAAAACACATTAGTTTAAAAAAGAGAAGTTATTTATTGTGATTTCTGGTATAATCACTAAAAAATAATGTATGTAATTCAGCATTACATATTTAATGAGATAAACACAGAAGTGGAGGTTAGCAGGAAAATGCAGACATGAGACAAATAGAAAAAAAAGTAGATTTAAATCCAATCAATTTTAGTATCAAGACAGACTCAATAAAATGAAGCAAAACCAAACAAGACCAAATACTTGTAGAATGCAATGATGTACACTTTAAAACATTAAATACTTAGTATAAATAAAGATATGGTAATCTATAGCATGTATGTGTATATAGTAGAACCCTAAAATACATAAACCACCAGATTTACAAAATTGAAATGTAAATGGCATAAACAAGGCAATATTATAGAATACGTTTTTAAAATATCTATACTTTGAAATAGATCTATCAATTGTGAAACAAAACAAAAGAAAAATATTCTCTATTGCACAGCAGGATGCATACGGAGTCCACATATTTAATAAAGTAGAGGAATTTCTAACAAATTTCCAGACTTTCTAGAGAAATTTCTTATTGAAAACTTTTATTTTTCTTAAATTTGAATTTCTGTTAATAAGGGAAGATGAAAATACTAACATGAAAAAACAAACTTGAAGGTATGACCCTACTGCTGATGACACCACATACTGGAGTCGTAGAACATAGAGAAAACAAACTGCCCCTGACCCGGAAGCTTCATCTCCTTTGTCTATCTTCTGTAGTGCTGGGAGGTGCTATGCATACAATCAGAAGAATAAAGTGATTCGCAATGAAACAAACTTGTGGATTCTACAAACTGTGAAAGACAGGTCTGGCAAGACATGCCACATGGCTAGATTGGTCCATTGGCATAAATATCATGGGGATAACTAAACATGTTTTATTGGATTTAAGTCCCACTCTACAGTGTAGAATCCATACCTGTCACCATTATCAAGTCAATAACTAATGGCTACACAGGGCCTAAGGGAGAATCTACTAATGTCTTTATATTCCTTCACAAAACATCATGACCAAGAAGCAAGTTGGGGAGGAAAGGGTTTATTCAGCTTACACTTCCATATTGCTGTTCATCACCAAAGGAAGTCAGGACAGGAACTCACACAGGGAAGGACTTGGAGGCAGGAACTGATGCAGAGGCCATGGAGGGGTGCTGCTTAATGGATTGCTTCCCCTGGCTAGCTCAGCTTGTTTTCATATAGAACCCAGGACTACCAGCCCAGGGATGGCACCATCCACAATGGGCTGGACCTCCCACCCTTGCTCACTAGTTGAAAAAAAAAATGCCTTATAGCTGGATCTCATGGAGGCACTTCCTCAAGGGAGGCTCCTTTCTCTCCAGCTTATGCCATGTTGACACACAAATCCAGTCAGTGCAACTGCTCTAATTCAGCAAAAATGAAGGAGGGGGCAAACCCTAATGATTTATAGTTATTTCCATAGATCAATAGCTCAACTCTCATCTGAAACGTATCTGCAGTAGATGGTGATTAATATATAAATCTCCCACTGGGAAAGGTGCAAAGAATATCATAGTAAAGAATGCTCAGCTCTAAACAAATTACAAACACTGAGCCAATCCCTTCAAAGCTCAGGGGGTGAAAAGAATGTAAGATCTAGAAGCAGTGGATTGTGTAAGTAAACAGTAGTTTTGGACACAGCAGAACTGTTGCACATATGAATTCACAGTAGTTTTGACAGATTGCACAATGTGTGCAAAACCAAGATGTACCTAATCCCAACATGGAAATGGGAGTGGACACAAACTCGTATTGTTGGTCATGGAGCTACTGGCAATTGTCACCTGCTGGGAAAGAAAAAGTTGGTTTTCTGTAAGTTTGTAGCCCCCTGGTGATTTGACCATGCTCCTCTGGAAGACAACACAATAAAAAAAAAAATTGAGTAGCACAGTTTTAAGAGCACAAGAAGTTCTGTGGATAAAGATGATTTAGAATTCTGGGAAGATTTGGTGGAGAGGGAGTCAATATTATCAAAACACATTATACAAAACTCCTGAAGAATTAGTGAAATTTAAATAACATAAAATATGACAGTCAGGTTCATGAGTGATGTACAAGATGCATAACATCTAAATGTTTGAAAATTATTTTGTCTTATCGGTTTTATTTTAATTAGAAACCATTATTGTTTTTAAAAACATGACTACGTAAGAAATGGTTCCCTTGAAAATAAAACTTTACATTATCCTACCATTGAAATATATAAGTTGTGCATGGAGAACACATCTATATTTGTTTACTTTTAAAACATATGTTTGGACAGAAAAAAATTGCAAATGACAACTGTCTACAAGTGACACAAAATGCAAAGAGCACATGTATCATTTTAATTTCCATAGTTTCAAACCTGCAAACATTAAGAGTTGGCACCCTTGAGAAGGTAGGTGAGTTGGTACCTGATGCACTATGTCACCGATTTCAAACATTGCCCTGCTGTTAATATGCTCCTCGTGGGCTCGGAGTTTTCTAAAAGATTTTACAATGTGGGAAGCAGAGAGGAGGGGAACTGCCAATTAGAGTCCCAGCTGAGACCCACACAACTGTATTCATCAGTAAGCATGAATTTGAACCATTCAAGCAATCCCTTAATTAATAACACAGGAGATGTGCCAAGTCTTTCACAGGATACTCCAACACATCATGCATGTGCTCTGGCTGTACAAGTACCATGATAAGAATATGGAAACCTGTTCTCTCTTTCTTCAGATTAAAAAACAGCCTTAAATTTTATCCTTCCCTTACAACACTTAATTCTGTGATTTTTCTCCTCCAAGTTGATGGGAACAATGTTTCCTCCCCTGGTTTAAAGGAAAATAAAGGCATATATTCTCCATGCAGTCAAAGTCAAGTTAAAACTTGCTAAGGCTGAATACAGAAAAAAAAGAAAGAAAGATAATCTTGTGAAGAGAGCCAGATATAAAATTTAGCATGAAGAGGTGAGAGAATAAGGAAGCATTAAATCAAGCAGTATGCTTGATAAGTTTATTATTACTATTATTGAGGAAAGTCAAGCTGTAATTTATACTCTATTACAGATTTATACTATTAATATAATAGCTTATAATTATAAAAATAATGTAAATCAGCAAGAAGTATTTTTAGAGGAATTATTAAACACCGTTTGTCAAATCAATAGCATATAATAGTCAAATTTGCTAACGCACATACCTACTCCATGATTTTCATCAATTTAAAGCTCTAGAGCACAGCTGTGAATTGAAATAGCATTCTGATTAACTTTTGTTGTAAAACAAAACATTACAAATGTTCTAATAGATTCTACCCCAGGAAAGGAGACACAAGCTTACATGTTTAACCATTGACAAATGTTGAGAATAAGATGCTTCCTGTGCGTTGCTTTCCTGTGAATTTGGTATGTGTTCAGTATCTTCTTGGAGAAAGCCTGGAGGAACTGGACCCTTTTCTCTTGTGGAAATGGATTCTCTGTAGTGGATAAGCCCAATTTATATAAACTAATATATTTGCATATATATATACTCAACATATATCAAATGAATGAGCGTTTCTTGAACTTGATCAAATTGTTCATACACATAAAGAGCTAAATTTTGCATGCTGTATATTAACAGTGCCTAGAAATATGAGAATACATGTACCCATTGAAATGTATCACTACATAGTGAAAAAGATTGTGATCAAGGAATTAAAGTGTTTGTATTTTAAGCAGTCAAGACCAGGATGATACATAACTTGAAAGAAGTTACCCAGCCTCTGTGTGGTTCAAGTTCTTTATTTACAAAATAAGAGACACTTTCCTTTATAGGAGTGTTTTTCTTGAGGGCCTAAATATGTATTTCATATAAAGAATTCATAACTGTTTCATCATATATGATAAGACAGGATCAGGTACTTTTATAGTAATTAACATTCTGAAGAATAAAACTTAAAAAGCAGATTTTCAGTCACATAATTTCCTTGATTTTATTGTCTGCATATGTGTGTGTGTGTATGTGTATGTATATATAGTATGTATGAAAATCCAAACTCTTGTATATTCTAGGTGATCATCTCAGAAAATTTTAGTTGTATCTTGCTAGATAAGTAGAATTTGTCATTTTACCTATCTTGTCTGTTACTGCATTTGTAAGATATTGCATAAATTTCAATCTTTTAAAATATTTTGAATGGGTGTCTTGGGATTTCTATTGCTGTGAAGAGACAACATGACCATGCAACTCATATAAAGATAAATATTTAAATGGCCTTGACTTACAGTTTAGAGTTTCATTCCATTATTGTCATGAAAGGAAGCATGAGGGCATGCAGACAGACATGGTAGTGGAGAGGGAACAGAGAGTTCTACACCTGATCAGCAGAAAGCAAGAAGAGAGTGATACACTAGGCCTGGTTTGAATATCTGAGACCCTCAAAGACTGCCCCTAGTGACACACTTCCTATGACAATGCCATGGCTACTCCAATAAGGCCATACTTCTTAATTATAGCCCTTTTTATGAGCCTATGGAGGCCATTTTTTTCAAACCATCAAGATAGATATATTTAATAATTCAAGAACCACTTGTTATATACCTAATATATTTAATCATTGCTGTTGTTTAATGAAATAATGACAAAAGAGTGTGTTATTCCAGTCTCATCATATATTAGAGTAGGATTTAGGTTAACAAAAGGTAGACTGCCTACTTCATATAGAAAGACAATCACCAGCTTTGACTTTAAATGCAAACACATGCAAGCATGCACACACACACACACACACACACACACACACACACACACACTGACATATATAATTTGTTACTATATGTAGAAAACATCTACTAACTTAGGGCCAAATCCATCTTCAGACTAATTGACTACTATGGTACTAAATCTGGATTTTGTAGATGTTGGCATTTTCTGCCTAGCACCTGCATGCTGCTGTTCATGTAAGCACTGTGTTTATTCTTGCAGCCAGTCTCCTAAATTAAAGAGTTGTTAAATCCTTCTATGTGCCAGGCTCTGAGAGAAACCCTGACCCAGGTGCTGATAAAAGTTTCAATCCTTGCCTCCGGAGAGTGGTAGAGAAATAGATACATAAACAGAACATGAGCTCATTTATACTGAGGGTATGAGCTGAGTTCTTTGGAGGTTGTGTAGGAAAATCAAATAAAGACTAGTAAGAGTTTAGAGTCTTGAAAAGAGCTGGAAGTGTAAATGTAGAAAAAGAAAGTCTATGAAACTTGGAGTGTATGAGAAAATCTTACATCATTATCCTTTATGTTTATTAATGAACATAAAAACAGAAGACCTATTTTGAAAATAGAATGAGAATTAGAAAGATACTAGGAGAAACTACCAAACAACAACAAATGGAACAAAGCAAGAAAAGACAAACAGAAGAGAACAGAGTCAGGAGAAAACAGTGAATAATAGTATTCTTTTAACATACTACAGTGTGAGGCAAATTTTGCTGGCCTTCAGACTAAAAAGAATTCCCTTACAGCCCGGAACTGAACTTAAAAGGTGTTAAGGGAATGCTTTTAGATATTAGAAAAAAGGATTCTGTTTTATGGGAAAACGAAAATGCCTTATGCATAAAATAGGTCAGTTGACCATCTGAAAACCTTTCAAAGGGTGAATAATAATATTAAATTCCTATTCGTATGCATGGCCACTCTGTACTTCTTATAAGCTAAAAAAACAAACAAACAAAAAAAGACATGTCTGGCATTTGACATTCATAAGTTATCAAGGCCAATCAGATGTCTGACTTAAGATTGTTGTGTGATCATGGTAAAAGAGAGAGATGGAATTTGCTTTATTTGGAAGTCAAAGGCCTGTTCTGTTGCTGTCACCCACTTTGTTCCTGATATTTATTCATACAAACCCAGTCAGCAATAACAGTATCTATCTGAGACTAAGAACAAGGAGTTTCCCAATTAATTGCCCTAATCTCTTCTTCATTAGCTTTGTTGAAGACCTGCATAGTTCAACTGAACTTTGGTCTTTTGAACATGCTTTTATGTTGTTACAAACATCATTTACTTATGATTTTTATGTAACCTGACTATGAAGAATGAGTTCTGTATTATCCCTCGTGACTGGGAGTTTTGGTTGGAACCTGAATTCACAAGGACTTGCAAAAATACTAGAAAAGGAAATACCGAATGGGGACCCTGAGTACAGAGTTAAGAACCAGTGGGAATTTGGTTTTGGTTGAATTAAATTTGTCCACCTGGTTAAAAGTAATAAATCTTAAACTTTCACATGTTGTCTGGGGTGCTATCTTGTTTTCTGACAAACCATCCTGAATAAAATTCAAACTACAATGGGAAGAAAGGAGCAAGTCAAATATCTCTACTGAGACCTCATCCTTTGTGGTCTGACGAGCAAGGAAATGAGCTCTTAAATTGCGTCTAAGGGAAGCAGCATCCAGCACAACCCATTAGCACTTGTCACGCTGTGGGCTGTTTGAGCTTAGATGCATACCTACTTCTGCTCTATGTCCTATCTAACATATGTAATATATTTAAAACTGCATCCCCCAGACTCCCAAGTCAAATAACTTCAGGTTGAATATGGATAGATAGATAGATAGATAGATAGATAGATAGATAGATAGATAGATAGATGGATAAGCAGGATCCTGTGGTATCTGTAGAATCAACTGCTTCAGCAATTCTGATTTCTGTGGTTCCAAATTCCTAGAGTTGATGGAGGCTTCTGAACTCTGGAAACACTATTGGATTTTGTCCCTTCAGTTCAGTAGTGATAAAGGTGATTGTGGGCTCACCTGTGGTTGTCTTTTGAAACTTTCTCTAAGCTTGTTTCTATCACTTACACAATTTCCTTGTGTAACTTAGTCTTGTTTTCAATCTTTAGAGCAGTGTTTGCTATTTTGACTTAAAAAACTGGCATCATTTCTTGTTCCAGGGTTAGTCTAAGGATGAAAAATTTAAGCTAAGTATCAGAGATGAAATATATAATCTCCTTGAGTGGTCAATGGTTTACAGTAATGCTAAGATTATACAAATGATTACCTATAGTTTCTGAGAATACAGTGTCTGTCTAGTGAAAGACTGTAGAAGAAGTATGAGTAGTTTCCCATGGATATTCACTGTGACAGTTGGGATGTTTACTCAAGTTGCAGTGAAAAACCCACTTTCCCTAGCACATGAACAGACTTGCACAGAAAAGGTGATAGAAAATGTAGGCTCAGGTCATTGGTTTCTCCTCTCAAATGCACAAGAAGCAGCAAGGGCTACAAGTTGATATTTGAGTTACCCAGCAAGATGGTTCAGCAGGTAAAAGCATGTGCTGTTGAAGCATGACAACCTGCGTTCCAACCACTAACCTAAAAACTAAAGGGAAAAGAACAGAACTAACTCTGCAATGTTGTATCTGACCTCCACATGTGTACTGTGCCATGTTCACAGCCAAGCAGGCATACACACATCTACACTCACAAAATAATAATAATAGAGATTTTAACAATCCTTCAGTTCTGGGAGTTGCAGAGGAAACATGCTGCCAACCAGGATATACTCACCAAGATTCTTCACTCTTGAAGAATTATACATGATGATGAAAATCAGCTGTACTGTCAGTCACAGCAAGTGAAGGCATTGACAAAGATGGAATATGGTTACAAAATTTAGGGTGAATATTTCCCATAGACTCAACTCTTCTTTTGTGAGAAGAATCTCTGCGTCCTACCTTCTTTGAGGAAGCTAGCTGTATTAAAAACAGAATGAATTCTTATGAAGAAGTTTGAAGCATGTGTCCAATGTTTAGAAAAAAGAGACTTTTTTTTGAGTACTGAGTCTTGAATCTGTAGTTATCTTCTACCAATCACAAAATAAGAACAAGAGAAGGCCTGATCCTCTTTAAATCAACTCAGTAGTAGCTTTGAAACTGGAAGAATACAGCCACTGTTAGAATTACAACCTGGCTTTCTTTCTTTCTATAAACTATCAGATTGCATCTCTTCTTAGTATCTACATTCACAAAATCCAGTAAGAGCTGAAGGTTAGAGAGGCATGGCTGATTCCTAAAGGCAAGGCTCAAACACAGAAGGTAGATAGGACAGTATAGGAAACCTCCTGAACTCAGAGCAAAGCAATGGAAATCATCAAGTAGATTCCACTTTTGTCCATCTTCACCCACACCATGTTCAAATCTTTAGAAGCCCGCAGCCTGTGTTGGCATGGAGCATCAGGAGTGAACACTTGCCCTGCTGCTTTGGTGTCTATTTATCTGGTCTCCTCTCTTTTCCCTTACTTTTATTTTTTTTTGAATTAGGGAATTTGTGTTTGTATCTTGGAAGAAGGAACTTTTCTTTTTGTCTTTTTATTTTGTTTTGTTTTGTACTTTTCTGTTGTTTTTACAGGTGCTTGCAATTGAGTTTCCCCCTAGGTCTCCCAATAGGATGTAGGTTTGTACTATGGAATCGTTCTGGAATAATTGAGGTTTGATAACTCTGAGGAGTGGACTGAATAGCATTTTCATGATGAGGTAAGAATAAGCCTTTGGGGATGAAGAACAGACAGATTGTAACAGATTGGACCTGGATCTTTCCCAAAAGTTTGTGTGGTAAAGGATTTGGGTTTCAGCCCATAGCTCTATCAGAAGGAAGCAACATTTTTAGGAAATGAGCGCTAATGTATAGCTGTCTGGTCACTGATGACAAGCCTTTAGAGGGACAGTGGGATTTCCACCCAGTTCTTTCTCTTCCTATAGTGTTTAGTCCTAAGTGGCCAGTGTCTCCTTGTCATGTGGTCATGCCATGATGAATTATGTTACAGCAGGCTGTAAGTAACTTGGCTTATTACTGATGGACTAAAACCTTCAAAATAATAAAACAAAATAAAACTTAATTCTTTATAAGTTTGCTATCCTAAGTATATTGTTATAGTAATAGAAAGTTGACCAACACAGGACATTATTGAATAGATCACTGAAAGGTGTTTATATTGGACTTGTTTCCCAAACATATACCTATCACTGGCTAATAAGAAATTCGAACCATAAACTAGACTACAATAGAACTCTCAGATGTAAATAAACCTGTAGAAGACCATAATACTCTTCTAGGAAGAGCTATTTGTCTGAGGACAGAGTTTATGGTAAAACTAATGAATCTCTTGCACATGAGCTCCCTCTTACTTTTCCATGATTGTGAAATGAGTTCACTGTTTGGAAACAATCATATGCAGAAGAAACGGATATAAATAAGGCATTTTGCAAATCTACTAATGGATGTTCTGGCATGAGTACTTCAAACAAGGAAGGCAAGTTCATATGTTCGTAATCCCAGAAAGATGAACCGCTGCCTCACACCTGTGGAAAAGAGGTCAAATCTAATCTAGCTGCAAGAGCTACTAGCAGGTTCACAGCTGGTGTCCAGATCAGCCTTATTGAGGCCAAGCCTATGTTTTTTGATCCCATATATATGTCATTTCTCTCGTTACATGTATGTAGGGCCTTTGAAGGGGCTTTGGGGTATTTGGGGGAAAAGGGCGAATTACATATGCAGGACGGCTCACCTCATCTATCCATGTGATTATTTAAACCATCCAGTAGACAACCCTGGACTATTAGTCTTAGCCTTTTACACACATTCTAATTCTGGAAATACTCTTCTTAAAGTCCTTCTCATTGGAAATATTACAGTTGTATTATTCATAGACTTTTCCCTGTAAGTTAAAACATAATCACTAGCAATGAGTTAATATATTAATAATTTATATTTATATATACATATATGTACACATATACATATACACACACACATATATATAACATATATATAGCATGTATATATAACATATATAATATATATATAATATATAACATAGATAGATAGATAGATAGACCATACAGTTTGACGTAAGCAAGAGTGTTCTCTTTTAGCCTTCTACATCAGGCTACTGTGAAACATATATGCTGGGCCAGAAGCTAATGTACAAATTTATCTGTAAGGCATATGCATGCTTTTGCTTCAGTTCATTGGTCTTTAAGAACATACTATGAGGGAATATGGAGAGGGTTAAGTAAAAAGCAAAGGAACTGTTAATGTCTTGTTTTGTGAGTTTGAGCCATCTGCTTATACTAAATGTCTGTGCCTTCTGTATCAGCCAGAAACCTGGTCTGACACACAGGATTGCCACTTCACTTTACAGTGAAATCTTGGAGCTAATACCAGATATAGAGATTCTATAGTTAATATAGACACAATATGTAAAGGTAAGATGATTCATGAGTTCTATATTTCATCATTCATTTGGAACCTGCTAAAGAGCCTCCCAGCAAGCCAATCTGCCCCGAGCACCCTTCTCATTATTAATTGTGCCTTGTCATTAGGTACAGGTGTCAGAGCAGACTGCCGCTCAGACTCAGTCTGCTACAAAACATTCTAACACTCCAAGTTTTTCTCCAAAATGACAGCTTTATGAACTTCCTAATAAATGTAACAGGGAATATGGTCTAGGATTCAATAAAAATTTAGAATACTGCAGCTTAGATTCTTCCTAACAGCAACATAATGAGTATTAAGTTGCCTTTAATTTTAGAAAAAGAGTCCCCAACATACACTATAAATTTAATGAATCCAGCCTGTCTTTACCCAACTTAAATACTAAATCTCTGATCTCTATTGTAATTTTAGTTTGACATTTCTTTTTGTTTTTTTTTCCACTTTTTTCTCTTATTTTTTTTATTGGTTATTTTAATTTACATTTCAAATGTTATCCCCCTTCCAAGTTTCCCCTCCACAAGCCCTCTATCCCATATGCCCTCCCCACTGCTTCTATGAGGGAGCTCCCCCACCTACCCACACACTCCTGCCTCTCTGCCTTACCATTCCCCTACACTGGGAGATCGAACGTCCACAGAACAAAGGGCCTCCCCTCCTATTGATGCCAGATAAAACAATCATGTGCCACATATGCAGCTGGAGTCATAGGTACCTCCATGTGTACTCTTTGGATGGTAGTATAGTCCCTGGGAGCTTTGAGGGTTCTGATTGATTGATATTGTTGTTCTTCCTATGAGGATGCAAACCCCTTAAGTTCCTTCAGTCCTTCCTCAAACTCTTCCATTGGAGTCCATGTGTAGAATCCAATTGTTGGCTGCCAGCATCTGCATCTGTATTGGTCAGGCTCTGGCAGAGCCTCTCATGGGACAGGTATACCTGGCTCCTGTCAGCAAGTGCTTCTTGGCATCAGTAATAGTGTCTGGGTTTAGTGTCTGCAGATGGGAGGGATCCCTAGGTGGGGTAGTCTCTGGATGGTCTTTCCTTCAGTCTCTGCTCCAATCTTTGTCCCTGGATTTCCTTTATACAGGAACAATTCTAGGTTAGTAATTTTGAGATGGGTAGGTAGTCCCAACTCACAATTATGAAGAAATAGCAAAATAACTTTCTGTCTGACTTGTTTTACTTAATGTAATAGCATCTACATCTATCAATCTTGGTGCATAGTTTGGTATCTCGTTCTTACTTCTGGATGAATAATATTCTAGTCTGCATTTGTAACATTTTCTTTACTCTTTCATCTGCTGAATGGCACAAAGACTGATTATATATCATAGCTCTGATTAAGAGTGTGAATAAACATAAATAAATAAAAACAACATCAACAAAAAAACCACCATATGAAAAAAATACAAAAACAAAAACAAAAAGCACACCACAAACATGGAGTCTGTTTTTTATTGGCATCTACTTCTGAGAATGAAGCCTGCAGTGAGGTGTACTTAGATATATCCAGTGACCCTCCATGGGAGAAACTGAACTTCCCTTTCCCATCAGGTATTAATGGAAATAGTTTCTTGGTTAGGAGTGGAACTTTGTGTCTAATTCTTCTTTAAAAGACTGGGATTTTATCTGACTTGGAAGTGTGTAGGTCTTGTGCATGGTGTCACAGTCTCCACTGTGTATATGTGCATCTACTCTGTTGAGTCTGAAAACTGCTCTCATCTAACAGCTCTGGCTCGGAATGGCAGACATTCCATTTAGCATGACTGGTCTGGTATCACTGGATTATAGGCCAAGAATAGATAGTTTATTCAAAGAATTTAGCATTTATTATCTGGAAAGTTTTTATTTATTCCCAAATGCTCAAATCCCCAAGAGGTAAATTGAGATTAAAAATTAGAATAGTATCAAAACATGGTGACCTATTAGAGTCTATAACTTATGAGTACAGAGCAAAATATTGTTAATTTCACTTACCACTTGCTATCAAGTAAAGCACAAGCTATTTATCAACAGATAATTTAAACATATTTGCAGTGTAGAGTCAATAGGCACAAAATCTTATAAGGCCATTTTCTACATTCTTGCTGGCTTAGGAAAGAATAATGTATACAAATAATTAATTTAAGGCTCACAGATAAACATACATTTATAATTTCAGACTACTAGATATAGTTTCATTTTATTTCCACTGGCTTTATATTTGTTTATTTGTATAATAAAAATACTGTGTATTGATTTACTTGATGTGAAATAGTATACTGGGTTACATTTTCTGATGTATTTTCAGAACGCATGCAAAATGATTCCAGATAATTACAAATAGTTACAAATATTAAAAATAAACTAATTAATAAATAGTTGATAGATTTTGAATTTAATTTGTTGAGTAAGTACTTTGAATTCAGATAATTTTAGAAGAGTGCTTTTGTTTGAAACTACTAGCAAACAAAGTAAGGGTTACAAATTTGACAAGATTAATTCCATAAATCTATGTTTTTCAATGTGGTCCTCACAATCAGTTTCAGTAATCTAAAAGATCATTAAAGATGTAAATCCATATACTGACCCCAAACCCACTTTATTACAAATTTCTTGAATCGAAATGTATGTTTTAGTGTTCTGAATGATTCTAAATCCACGTGAGTAGAAACAGCCCCAGAATCAGTTTCATTCTAGGTGTCACACAGCACCTGAGATTTAAAAGACCCCTGTAGCAACAGATTCAGTCTGCAGCTCTTTCATTCACTCCTCTAGATCCTATGTTTCTGTATCTGCGTGTTAGCTACAGTTTCCATTTCTATGAAGAGACACCATGACCAAGGCAACTCTTTTTTTTTTCAAATGCTTAATATTTAATTTATTGAGGAAATTTACCTAGACCTTTATAGGAAATACTAAAATACTGTACAGTAGATGGTCTCAAGTCCATTTTAAATATTTTAACTCCCCAATTAACAGTTTTGAAACCCTGCAAACTTCAGACACCTGTACTGTAGAATAATAATACCACAAGGATATCACTAATCTTTTCATTATTTTAAGTTGGATTTTTAAAATTTGTGTATCCGTGCTCCTTCTGGAGTGGGCCTAGTGGGCGTTCATTGTTCACTCATTTCCAGGGCAAAACCTTCTTTTTCTTTTTCTTTTTCTTTTCCCTTTTCTGTTTTTTAATTTATTATTAAATCTTTTTTTTTTTTTTTTTTACAGTCCAGACATTATCTCCCTCCTAGTTCACCCTCCAACTGTTCCATCCCTTTTCCCCTCCTTCCATCTCCAAGAGGATGTCCCCACACCAGCAGACCTCCCCACTCCCTGGGGCCCCAAATCTCTCAAGGGTTAGGTGCATCTTCTCTGACTGAACCCAGATACAGCAGTCCTCTGTTGTATATGTGGAGGGGACCTCACATCAGCTGCTGTATGCTGCCTGGTTGGTGGCTCAGTGTCTGAGAGATCCTGGGGCTCCAGGTTAATTGAGAAAGCTGGTCTTCCTATGGGGTTGCCTTCCTCCTCAGCTTCTTCCAGCTTTCCTGGAATTCCACCACAGGGGTCAGCAGTGTCTGCCCATTGGTTGGGTGCAAATATCTGCACCTGAATCTTTCAGCTGCTTGTTGGGCCTTTCAGAGGGCAGTCGTGATAGGCACCTTTTTGTAAGCACACCTTAGCAACAGTAATAGTGTCAGGCCTTGGGACCTCCCTCTGAGATGGATCCCAATTTGGATCTGTACTGGACCTCCTTTTCCTCAAACTCTTTTCCATTTTTTTTCCTGCAGTTCTTTCAGACAGGAACAATTCTGAGTCAGTTTTTGACTGATGCACGTGAATCCCATCTCTCCATTGATGCTCTCTGGCTTTCTACTGGAGGTGGACTCTACAAGTTCCCTTTCCCCACTGTGGGGCATAAACCCAGCTATACCACTCTTGGACATATATCCAAAAGATTACAGACAATGTCACAGGGGCATGTGTTCAACTATGTTCATAGCAGCCTTATTTGTGATAGGCAGAAGCTGGAAACAACACAAGTGTCCCACAACAGAAGAATGGATGCAGAAAATGTGGTTCATTTACACAATGGAATACTACTCAGCTTTTAAGAACGGAAACATCATGAGTTTTGCAGGCAAATGGATGGAACTAGAAAATATCATGCTGAGTGAGGTAACACACACGCAAAAGGTCATGCACGGTATGTTCTCATTAATAAGTGGATATTAGACCAAAAAGTACAGAATACCCAGAATACAATCCACAGACCTCAAGAAGGTTAACAAGCCAAAGTGCCCAAGTGAGGGTACCTCTCTCTCACTTGGGAGGGAGATGGAAGCAATCACAGGATCGGGGAGGGAGGGAGTGACCTGGGCGGGAAAGGGGACAGGTAGGAAAAATGGGGAATATGATCAGAGACTCGGGGGAACAGGACTGAAACCCTGAAGGTCAGCAGAAAGAATGGAAACTTGCATCCATCATGATAACTTAAACTAAGAAACTGTTTCATTTTGCTTATTTAAAAAATTCTATGTATTAGTGATTTTTTTTCCTTGCTATGACAAAACAATTTTGAAGAAGGAAGGGCTTATTTGTTCTCACAGTTTCTGAGTAGAGCCCATCATGACAGCGCAGGATGCTGAAAGCTGCTTTTGTTCATGACTCCTTAGCTGTACATATCTTAGTGATCCGGATTACCAAAGGAATTGTGGAGGAAGGAAAGCATACCAGTTAGGCTCCTACATTTTCAGTTTCAGATCCCAGTTTATGGGTGCTGCTGCTTATAATTAGTGTGTCTTCCCTCCTCATTTTATACATCTCTGGAGATGGACCAGGTGACTCCAAACACAGCAGGCTGACAGTGATGATTAACATTATCCTAAACATCCCTGTAACACAATTATAGTATATGCTTAATTTAAACATATTTAAACTTTTTCCTAAAATAACTTACATATATATATATATATGTAACATATATACGTTTTCCTTGGGCTTGTCATTAATCTGAGAGTGGCTTTAAGTAGTCAGGTTAGGATTATATATCCTACAGTAACAAACAGTTGCAAATATCTTAGTGGCTTCATATGATATAGCATGGTTGAGGGCTCATATAAAACTAAGTATATTATAATCATCTCAGGGATATAAAGAGGTATCTTATAGTGATTTTTATTTGCATGTCACTCAACACTAATAATACTGAAAAGAATTTCCATGGGTTTTTGTTTTTACTTGTTTGTTTTTTGTTTTGGGGGGTTTGGGGTTTTTTGTCTTCTATATAAGTTCTTTAAAGAGATATATATTCATATGTTTGTGTACGTTTATTGGGATGTTAATGGTTTTAATATTGACTTATCAACCATGTTGTCATCTTTACTTCACATATTTGGCCCCTAGATCAGAAGGAAATGAATTTATTCCATTGAGTCCATAGTCAACAACATTTTGATATGCTAGTGAAAGCTAACTAGACACTAGCATTTTTGCTATTTGTTCTTAGAATATTGTGATGCTATTGGACATCATTCCACATGCTCTAACGAACTCTGTTCACTATATAAGCTCTATGTTTCCTAACTAGGCCAAGACACCAATCCCAGGATTGGCTCCAGTGGTATCTCTCTGTATATTCAACCTCAAATACCACCTTATGTTCTCATCACACTAAAATTAATTTCAGAAAATAAAATGACAGCTATAATCAGTGATTTCCTGTGACAAGATTTCTCTACTTAAAATATTCATCTCTGGTTATAAAAGAAAAGTTTCTCATTTCCTTAATTTTTAGATAATTTTCAGATGACCGAATTTTTAGATAAAAGTAATTTCTTTCTATAGAATGTCATTTGGTCAATGAAGTAGTTTGCTTTTAATTTCTGTGATAAAACATTAATGAATCAAAACCAAATTCAGGAGGAAAGAGTTAATTTCATGTAAGAACTTCCGGTTCACTATCTATCACTAAGGAAAGTCTTCTGGGGAACAGAAAGTTCAAACCTGGTGTCAGGAACAGAAGTAAAAATATAATGAGCATAGTCAATGTGCTTTATTGAAGAGGTATCAGTTATATTGTACCTATTCTGGTTCATCTTTCTTAGAATCACCATGGAAACACACCTCTGGTTATGTCAATGAAGGTGTTTCCAGAAGTGTTTAACTGCGAAAATTCATCATGAATATGGGCAACCCCATTCCAATGCCTGGAGTTTTAGACCAAATGAAATGTCTAAAGCAATCTATGCACCCTTATTCATCATTCTCTACTTCCTGACTGTGCATGTGGTGTGTCCAGCCATATCATCATCACCGTCTTCTCTTGTGTCTTCCCCATCATGATACACTGTGCCCTGAATTCTGAGCGCAAATATGCCCTTTCTTCCTTAAGTGACTTTTTTGGATATTTTGCCACAGCAATAATAAAAGTCATTAATTCACTGAAATAAAATGGTTTATATCTTAATCCTTTTCTTCACAGGGACTTTGTTTTCCCCATTGGAATGTGTCTCCTCTCTTACTGCTGAAGAGCTATGTCTTCTGGGAGTATTAGATTGAAATTCAAGGGCGCAAATTCCTTACTACACAGCACTCCAGGTATAGCAGCTTTCTGTGGGCTTTTTAACCTTTGTCATACAATACAGTTTACTAAATATTAGTGAACAAATTCCCCATTTTGATATTAATTTAAACTCTTTGCTTTTCAAATTTCATATATGAATATGGCATTTATATTGTCTGTCCTTTTTCTTCCCTCTCCATGTCCTCATGTTTAGGCCTGACCCCTCACTTGGTAGTGGATAACGGATTAGGGCACTTGTTTCAGAAGGAGACTGATTTTCCTCTCAAGAACCATTACTTGCCTATAGCTCTTCATTTAGTGGTGGGATTTCATAGCATCTCCCTTTTTGAGTTGGCTTGTCAACCAGTATTGTCACTACACATATCTTGCCTAAAAAATTGTTTGTCGACATCTCATGAGTGCAGCACCTGGGTCATATATAGAGGATACCATCTCACAGCCTATCTTTTGATTCTGACCCTTCTTTTTAGATGTTCCTTGAGGTTTAAACAAATACTATTTGAAGGTGAATGGCTCTGTACTCCAGTTAAGAGAAGTCAACTGCAGCACTGTATAGGAAGTTATCTTTTCATTTATCTTTCTTCTTTTGATAAGATATTCCATTACATATTTGAGAACATTTTAATTGAATATGAGCAAACCTAAAACCTGTCACACCTTCAATTTTTTTCAAAACAATGATGGAGTTACAATGCGGGTTCATTTTACTTGTTATCACTATCAATTATGAATGTTGCCTTTTGGCTCTGCTCCTCAAATGTGCACTCATAGTTTATAAAGATGTTGGTAATTCATTTTGTTTACAAATCACAAGAAACAATTTACATACAGAGCTGGAGTTTTTAGACATTTCTCCCCAGAGGGCATTCATATTTGATAAATTGCTGATAGAAATGCAAGGCAATTAAGTCGTGGTGACCTTGGCAACCAGGAGATGTATTTTTCATAAGCATAATATCGCTGCTTTATTATATCCTGTACACAAGACATGTCAGAGCACTATCACGTGTCATTTCTTATCCTTCAAATGCATGTTAAGATTTTATTTCAAACTGATTGAATTCTTGTGACAGCTTATGGCTGTTTATTAGGCCAAACTGAATGCTTTCTTACAATGTCTACTTTTTCACAGAAATAAAGGCCTCACAATTGCCAAAAGTCAAAATAAGCGTGCACGTATGCACTGATTTTTATCTTACTTTTTCTGTTTTTGATACCGTAAATCAAATATTCTATTATATTCTGCATTCTTATCTTACAGCATTTGAAAATGTTTTATGCACTGTTCTACCCATCACCATATCGATGGAGCACTTTCATCCTGCGTGCACACTGCCTCTCTTTTCTCAGAGATAACCTTCCCCAGGAGTTAGTATGTTTATCTGCAAGCCTTTCTTTCTGTTTCTGTACACAACTCACAGGGTGGTGAATGGAGCCCTTGCTCTAATTACTCTGCCCTTCCCCTGCCCCCAGGTTAATTCCTTCAAGAAACATAGTATATAATATTTACTCTCACCAGCTTAGTGATCTCATAATGCTGTACCCTACCAAATATTCTTTAATATATTATTATTTTCTGCTCGAGCATCTGGAGCTTATCTTGTTAGTATCATAAATGATGCTGGATGTTTCTTATTTCATGATCATTTTCCTTCAGATGATTCCTGTGGATAATAACTTCCATAAACTGGCATCTATTGTTAGTCACTCTGTAGCTATTGCATCTGATTCACTGTTTTGATGCTCCATAGCCCATACAGCTCCCAGTGCCTACATGAGTCATCTCCTATCATTAAAGAAACATTGTGTGTCAGGGGAAAAAAGGACTAACAGAATGCAATTACAAAGAGTGCACATTCACTTAACAATTATTGGAGCAAATTATTATCATAACTTTATTTTAGCTATTACAAGTAATCACTTACTGAGCTTAATTTATAAAGTGAAATTTATCATAGGTCCATATGTATAAAATCAAAATATATGCACAGTTTGCTATTATCTGAGGATCCAGGAATCTATCAGAGGCCTTGAAACATATCCCCTATGGGAGAGGGGAGAAAACTGTAGTCATATTTTGTTAATGTTTCGGTTGCACTCACTTTAAAATTTAGGATGAATTTTCTTCCAAATGAGTTCAAGAGTTTCATGATAGACTGACATCTTAAATAACCAAGATGATTGCCTATCAACTTCTACCATTTGGTAGTTTAACCTTTTCTTGCGTGAATAAATTATCTGATGTATCAAGTTTAGGAATCAGAGTGACCTTACAAGTTTCTGCCTGCTATGCCTGAGTTTTTATTACATCTAAACATCTCTTACCAAGAGATCTGAGAGAGAAGGCAAAGGAACAATGATATGCTACATGCAAATATTTCAAGGTTGTAGAAACTGAAGATTATATTTTGATAATTACTGTTGCCATGGGATAAAACCATAGATCTCTCATACCAAAAAGCTGTCCCTCACAATGTACCATCTTGTCCAAATAGTTCAAATTTAAGTTTTTTAAATCTCACAATGATGATTTACAGACTAGATATGTTGCCTTTAGACAGTCTGGTATTCAGTGCTAATTTAGTAGGGTATTGGTGAATCACATGTAATCATACAGCACTAAAAATCACAGGATAATGCCAGTTTAAGAACTATGTCTTTACATTAGTTCAGAAACTTATACTCTTTATATTCTGAGAATAGAGGAAATTTTAAGGTTTCTATATGGCATAGTTTATGAGAGGAAGAAATTCTTTTCATAAATATATAAACTATTTATTAACAGCTAAGGTCCAGACACTCATTTATTCTTGGATACATCCAGAATGTGGCCCCAGTTGTCAGTGGACTTAGTGTGATAACCTCGGACAAAAAACCCAGACGTGGTGCAGCTCCCTATGGGCCATAATCTTCTTCAGTCACTTCAAGTCTGTACTGTCTTGGATTATGCATAATGGTGATGATATGTTCCACTCAATGTGTGATCTCTGAGTTCTCCAGCCCTCTTAGTGAGGTCAATGTCTGCTCTCCTCAACACCACATAAGCACAACTCTGCCCACAACCTTAATGTCAGTGATGTTGGTGCTAATGTTGGAAAATGTTTTGGAACATCACAGGGATCACTAGAGTGGTGGTAGCAGCACAAACAACAACATGTAGGTCTCTTGTGGAGGAGATGAGAGGTAGAACATTTAATATCACAATCAAAGAGCTTCTGGACTAGAGAGAGATTTCAGTGGTCACTAGTACTTGCCACCCTTCTAAATGATCCTGGTTTGACTATCTGGGCACAGTGGTAACTCAAAATTGTCTGTAACCCCAATACCAGAGGATCCCATGTCTTCTCCTTGGCTCTGTGGGCATTAGGCATGTATGTGGCCTGCAGACATACATGCTAGCAAAACACATAAAATATACATTAAAATAAAATTTTAAAATCAAAATCATTCACACTTCAACTTAGAATCTTAATCCCCAGTTTGATAGGAGATCAAAAATTCAAAATTCTCTATTCCTTGAGATGGCTAGAATGCCAAATTCTCATTAGAGAAGAAGTAAAAAGGCTCTTGATATCTGTAGCCTAGGGTGATGAACCATTTTAAATTTTTATCTGTAAATATTATTTAGGCGAACTTCATATATTGCATTTCCTTTCAGTTTGAGATACTGAAGACAAATGAAGACAGAACCATGTGATGCATCCCAGTTATAGCAAGCAATAGTGAGTGCCTATAAGGAATCTGGCTCTCTATTATTGGAAAAGTATATATATATATATATATATATATATATATATATATATATATATATATATATATCTCCAAGGATCTAGTTCATTAATATCCCATTTCAGAAATATATGGATTTTAATAATCTTACATTTAGATGCAATTAACCAGTGGGGTGAAGACAAGCCCCTCCTTAAGTACAATCGTCTAGAGTTCCAATTTGCCAGATGGCATAAACCAGATACGAATGAACATAAAATGCATATCAAAAACTTCCCTTTGATATGTGTGTCCTTGGCCCACACCTGTGAATACAAATTATATTTAAGTGTATAATGCTACAATTCTCAAAGCCCTATGCTTTCATTTGTATGAGCTAAAAATAAATCCAATAAGTTTCTGGTGTTTCCTCTATCCATTATCTAGGCATCTGCAGAAGAATATAGATGTATAGAAGTAAGCATTCTTGGTTATAATTGTGTGATGTTTTGTGATCTAATGACATGTGCCCTTTGACTTAATATTGCTCATCAATTAAATAAACATAGATTGAATATCTACTATAGTTGGTAAAACTATTTAAATAATAGTAATAACTAATACACAAAAGAGATGGCCGATTTCCTGGTGGCTGTTTTTGGCATATTTGTCATTGCTTTATTTGGCTTTAATGATTTATTGTATTTTTAAATTATGTGTATCTATGTAGGTATTATGTGGATATGTGAACGTAAGCACTAGTGCCACAGAGAACAGAAAGGCACCTCAGATCTCCCAAGGTTGAAGTTACATGCTGCTGTTAGATACTCAATTGGAGTATATTAAGAAACAAACTTGCAAATTCCTCAAGAACAGCATTCAATTGTAACCCATGAGTCATCTTGGCAAATGACTTTTGTCTTTTGTTCTGTTTTTCATTTCTTTGTTTCATTTACGTGAATATAGATGTGTCCATATATATGTAAAATTATATGTGAATATAGATATGTAGAAAGCTCCTGATGAGGGATTGGCTCATGTAATTAGTTGAAAATTTTATGTCATTGCACTTCATAATGTTATTTTGATTCAACTTGAAATCCTAAAGACAAAAGAAGGAAGGACAATGGCTTTATTCTTGCTATACAAAGAATTCTGAGTACTTACCAGAAATTTGGATATATATATATATATATATATATATATGGATAATTTTATATATATATATGGTTATATATAATGGTTATATATATATATATATATATACATATATATATGGTTAATTGCATCTAAATGTAAGATTATATTTATATATGGATATATATATATATATATATATATATATAAATTTGGATATATATATATATATATATATATAAAATGAATTCAGTCTATTGGTACCTTATTCAAAAATAGATGGATGTTAATATTCATAGGGAATTAGCCATAATTAGATTTAAAAAGACAGTGATATAGTTCTTGTGCAAGCTAAGAGGCAGAAGATAAAGGGATCCCACAATGTAAGTTCTTATCCAAGTCTGGCCACCCAAGAAGCAACATATCAAAGTCCAAAGGGAACAGAAGGATATCACAGTGCCTGGAGAGACAAAAGAGAAGGGAGTGTACTCTACGTGAATGTTTCATTCTACTTTGGTCTTAAAGGGATTGGACATTCTGCCCATACTGGTAAGGACAATTTTCTTTATTTAGCCTCCTGATCAAGGACTAATGTTTTCTATACTCTAAGAGTAACATTGAGAAATAATTTTTCTTTTCCTTTAGATACCTGTGCAACTGTCATGTTAGCCAATATCTGTTTCACTATTGCTGTAGGCATTTCTACATTTCTTACATAGATACTCCCCCTGTATTTAATCAACAAGGACATGACAACCTCAATCAGAAGTACTAAACAAAGAATCTATATACTCTATAATGCAGTTATTTCATTTATGAGGTGGGTCCTAACTTTGAATATGGGCCAGAATCTGACTGAGTGTGATTTAAATGATGTTGGGTCTCTGATTTTTTTTCTCATCTTTATTTGATGAGAGTAACTTGTGGCAGAACAGCTGGGTATCTTAAGCAAGTCCTCAAAAGACTCTAAGACATACAGCATCATATTGCAGCTGGACCCATCACTCTCTTCAACCCTAATTTCACTCATTCTAGGAAAAGAAGTCATGTGTTTGTCTGGGAATTGTTTATTTTCTCATTTGTTTCCAGACCTCAATTTTCATTTCCATTTCTTTGACCAGATGTGTGGATTTTCAGTGCATCAAGAGAGTGTGAACACATCCAAGATCAAGCTGTGGAAAATTTCATTTTCACAGGAATGCATAAAAGTTGAGGCTGAGGTTTAAATTTTATGTCTTCAGGCAGAGACCACCATTCCTGCATAGGTAAAAGTTTATTTCAATATTCACTAAAGATATGAATATTATACTTAGAAAGGATCCAGAGCATGGAAGCATCTAAACTCAAGAAATGTAATACATGTCATTTCCTGCTCAGCTAAATTGCAGTTATTCATAAAATTGCTTTGGAGAGAACATTCATTATTAGAGATAAAAATGAAAATTAGAACAATAAGCTATGAAAATATATTAAGATTTGGCTAACTTCTCATTCTGAAAACATGAAGTTATCTAGATAGAAGACGAAAGTACTATCGTTGTAAAGTCTTTGCCAATACAAAACAACTTGGAGTCAAGTCCTGGAAAGATGCATTCTGACAGATTGGCTGAGATAAAATGTTCAACCTTTAAGGCCAAGTTTCCTTCACTGGAACAAGAATGTTTATTGTGCATACACTACAGGGTTATTCTGAATATTAGTTAAGATAGTGTATACTAGGGATTTACTATAGTCCTTAATGGATTCTGATTGTTTAAAAAAAAAACTCAGTAATATAATCATTAATGATAATGCTCTCATTATCACAAGCAAACATATGAAACTGGAAGTTTTAATAGTCCTGTGTAGGTAAATTCAATAACCAAGGTGGTAGTATGTACAAATAAACAATTTTTGAAGTGATAATTATTTGAGGATTATCATAAAATGTCCTTAGTTTCTTGGAAAAATTTGTCATGTTATCTTAAAGATTCTGAAGAGCCCTGTTAAAATTACAGATGACAACCTACTTTTTGAATCACATGGAATTTATCAGACATTTACTAATGCTTTAGGGTTTTCACATTGCAAAAGGTGATTAAAAATGGTTCTTGAAAAATTTTGTTATTAGATGTTAATTAATAATAATAATTTTGTAATTAGATTGTAAATTAGTTAATATAAATCTATATGTTATTTTCTTAAATAAAAGAAATGTAAATAATTGTTATTAAAACATAAAGCAATTGATGTAAATTACTTATGAATTTTCAAATTTTAATCAAGAATTCTGACAATGCAAAATTTAAAAAGTAATAAAGAGTCTAGCCTCAATTTAGTGGCCTAACTTGAGCACCATAAAAGGATCGACATGTATGTCTTCTGCCAATAATAAATAATTAATTCTGCTAAGGATAGCAATAATATCTTCTGAGTGATCATAGGATTGCTGTGCAATGGCCAGTAAAAATAAGATTATAAACATTGGGCTAAAACTGATTTAGCAGAACTTAATGGAATTTAGCATTTCTTTTAAACCATAATTTTTTTATATAAAAAAAGATTTTGAAAAAATGCAGTCTTCCTATTTGTCGATTTTATAAAAGAGTGGCAGGTATATTGACTCTACAAAGAAAAATGGTACCCTTCAAACTCAGATAATAAAGTAAAAAACTTACATATTTATTAATTATATGAATACACTTGCAATATTTTAGACTATATATAATTATGTTTCAAAATAAATATCTATTTGTAAAGTGTATAATTATTTCAAAACTATTAGCTATAACTGAAAATATTTAGGCTTCTTCTAGTGATAAATTTAAAATTTACATGTAGAAAATTATGCTTGATGTCTGAAAAGGAGAAAAATATATCCTCCAGTAATAAAGCAAGCCAATCGTAGCAATACTTTGCTTTTCCATTTATGATGGCTTGTTCAAAGACCTCGCTATTATCTTGGTAGAGTTGGTCAATGATAGAACATCTCCCCTTGTGTTACCTTGGTAACTCCCTATTGCCAATTATTATAATGATAACTATCACTTCAATTACTTTAAATACAATAATAAAAAATTCAAAATTTGTAGGTCTCTCTACTTTAAGTGATAAGCTCTATGCCTATAAAATTAAAATGAATTATTAAATACAACTAATTGCAATTTAAGTGAATAATGAAACATAAGGTCCTTTATAATTGATTTCTAATAACCTGGAATTTTTCCTACCTTGTGTTTTCACCTGCATTAGAATGATTGTAGATATGGCGAATAACTGTGACTTCCAAACAGATTTCATTATGGGAAATAGTAATTCTACTCTGAGAAATAAAAAATGAACTGAAATAGAAGCTTTTCAGTAAATGAACACCATAAAGACTCAGCCTCGGAAGGTTGATGATAAGAAAAATATATAATAAAAATGGAAATCTGTTCTGAAACTTGCTAGTGCCTTGAACATCAAAGTTCATTCTCTCCTTTTTGTACAGAGGCTCTCTAGAAAGAATGAAAGGCATATGCTTATTCCTTTTCCATGACACATCAGGAATTTGAAGATTCAACTATATGTAATAAAATACTATATTTTGAAAGAAAATTTCAGGATGACTCTCAAACCTTTTCCTTGAGTATTTCTACATTGCTAACTTAATGAACACTTTGGGCTGACAGGATTCTCTAATGGGTAAAGTCACAGGCTACCAAGACTATTGTTGACATAACTTCTAGCCTTGGTACTCACATATTAGAATTAGGGAATAGACTCTTAGTAGTTGTGCTCTGTCCTCCATTCATGTGTCCACATACATATGTACATACAGACAGACAAGGAAAAAAGGCAGACAGGCACATACACACACAGTAAATACATACATACATACATGCATACATACATACATACATAATACATAAACATACACACAAACACAGAAGCAGGGGTAGGGAAGATTCTTTGGAAGTGGAGACAAGAGATTTATTTCAAAAAGGGATTCAAGGATAGCTTGAAGAACACAGCAAGAACTTTCTTCAAGTAATGAAAATAAGGAAAGGCTGGAGAAGAAAATAATTCCATTCCCCTGTTATCTTAATTGTAAGGTAGAAGTTCTTCCTCATTTGAAATAAATTGGAATTGTCTGTTTCAGAAAACCACATGGAAGCACAGTTTGATTTGTTTTATTCACACCAATCTATGTCACAAGTTTCTAGGGAATTTGGACAATTTTGCCACTCCTCATTACTTCCTTTGATGAAAAGTGCCTTCTATAGTTTATGCAAAAATCCATAACTTTATAACAAGGTTAGTTGCTACAATATGAACATCTAGATATAAAAGATCTGAAAAAAAAAGGGTAGGCTGCCCCCATTATCTCCTTAATTTAAACAATATAAACCAAAATTATGAAATTAAATTATTAGTAAAAGGAAAACCAGCATTATAATTTTATCCCAATGGGACACAGAGAAGAAATATGAATTGTATCGCATGAGGCTTATTTGGTACAGTGTGAACTTGACATATGCTTATGAAAAATGCATGTTCTTCTTCAAAGGGAAACACAGCCTGGCACTCAGGGCTTCCATGAAATACTTGAATTATGCTTTTTTTGTTTGCTACGTAACCATTCAACGTGGATGAATACACAATGGTGGATTTCCAATTGTTGCCTGTTCACTTCATCCCAAATATTCAGATGTTGGTTTGTAAATTTCTCTCTAGCAAATGACTGTAGTAAACATAAGTGACATCATTGTTCCAATTTGTCACTGTGTCTAGCACGCTGAATTGCACACCAGCTCTGTTTACCTGTGATAACTCAACTTCCAAACAAAACCCACATCGCTTAAATGCTTCCCAAACCTTTTTGACTCATTCAGCTCATGATTCACTTTGTACTTTTGACATCACAGACTGAAGATGAAGAGATTGGTCCTAGTGCGGATCAGGTTCTCATTAGAGAAAATTGAGTTCTTTAATCAACAACATACCTTTCATAAGAAATTAAAACCAATGTTTGGAGATTTTTCTCATTTTCCAATGCTTTTCTTTTCTCTTTGTAAAGTACCCGAAAGCCAAAGCAAAGTGGAAAAGGCGGGGGAAATTATGCAATCCAGAAGTTTGTTGACAAAAGGTTTTTGATGTTTTCCAATTTATAATGGAAAGTGAACTTCTCAGAGTCCTACAAAAAACAAGGGACTCACATTACTCTTAGTCAAAAAGTTAAATGCAAAACAGTTTAGAAAATACTCCAATTTAAATTGTAGACTTTTATATCAAATTCTTACTTCACAGCAGTTTATTCTTTAGGAAAGTAAATGGTAATATCTATAAATAAGTACAAAATAAAACACAAATGTGAATAGTATTTACAGTGAAGGTCATTCTAACTTGGTGAATGATTTTTATGCACTCTTGCCTTTAAAACTGAAGTCTTCTTGTAACCAGGTCTCCAAATGGTGTTGTTGGGTTTTTTGATGGTTTGTTTGTTTGGTTTTGGTTTTTGGTTTTGGTTTTCAAAATCCTATTTTCTGGAACTAGATGCTTCAGAAATCTATATACCTGAGACCAGTTTAGGTTTCCCACCTCTATCCTTAGCAGACTGGCAATGATTCTGGATCCTTTAAATCCTCGATTTTTTTTTCTTTTTCCTTTAATTTTTATTTTTAAATTATATGTATTTGTGTGTCTGTACACAAATTAGTGCTTGCTGATACCAGAGAAACACACTGAGAATCCCTGGAGCTGGAGTCACAGTCAACTCGGAGATACCAGGTTGGTTTGGGGAACTAAAACTGAGTCCTCTGCAAGAGCAGCATGCATGCTTAATCACTGAGCCATTTCTTCAGCCTCCTTATTTATCTCTTTCTTAATCCGGTCTTCCCTTTTAAGGCCTAACACTACTGCTTCTATTTTATTACAACACTCTTAATTTTCATTATTTGAGTGGAAAAGGAAGAAGTCTAAATATTCTTATTATCAAAAAGAATTGCTTAGCTAAGTTTCACTAAACTTCAAAATTGTTTAACTTTGTTTGTTGGCTTTTGCCAAAGACATGGTTAGACAGCAAAGACCAAAATTCACAAATGGAAGAGGCTCATGATCCAAAATGTGCAATGACTCATAGAAGTGTACCATAAGAAATAAGCCACTAACATAAAAATATTACTGAAAAGTTTGAACATATACTTGATCAAAGATATGTAAAGACAGCAGACATTTATAGGAGAAGACATTCCTAAGGAAAAATACGTTAATGAGATGTTAATAACCCTGACCACACCATATATCTGTAAGAATCTAAAACTCATCTACACCCTATAAATAAGTGGTAGGCTTGATGGCTGACAGCATGCAATGATGCATAATTTTACCTTAGAACTTACTCAAAGTTCACCTTAGAATGTTGTGTTAACTTTACATTCCTCATAAATGCCCAAAGGAAAAACAGTTTGTGATTAAAATATTTACTTCTATGGGTTCAGGGTTTCAGAACTTCCAGTCCATTTCCAGTGAAGCTTGTTACCTGAGACATAGCAGGAAATATGTGGGAAGGGAGCAGGATAGAAGAAAGCTAGCTAATTAGCTCATAGCTCCCAGTTAGTGAAAACAGAAAGAGATGAGGACGAGGTGGAGGATATATCTCACCTCTGTAATCTGTTTCCTTCAACATAATGTCGAACAACTACAGTTTCAAGTCTTCTGAAAGTGCCTATCAGCAGAAGGTTAAGCTTTAGAAACAGAACCTTTAAGAAAGCATTTAACCTTCAAACTATGGCTCCATATATCCCATATATCTCCATATATCTTACTGGTCTGTTGTTTCTTTCCTTGGATGCTTATAGCATTTTTATTTCAGACCATAATATATATTACATTCTTGCTATTGTTAGTACTTCACTCCACCTCAGAGCAATTTTGTTTCACTGCAAGTATGTCCAAGATTCTTCTGATTCCTTTTGGCCACATAGAGTCACATAAAATATCTCTGCCTTTGTCCTCTTTGTTTTACATGCTGTCCAGATCATTCCAGAAATATTCCTCAAATCAAAAACATCTATGACGTCAAGAAACTTGCTTCTGGGGTCTATAAATTAATTGTCTATTGACAGCAAGGTTTCCTAGGCCATAGAATGGCTCCATGTGTTTCTCTGTGGTTTATACTGTAATGCATATTTGAATCAATTTGTTAAGTTAGTGGCTATATATAATTTGGATTGTGAAATCCAATACAGTCTTTCTTTCTGGTCAACAGTACTCTAGCACTCTGAACTTAGAATGAATCTGAATAAAATCCATCTCTCTCTAGATTCAATGGCAATTTTGTCCTGGTCCAGGTCAAGTGCTTATGTGAACATGGAGTAGCAATTATTTATTTACCTCTCTAGGTCAACTCAGCTATGTCACTTGGCCATGAGGACTCAGTTTTACAGATGATCTAGCTGTCCCCAGAGCTGTATGTTTCTGGAAAGCACTAGTGATACCTATCTTCCAGATTGAAGCTGATGACAAGAATGTCAAGTCTATGTCTGAATTGGTGTCTGTCTGATTTAAACAAAGTAAGTATATGGGTTATAAATACTCTTAAGTTGAAGGATTTGGCCAAATAAAAATAAAAATAAAAAATAAGGATGGTATATTCATTGATAAAGTCCTCCCTCTTTTCTTCTGCCCTACTGGTCCCCATGCATCCTATTAGGGTGTTTTCCATGTAAATAGACAACACATAACACACATGTGGAAACAGTTCTATGAGGAAGATCATTGTGCTCTCCTCCAACTTCTGTGTTCCATTTTCCTTCAACCTTGATTCTGCTTCTCTGATGTTGTACTATTCACTACAACCTTAGTCTCTTGGTTTATGCATATGCTTCTGTTTCCAAAGCATTTAGGATTAGTTCCTTCCTTCCCTCCCTCCCTCCCTCACCCCCTCCTGTCTGTCTGTCTGTCTGTCTGTCTGTCTGTCTCTCTCTCTCTCTCTCTCTCTCTCTCTCTCTCTCTCTCTCTCTCTCTTCCTGCCTCCATTTTCACTTGTCTCATTGTGACTCTCCCCTCTCTCTGTTTCTGTACCTCTATGTCTGTCTCTGTCTGTGTCCATGCATTAAAACTTTTCTTGTTCTATTTTGTTTAAATATATGACAATAAAATTCCTAACTGGGTTTTCTCTTGTAGGTTTATGGAGTATTTATATACAATGAGTCTAGAAATATCATTTACTTTTATTTTTATAAGTCTTCTCTAAAGACTCAGTATGAAACATTTAATTTATTATCATTTTAAACTACTCTATAAATATTTTATTATATTAATAATGCCCATATTGATATTGGATCAAATAAAACTCTTCCTGATGGAACTACTAAATGTTATGAAAGTCTAATATATTAGTCATGTGAATATATTGTGGGGGTAATAAAAGAAGGACTTTGGATGCCTGTGTTTAAGATGCACTATGTCCATACATGAACTTGTCAAACACTACAAAAAGGCATCTGAAAATATTTTACTGTTCCACTTTTTTCATATTCTGTCTGTCTCTATCTCTATCTCTGTGTGTCTGTGCGTGCACGTGTGCTCATGCACATGCTTCTACAAAAACTTTGTATGTGTGTGTGTGTGTGTGTGTGAGCATATATGTCTGTGTATCATGTGCATGTCTAGTGCTAGAGGAAGCAAGAAGGTGTTGTATGTATAGAGACTGTAGTTACGAATGGTTGAGCTGTCAATGGGTGCTGGGACTTGAACACAGGTCCTCTAGAAAACCTGTACATTCAGTGATCTTAACCACTGCCCCATCTGCCCTGGGCTTTATTACTTCTTCTCTTGAAGGCTGAAGTACAGCAAAACTGAACTTGCCACTGTCAATCCTTTTAATTTTGCTTTGTGCTTTTTACTAGAATTTTCTTCCTTTTCCACAGTTCAGTTCATGTTCAGAGTTTAATTTTTGACCCAACTTAACATATGCTTTTATGTATTGTGTTCCATGATATTCTTTATAAATGTAAAGACAATATTCTGGCCAATCTTTCTTCATTGTGTACTCCTTTCTCTTCATGTTGGTTATTATTGAAGTTATGTAAGTTATAGCTCTCTTTGCTTTTGGTGATTATACTCAACCAGCCACAGAGAATATACTTCAACTATTTTTCATATTTGAAATGTCTACTTTATATCACTAGACAAGTATAAGTAATTTTTAGATATCCTGTTTTCAGAAAAATATGAAAATATTTATAATTTTGATACATAAAGAGTTTTTATTAAATATCATATAAAAGAAAATCAAATATGTTAACATTTTACATGCTTAATGGCAAATGAAGGCATACATCAAAATAATGACTAGGGGGGACATATTAGCACTATATCACCAGAGATTTATATCCAGAGTATATCCATACTTCCAATCATTAGGGAGATGATTGTTTTGTGAAAGACATGAATTAAAATCTGTTCACACAAATGAGAAAATGATTATAGACCAAAATAAGAGCACCACCATCTAGGTGGTACCAATGGGTTTTTTGTTTTTGTTTTTGTTTGTTTGTTTGTTTTAACAAGAGAATGGGAGTGATACTGACAACAGTAGAATGACCCAAGCTATCTACACTACTAAAACCCATCTTGGCATGGGTAAAGACTCAAGAACATTGGAAACATAGAGTTTAATGAATGGCTTACCAGCCACTCAGCAGGCTAAAGAATGTCTCTTTCAGAGAGCTAGCCTACGAGTCTCTGCCTCTCTCTCTCTCTCTCTCTCTCTCTCTCTCTCTCTCTCTTTGGTTTTTTTGAGACAGGGTTTCTCTGTGTAGCCCTGGCTGTCCTGGAACTCACTCTGTAGTCCAGGCTAGCCTCAAACTCAGAAATCCACCTGCCTCTGCCTCCCAAGTGCCGGGATTAAAGGCTTGTGCCACCATGCCTGACTTGAGTCTCTCTTAATAATACTTGCATATTTAACCTTTGGGAAAATGAGCCCAATTCACCTAGTCAGCCTCAAGGACTTTCTGCAGCTTTGGAGTTGATTATTTTCTGAATTTTAAGGAAGAATTGGATGTTTCACCTCCATTGTGATCATCTTGAATCTTAAAAGAGCTTCCCTCCATGATAGACAGTTTTAAGGACAGAGGACAATACTGCATAATGTTTAAAAAAATTAATAAAATCTTTAGAGAAAATGATGCAATGGTACATTCAAGAGATCTACTCTCAAATCAACTGAAAAATGCAAGTAAAACAGGAAAAGATACTCCTTTAGTTATATGAATTATGTACTGTGGAAAACATGTTTATATATATTTATATTTATATATATATATAAATATATATATACTATATTATATATATACACTATATTATATATATATATTATACATATACTATACATCATCATCTACATCTACATTTATATTTACATCTGCATCTACATCTACATCGACATGGTTTGTTGGCATTTAAATATAACAGATACTTGGAAAGAGATTTTAGCCACGATCATTACTTTTTTATGTAAAATAACAAGATCCTAAGATCTGACAAGAGAAAAATTTAGATCAACACACAGCATGTACCGAGAATGTTTTTGATGGTTCTGTAGCAAAAATTTGGATGCACTAATATCCATATCCTATCAGTTCATATAGTAATGATGATGAATGAAGCACATAAATAAATGCTAATATGGAAGATAAACTACTAAAATACTAAATGGCGGGTAATAAATAGCAAGAAAGGTAGCTAAATAATTTGTACAATCGTTAATACAAATAACACATTTTGGATAGTTATGTCATATAGCATGAAATATTTGTTTTTATATATACATATATATTTCACCAAATTAACATTATATTAACTACACATTAAATGTATTTTGATTGAATATATCCAGCTAATATGCTTCATGGAAGTTAAGTTTTTATCTAAGTAGCCCAGGGCTACTAAAGCTTATACCTATAAAAGCTACTTGAGCTTATACCTATAAAAGCATCTACTGATCATTTAGGAATAAAGTTAAGGTTAAGCATCATAAGCAATTTTAATCTAATTAACTTTTTGATATTTCATAATGAGGGTGCTATTGTGAAATATAAAAACTATAATGTAAAAAATGGCAAGTTTAGGTTGTCCTGTGGTATATGTGTATATCATACAATCTCTGTATACCACCACATAAAGATTTTTTTCTAAAGATCATACAGCATAAAATGCATAAATATAAAACATAATAAAAATTCTGCATTTTTTTTTACATTTTCTATTTCCTTCAGGCAAGGTAATTTCCAATATTATCAGAACATGGTGAACTCTGTCAAGAGGGATATTAATAATCACTATGCTATTGGAATATGCCTAGAGGCACAACTTATTTTCCTATACAATTATTTTTTTTCCAGAGATGTAGAAAGGAAAGAAATCTTATGCGGAAACAAACTTTAAAACCAGTCAGTTCATTAGTTGGAATTAGGGACACAGGAAAATGTAAGAAGCAAGATCGAACAACGTTAAGTCAGTCTCACTAGCAGGAAGAAAAGGTAAAAATCATCAAAGAAGACTAGGAAAGCAAAAGCTGATAGAATCAAATTAAACTTGCTGAATTAAATTTTTCAAGGGGAAGTTATTAGTTGTAAGGCAAAGTGAAATCCTTGAGATGTACTTGAGTGACAAAGGATCATCCATACTGTGTTGGATAGGTCTATCTAATCTGTGGTTGGAAGTCGTTTATGTGAAATTTGATGTGTTATGTAGTTTTATCAAAGTTATTATTTGGAAAACAAGTATATTAAAACCTAATCTCCATGTTGTATTGTAACCGTTCAGGCTTTTCTTGTTTACTCCAGTTCCCAAACAATGACACATAGGCTCATTTATTTATGAATTAGTGCCTCAGCCTTAAGTGGGCTTATTCCCCAACTAGTTAAAAATTCAATTAATCCATTTATGCTATTCTATGCCTGCTATGTGGCTGGCTGGTTACCTATCTTCAGTTTCGCAGGCCTGACTTCCTTCATGTCTCTGTGGCTAATCTCTTGTGTCTGACTCCTTCCCAGAATTCCTGTCTTCTCCTGAAAGGGCTGCCTATTCTTCCCTACTTTGCTATTGGGCAGATCTTTAATAGCAGGTGAATGTTTTAACACAGTGCACAAGAAGGTTTCCCTACACTGTATTCCTGGGATGGGATGGGGGATTTGTGGATGGGTAATTGGGAAGTAGGATATCATTTGAAATGTAAGGGAATAAAATGATTCAATAACTAAAATGTCTCCCCATTTGTACTGGCCCTTGAGACAGATAATTCTCCTCTGTTTCTTTTGATTACCATAAAGACTGTGAAAATAGACTAAGATAGTATTATTATACCCAATGAACATTCACATTTGTCTCTAGAATATATAAAGTATTTGCCTTGATACAAAGGCCCAGACTGATTCTTCATGATCATTACATTTACTCTATGTGTTGTATGTCAGTGAAGGATTTTCCTGCACTCTGGTTGTCTTGGACAAGAAAAAAAAATCTGTATACTACATTTAACAAGCCTATACTCCAGGCACAAAATATACATTACCCTGCTTCCCTGACTTGAACTATACTATATCCTCCTATATAGCTTCTAGTTCATTCTGTCTTAACAAGACTCCATTTGCAACATATTAGAGAAGTCAGACAAGCCATGAGTATACATAATTAATTTCCATTTCATTGTGGAATGCAGCACAAACACACACACCCCCACACACACACACACACAAACTAGTGAACCAAAAAGTAGAACCTATATGATGCCACAGTGTCCCTCTAATGCCATCAGTGCTGTCTCACCTAATGGCTGAGCCTAATGTATTTTTAACATCAATTAACATTTTTAGCTGGTTTTGAACCTTCCACATGTGGAAACAGGTGAGGGCGATATATACTTGTCAGATTTTTGGCTTGACATTAGACTATTTGAACAAATTTCACAACTACTATTTCTCACTCATTTTTGAGTGATACTTCTTATATTTTTATATTACACCTCATGTTTTTCATTGGTTTCAGTTTGGAGGTAGAATAAATGTTGTGAACATTCTCAATATATTGCTATTGATTGACATATTGTGTATTTATGATGGCCATATGTATGCTTAAGAATACTGAAGCAAAGCATAAATAAGTTAAAAGTCAATCCCCAATATGTGAACTATGCAAAGTGGTTTGGTTGAGAGGTCCAACTGCCCTGTATAAAGCAGTAGCTTGTTTTTACACAGACATCTGCATCTTTAAAGTTAGTCATTGTCAAAGTCACAGCTACCCTTCAAGGTGGTTTTAGTGTGTGTTTCAATGATGAATAATAATGTTGAAAATATTGTTATATAAAATATTTTCTATGAACTATCACCAAATTATTATTTTTCTATTAATTTGTGTTTTCCCAATCATTTTAAGCATATTTATTGCATATACAATTTTAGTCATAAGTTAATGAATAAAATGAATGTACAATTCCAGTAAACTGGGAAATTTTATGTAATTATATGTACTTAAATTTGTTTAAGTATATTAAATTTATGTATTCTTATTATGCTAAAACATAAAACATAAACTATATATATAAGTTGCATATAATATATTAACCAAATATATTATATATATAGTTGTTAAAGCTATAATAATAATCTATATACAAATATGTTCCATATAAGTTAATGTATACCTATAAGCATTGAAGGAGCTATAAACAATTATAAACATAATATTTAATGATTATCTTGTCTTTTACTAAAAAATATATACCTTTTATTTTTGTACTGTTATTGCTGTTTGTTTCTTCATCTTTCCTTTTGTTCTTTTTCTTTGAAGTGGAGTTCAATATATTGCCCTGATTCATTTCAAGCTTAAGCATCTTTTCTTAGCCTCACAGTTAGCTGAGACTTTAAACACATGCCTTGGTTTTCAACACCATTTGTTTTACCAGTGAACACTTCTGGGGTTTATTTCATGTCTTTTTCCTTTTCCTCATTTGGAGAAAAAATATTCTCAAAGATTATCTTTAGGATATTTAATATTTCTCTTGGGTTTACTTGTAAAATCCAGTTGAAATTGTTAATATGTATGACATAAAACTAATCAAATATTAAATATTAAGTGGACAAAACACCACTTACTAAAAAAAAAGGGTTGTTCTTTTCTCATATTTGAGATAGGGTTTGCTTTGTTTTTGAGGCTGGTCTTGAAATCACGTTTAGATTTTGAAAAGGCTCTCCTCAAACCTGTGATCCTCTTGCTTCGGTCTCAGTCTCATGGTATAACAAATATGTTCCACCACATATATATTAATTCTTCTGAACATATGACACTAAATTAATGTGTTTATAAATTAGATATATAGTAAGTCTTGCAAAATGGTAAATAAATTTTTTGTTAATTTATTTACTGACAATCTACTATATTTTGATATAGATTTGTTAACAACTGATACAGTATCACCTCAAGGTGAAAGAAAAATATATTGTACTTGTTATTTGTACTCTATTGAATCTACAGATCAAAATAATATGGTTAAAATAAGGATTGCTCTAATTAATGAATGTTAAAATTTTCATGTTCTCTTCTTTATTCTTTCTCCATATTCATTAAATTTCACTGTAGAATGTTTTCAGAAACCTGTGCCAGGAACTAAGGAAAAGGACTGAATACTGATCTATACACTAGTTTCCCAGTGCAAGCATTACCAGGTGAGTGTAGGGACTTGGTTCACATGGTGGGAGGAAAGAATCTACTCCTGAAAGTTACTCACTTACCTCTATAGGCAAGCTAAGGCAGGAATCACACACATTGATGAATAACAATAAGTCTTTTATGTAGGTAGATACTCCACATTCATATCCAAAGATCTTCAGATCACCCCTTTCTTCCTTAGTTAACATCAACATATTGCTGATATAGTTAAACCAAATATTCAAGTTGTTATTCAGTTGTTCAGCATAACTTGCTGATCTCATTATTGAACTTGAGACATTATGGTGAAAACTACTCTGCACTAAATGCCAAGGGAAATTTCTTAAATAAGCCATCAGTTTAAATGGTATTTTAACCAGAGCTGCCTTGCCAAAGCCATTTTAAAAGCTTGCAGTGTTTTGTGGGCCAAAACAGCCAGGAAAAGCAATAAAAATCCAGAGACGCCTCTTATTTTTTTAAAACCAAAAAAGGATGATTAATAACAAATAGAACATTCACGGGAAAATAATGCATGAAACAAATGTCCAGTCAGTATTTAGCTAAAGTTGATGTATGAAGAAGCATGAAATCATGTGGTTCATTTATTTGTTTATTTGTTATTGTTGTTGTTTTGTCCTGTTTGTCTTCTATTTAGACAACATCAGATACCGGGAATGGACTGTAAGTCAGTAAATCCTCCATCATCAGGCAACGAGAATTGTGCTGCATGCAATTATAGCATAATATTTATTTGTGAAACAGTAGAGTCTTAGTGTGCATCCATCTCATTACACAAACACGCCTACAAGCCGTACAAAGATAATTGGCTCTGGAAAGGAGACAAGAGGGAAAGGGAAGAAAAACAGGACACACAAAAAAGGGAGAATTGCATGAGAGAAGTGTTTCAGTAGTTTAATTTTGTTTTTACTTATTTGTTTATTACTTATTCACTTTCTATCCTGCTCATTGCCCCCCTTCCAGTCACTCCATCCCACAATCCTTCCCCCCAGTCCTCCCTCCCCTTCCCTGAGTGAGTGCTGTGCAACATCCCCCTCCCCCAATCCTGGGACTCAAGTCTTTGAGAGGGTAGGTGCATCCTGTCTCTCACATAGCAGGCCAGCTAGAGGAACATATCCCACAGACAGGCAACAGTTTTGGGGATAGCTCCTGCTCGCGTTGTTGGGGTCCATATGTGGATCAAGCTGCATTTCTGCTACATATGTCCGGGGAGACCTAGGTCCAACCCATGTATGTTCTTGGCCTGGTGGCTCAGTCTCTGGGAACCTCAAAGGTCCAGGTTAATTGATTCTGTTGGTCATCCTGTGGAGTTCCTATCTTCTCCTTGACCCTCAGTATTTCTTCCTAATCTGCCCTAAGAGTCTCTAAGATCCAGCCACAGTTTGGTTGTGGGTGTCTGCATCTGTCTTAGCTAGCTGCTGTTTGGAGCCTCTTGCAGTAGTTCCTGTCTGCTAGCATAACAGAGTATCATTAATAGTGTCAGGGATTGGTGCTTGCCTAGTGATGGATCTCAAATTGGGCCGGTTATTGGTCGGATGTTCCCTCAGTCTCACAGCCATTAAATTTTACTCTTCAGTTTTAGAACTCCTCAGCCACAGGGTTGCAAACACTAAGCCAAAATTAGCTGACTCTATTTTAAGAAGTGACTTTAATGACTTGTGATTTCATAACTCATCTCCTTTAAACCTGGTATTCTATTCTGTTTTGAAATGAATAGTTAATTGATTTCTTACGGTTTTTTAAACATTTCCTACCCTTTTTTATTTTACATATATCTAATCTTTCAAGCAACATGATCTAGCTCTTCTTTCTTAACAGGAATCACAGTAAATCTTAGAAGTTCGGAGAATGCAATTTACAGAAAGGAAGTTACAGGAAAACTAAATATACTTGTGACAATAAAATCCCTAAAGCATTTGGAGCTACTTAATTGATAAGCTGGGAATTCTTTTATCATTATCTTATAGGTAGCTAGACTTTAGTCTACATTGTTATGGTTACATTATTGTGGCAACGCTCTATTCTGTATGTCCCAGTTTCTTATCTCTTTTACATTTAAAAGTCATATATATATATATATATATATATATATATATATATATATGTCTTAAGCCTATTGCAGGACACCTTCTTAAAAGGTAGAGTAACATACAACCTGTAGATGGTGCTTATGCAACTTTGTTTGCATAGTTTTCTTGCAGTTTAAATCTTTGGCGTTTGAAAGGAACCCTAGCTATATTGACTCTATTGTCAGGTACATCTAAGGACACAATCCACGTTTTGACAGAATTTTTAATCCACCAGATGTTCATGAGACATATACAAAACACATAATCAAGACAAGGAATGCATTACACATACAGATACTAATTAGAGTTCATATTTAGTCTTCCACTGGATTATACTGCTTACCAGCTGATTGACTGAGAAAAACCAACTTGATTAAGTCATAGCAGTAAGAAGCTCAGGCACTTTCAAGGAAAACGTACTGTATAATGAAAGCACATTGATAATATAACAAATTATTTCAAGATGCAAGCATAGTAACAGCACACAATGAGATATTTTAAAATGACTATTATAATACATCTTAAAAATTATGATTCATACTGTGTTTTTTCTCCCTCAAGTAGTAGATATGTCACCTTGGATAAACCTTTCTATCTAGATCATTTATTTAGTTCGTACTATTTGAGCAATATTGTCAAAGTAAAAAACTAAAAAACCAACAAACAAACAAAAAACAAAAAACAAAAAAAAAACAACTTTTACATTCAGAATAGACAAATACATATTATACAAACCTTTATCCAATTTCTCTGTCAGTTTAATAGTCGTTTTTGAAAATTAGGCTTTTCTAAATTTCTATAATTTATAGTTTTAGGAATCCTTTCAACCTAATGACCCTTTATCAAACCTGAAGAATCTTTTCATGTGGTCGTTGTGCCAGGAAGCATTGTGAACCCCAAAAGACCACCAAGGATCCATTTCCTATCTAATAGCATTACGGTCTCTTTATTACAAGCTCAGACACTGGCTCTCCTCTAACCAACCCAACCCTGACGCAGCAGGACAAGAAGGCAGAGCAGCCTCGAACCCTCAGCAAGACCGGATTTTATAGGAAATGGGAATAAGTAAGGGGGTGTCCAGCCTGGCAAACCTCTAATAAAATGACTATTGTAAGCCAAGAGGTAGGTGTTCTGAAGCAAGATGGTGAACAATCAAAAAAGCACAAAAGGTCTGAAAGAATGTCTAAAATAATCAAACTAATCTTTGATTAACTGTTAAGTAGCTTGGGAGTAACTCTGAGGTATGTGCCAAGGACAAGCCTTCCTTGTTTCTTATTCTTGGGTGCAGCTTGGGTTCAGCTGTAGGCCAATTTCTCAGGCCTCTTTCTTTCTTTCTTTCTTTCTTTCTTTCTTTCTTTCTTTCTTTCTTTCTTTCTTTCTTTCTTTCTTTCTTTCTCTCTTTTTTTCTGATGGAGGACAGTTGAAAGACAGATTAGGTTTGGTCTCTTATGGATATGGTTTATAAGTCCCGAGAGGACCTGCAATAGAATTTAACACTGGTAATCAGTAATTGGCTAATTATGGAGTGTTCTTAGGTCCTTATATGAATAGTTTATGAAATTCTAGTTTAAAATAAGTTTTAAGCTTCACTTTGGAGTCTAATTTTGTTCTAAGATATATATATATATATATATATATATATATATATATATATATACATATATATAAATCAAGGTTTCAAAACTCAACTTTATCACTTAAGTTCCTAGCTCATAATGAATATGGTCAACCTATATTGAGTAAATTTACAAAAACAATTAAATAACTACCACCCCATTTTACACATGTTCATGGTAATATGCTTGTTGAAATATTAGTATTGATTATATATAATAGTTTTTACCAGCTTTATTTAGTTCTTAACATTAATCCATCATTTATTTATTATTATTGAAAATTTTGAGTTTGCTAAGTAGTGCAAACTCAGGAATTCCAAGTCCTCAAAAATGCATGGCTAATCTGAACAGAGCCCCTGACTGTGGGAACTTGCCTTTCATGTGAAGGCACAGCATGCATTTCAAACCAACAATGTTTCTTGTGTTTATTGTTATTATCGACCTTGCTATTCCTCACCTAGACAGGGAATCTTTTCCTTCATCTTGGATTGCAGAGACCTGTGTTATTCAGTTATAGAATAAATTGAAAAGAAATGCATGCTATTAATGATACCATGCGTGTGTGTGTGTGTGTGTGTGTGAGAGAGAGAGAGAGAGAGAGAGAGAGAGAGAGAGAGAGAGAGAGAGAGAGAGAGAG
>NC_034601.1:56211885-56232665 GCF_900095145.1 Mus pahari | reverse complement strand
GAGAGAGAGAGAGAGAGAGAGAGAGAGAGAGAGAGAATGACCATGTAGATGTGAGGTATATGAGATGTGAGGTATATGTGAGGTAGAATAAGGTAGAGAGGTAAGAGGAGAGGGGAGAGAAGGAGAGGGAGAGACAGAGATAGAAACAAAGAGAAGAGAAGAGGAAAGAGAAAGGTAGAGATAAGATCTACTGTGTATTATTGGCAGGCCTGAACTTCTTATGTAGAGCAAGCTGACCTCAAACTTGCCATGATTCTCCAGCATCTGCCTCACTGGGATTACAGACTAAGAGTGTTGCATGACGAAGGGAGGCACAGTACAGAGAAATGTACTGGAGGAAGCCCAGTTCTTCAGACCCTAGATGTACAATCTTCTTACCCAGATGCTGGCTATTCATGAGCACAATGAATCGTTCCCACCGTTTCTGTCCATTGTGTTTAAGTATATATTCTGCACTAAACGTTTGGAAAGAAAAGTATGCAAGGGATATAGAGTATAGCCCAATAAAGGAATAAAGTAAAATAATTCAAGTGGGTTAGAACTGTTTGAATTCCTTCAAATTAAGGGAAAGACTCTAATTTTAGCATGAAACAGCCTCACACTACTGACTTCAAGCTTTTTCAACTTTCAATAATCCCATTTGATTAATGAGAATAGCTCTATTTTGCTTGGCTGAAATTCATATCATGAAATATCTGCAAGCTAACTACTTTCCAAAGATACAGAAAACACCATCTCTGATGCTGCTCAAAACTGTAAGAAAGAAAATAAATTATAAAATACAAATCTTAAAAGGACACGCCACAAAACATCCATTCATCGTTTAGACTTAATGTCTTGAGAGGACTCCATAAACTTTATAGTCTTCCAGAAGAGATAACGTTAAACTTGCCATTTTATATATTATGTGTGAGACCAACGTTATCTCAAAAAAACGTAGCCAAAGAGAAAGGAAAGAATTTTTATCTGTGACCCTGATCTTTTCACAGTGCCAGAACCTGTGCTTTTGTCTGTCATTACTGGAGTAATATAAACTCACATAAGCTGTGCTTAAAGGATTCTGTTGGATGACATGAAGCACTGAGTGAATCTGGATTTAGATACAGCTGTCTCGGGGGCCTCAAGAAAATGTGGTGAGGCTGTGGATTTGGGAAAACACAGATAAACTAGATAAACTTTAATTTCCTTCCCACCATTGCCATACACCTGTTCTGAAAAGAAGATACAGATGTTATTTGAGTGAACTGTGTTTAATAGGAGGAAAAAGTGAGAAAGTTATGTATTATAACCCTATAGGTATTATTAAGAAATGGTTTACTGAAAAAACTTAAGAACTATATTTGACTGTTACTTAATATAATCATAACCAGTTTCCAAGCCAAGTCCAAGATATTTGATTTAAAATATTTCCTTTAGAGGTGTAAGGTCATGTCCTTGTGACAGGGTTGATTTCTACTGTCTCATAGGACTTGGTGTCTATTGTTTTCATTTGTTTCTAGGATAATAACATAACACTTTCCACGGTGAATATACTCTTATGATTGATTGATAGGCCCATATATCTCTCAGAGAGAAAAACAAGGAAATATTAAGAAGCATTTTGTAAAATTGAATTTTCTGATTTTTTTCTCCCTCTCTGTGAGGTAGTATACAGGTAATACAAAGAACATGGACTTGAAGCACAAAGATCTAGGCATTACTTCTCTACCTATCCAGCATGACAGCATACCCCTGCTCTGCTGTGGAAGATCTTGAAAGCATTGTGTCCTGAATCTTAAAAATGATGACAACTGATAGCACTTTTTGAAAGTCAAATGAAGTAATATATATAGTGTTCAAAGTAATTCCTAGCATACCTGTTCCCTCATTCAACAAAGATTTGGGGTTTGTGCTTGTTTGTTTATTTGTGGGTTTGGTTTTGGTTGTATATGGCTTTATGATCAGACATGTATAGATTCCTTTTCAAAGAATTAATAGTGTATACAAACTGTTACTTTCCTTAAACATAGATGAAGAAGGCAAATTAGCCAAGTCTTCAGTAATTAATATCAGTTTGTTAATATGTATGTATGAACACACTCATGTACAAATACATACTGAGAATACAAAATGAGATCAAGCATTCAGTGTGTGTAAAAGTAAAATATTTCTTTACAATTCTAAATAGTTTCCTCAGTTGAAAAGCACGTATCAAGGGTGGGGACCATACCAAATTGAAATTGAAATGCTTTAATAGACTTTTGCATGTAGGAATATGGGATAGATACACATTTTCTTATCCCTCCTATTGTGAGGTGTAACTCATTCGGAAAACACATGGACTTTTAAAGCCAATAGAAAGGTTTTGGTTGCTAACCAGTAGACCACACAAAAGACTTGACCAAACTGTGTAGTTACAAACCTTGTAGTTCTTGAACATTATGCACAAAACTGTATCCTGATGACACATTTCAATTAACAAAAGCAGATTACAGTAGGTGGAGCTACAGAAGTCAAAAGGCAAGTTTAGGACATTTAGGGACTTACTCAGTATTATGGACCATGATGAATTAGGCCTTTGTTCTTTCTTTGGCAAGCATTGAGGTCTATGTGCTGGACTCTTAGGTTAGACTGGTGGTTTTGTGGTTCTAAAATGTAACAGTTGTGCTAAGTTCTGGAACTGTTACACTGCCATTACACAGAATTAAAAGCTTGGACAATGCATAAAAAACAAACATGAAAGCAGTTTGGTGGTTGGAGAGAATATGAAATCTTAGAAGCTTCATAGCGATTAGTTTTCTGGATTTTTTTTTTTGTATATGTGTATCTGTGTGTGTATATCTTATACTGTTTCATTGAAGCAGAAGAAATCAGAAACCCAAAATGCTAATAGGTACGAACACAATGAAGAAAATATCCATATTGAAACAACAGCAAAGCAAGACATAAAAGTGTTAGATAGTGCGTATCCTAATCTACAAAACACAGAAACAAATACTATGACATGGCTCTCAACAATAGCAATAAAAAGAAGTAACTAAGCTAGATATCAGTATTCACCAATGATAGGACATGACAGCTTCCCCTAAAAGAGCTGTTGAATCAGGAATGAGGAGCCAGCTCTAGAAACGGGAGCTACTGGACAAGGTTTTCCATCTCTCACTAGCATCAACTGCCAGCACAGTGTGAAAGATGAGGCTTATAGTTCCATGATTGTCCACAAGAACAAGCAAACTCTCAGCATCCCCACAGGAGTGTTTAGAGAGTATATATGGCAGGAAGTTACCTGTCACTGTCCTTGAGACAAGAGCTCATGGAGATACTCAATTCTGATAGGAATAACACAATCATTAATTGATGTAAAAATTGTAATATTAATGGGTGTGTTCTCTACTATAATGGAATAAGATAGAAGTTATTAAAGTAGAATATCTTAATATCCAGGGAAATTAAAGGAACACTTCCACATAGTCTATGGGTCAATAAACAAGTCTCTAGAGGAAATTTTAAGTAATGTGCTGGGCCAAGTGGATCAAAAATAGACTACATCAAAATTGTAACTTGAGATTAAAATGATGCCGAGACAAGGCAAGCAATCCTAAGGTAAAACCAGTACTGGAGACACGGCTATATACCTTTTTAAATATATAATAATGGGAAGGGGAGTAAGTCGAATTTTAAAAATTATATAGCACTGACACAAAACCATGCACATAGATCAAGGGAATAAAACAGAAAATCCATTAATAAATATAAATAGCTAAATCCATTGGAATATTGCTAGATTTCTCTCTCTCTCTCTCTCTCATACACACACACACACACACACGCACATGCACACACACACAAATACAATACATTGGGGAAAAGATAGCCTCGTTTATATTGTTTAAAAAGCTGAAACATACATGTAATATACTTAAATTACATCTATTCCTCATTCTCTCCCCTCTAATTCATTTATTCCAAACACATTTCCCTTTCAACATCAAGTGCTCTCTTTTCAACCCACAGAACCTACTTAATGCTGCCTCTGTATGCATTGCTGTAGTACCATTTACTAGAATATGGATAGCCTCTCACAGGCCACATCCCCGTACTCAACTAACCTGCTCACCCCAAAGTTTATCAGTGACCAGAAGCTCCTCATATAGGGAGGGGTAGGACTCCCTGAGATCCTCTCCCATCTCTGCTAAGTTGCTGCTAAACTGGTCTTGTGCATGCAATCACAACTACTGTGAGTTGATGTTACATCTGGCAAATACTATTTCACCCACGACCTCTACTTCTATCTTTCTGCCCCATCTTCCATGATGATACCTAAACCATGCAGGCAGTTGGTGTGATAGAGGTGTCACATTTAGAGCTGAACATGTCACAGTTTCAAATTGTCTGATTTACAAGAGTATGTCTCAGTATCCAACATCTTCTACCAAAAAAGAAGCTTCTTTGGTAATGGTTGAGAGATGTAATAATCTACAGGGGAAAAGATAACTTAGGGGCAATTTAACACAAGAGTTATTTTAGTAGAATAAAAGCATTAGATTCTCCTATGGGACCTATTATATAGTAGGATTGTGAAACACTTATGAACACTATACATGATTTATGTTTTGTGGTACAGGCAATGGATCTAATCAGAAAGTGTTTGTTTACTAGCATAATATTCATGACACTATTTTACCAGTGAACATATCTTGCCAGGTCAATCACTTTGCAATGTTTGTATCTAACTAAGACTTGTCTTTACTGACAGCATTCATAGTACTGTCCAGCACTATGAAAGCTAGCCAGTAGGGATGAGTCTTCCACATTGATACCAGCTGGATGTTTTTATACTGTGACTCAAATATGTAGTGTCTTCAGCAATAGTCTTATTGTTATGTTCTCGAGGTTAAATGAGCAGTAGCACAGTCTAAACTTTAGGGACCTCACTAACCAATAGTTTGCAGAGAAGAAGCCCATTAGTTGCTGTGCTTATTGTAGCTTATGTGGTCTGAGAAAAGCATTGTCCTCTCCTATGGGATAGCGCCACTTGAACTCTGCTAATAATATATATGCATATGTATTTAAGAAGCTTACTCTGTAGTAGGTTTCTGTAAAGCCATTGTAAAGGACTTTAGTGCCAGCTATTTGTAGCTCCTTTATGCTACCTTCGCATTCCTCACCTAATCTAACTCTGTTACTCCATTATCCTCTTTCCCCTTTCCATGCTACCTACATTCTATCCATCATCTTTTGAAATAATCTTGAAATTAAAACTCTCTGATTTATATGGGCATTCTAATTTAAATACATACTTAAAGATTTAAAGCTGACATTCACTTATTAGAAAAGCACGTGTGATGTTCATCTTCCTGAATCTGGGTACTTCAGCTTCATGCATTTTTCATGCACATTTTATTTTTCTTTACAGTTAAATAAATCTGAATTGTGTTGCTAAAAGGTGATGCTAGGAAAACTGAGTATATACATTATTATTTGTGTAAATGATCTATAATAACAATACTTTTGTTTTTAATTGGTGAGCTTAGTAAGGAAATAGCAATAAATCCTATAAAGTAAAAATAGTAAGTAGTACATTCATAATTACTAGATAGATGATAGATAGATAGATAGATAGATAGATAGATAGATAGATAGATAGATAGATAGGTAGATAGACAGATAACAAAACTATCAAAATAGATGCTTATAACATCCATCAGAAGTGAATGGAAGAGCCTGATTAGGAGACCAAGAAAAGACTACATCATCAAATCATGTATTTACACCACCCATTAGAAATGATTGTGGAAACTCATCAACTACTATTATACTGGAGTTCTTCAATGAGAGATTTCTAGGCACAACAGAGCATTCTTTCCATGGATGGGCTACATGATCATATTAGTCTCTATGGAAAATATTTTTATTGGTTATTTCATTTCCATTTCAAATATTATCCCCCTTCCTGGTTTGTCCTCTGCAAGCCCCCCTAATATTTTACTTTCTAGTTGTTCTCTAGAAAACAATGCATTTAATACACTTCTCTGTTAGCATTTCCCCTTTCTTTCTTAGTGTAACTAGTCAGGCTTCAAGAGAATAGGGAATTTCATAGGACTCTTAAATAATATGCTGGAGTGTAGACAATAGAGCTCTCCTCACCTCCAATTCTGCTTTTAACTAGCTCAGGAAGCTAACCACAACTTACTATATAATTTACATTATATACTTCCCTAAGTCTAGATTCACCCTACATAAAGATCAATTATATAGCCAGGAGGGTGGTGGCACATACTTATCCCGGCATGCACCATATAGTAACATGATATCTGAGTTCGAGGCCAGCCTGGTCTACAGAGTTAGTTCCAGAACAGCCAGGACTACAGAAAGGAACCAAAACCAAAAAATAAAAATTAAAAGTTAAAAACATTTTTAAAAGTCAAGTTCAAGTGAATCAACTTCCCTAATATAAGACCTGAAACTTTACCGTAGAGAAAAATATAAGAGAAATATTTCAATTTCTATAGTCAGTGACTTCCTAAATCAAATGGCAAATGATCAGAAGATAAAAATAAGAATCAGTGGTACAACGGTATTTGTAAGTGTTTATCCTTAAAAGTTTATGCATATGATAGACAAAAAATAGAGGAAATGTACAATTTTATTGCTTTAATTTTGGGAGGACGATTCTGTCTAATCCTCTGGGCATGAGCCATCCTTCTGAAGCTTAGGTACTGAATAACTCCTCAAATAAGAAAACATAAAAGACATTATAAATAAGGCTACTATGAACATAGTAGAGCATGTGTCCTTGTTTTTTTGTTTGAACATCTTTTGGGTATATGCCCAGGAGTGGTATAGCTGGGTGCTCAGGTAATACTATGTCCAATATTCTGAGAAACTGCAAGACTGATTTCCAGAGTGATTTTACCAGCTTGCAATCCCACGGAGTGTCCCTCTTTCTCCACATCCTTTCCAGCATCTGCTGTCAACTGAGGTTTTGATCTTAGCCATTCTGACTGGTGTGAGGTGGAATCTCAGGGTTGTTTTGCTTTGACTTTACCTGATGACTAAGAATGTTGAAGATTTCTTTAGGTGCTTCTCTGCCATTGGATGTTCCTCAGTTGAAAATTCTTTGTTTAGCTCGGCACCACATTTTTAATAGGGTTATTTGATTGTCTGGAGTCTAACTTCTTGAGTTCTTTGTATATATTGGATATTAGCCCTCTATCACATGTAGGATTGGTAAGATCTTTTCCCAATCTGTGGTTGCCATTTTGTTCCATTGATAGTGTCCTTTGCCTTACAGAAGTTTTGTAATTTTATGAGATCCCATTTGTCAATTCTTGATGTTAGAACATAAGCCATTGGTGTTCTGTTCAGGAAAATTTCCCCTGTGCCCGTGTATTCATGGCTATTCCCCACTTTCTCTTCTATTAGTCTTAGTGTATCTGGTTTTATGGAGATGTTGTTGATCTACTTGGACTTGAGCTATGCACAAGGAGATAAGAATGGATCTAGATTGATGAACATTCTTCTACATGCTGGCTACCACTTGAACCAGAACCATTTGTTGAAAATGCTTTCAATCAAATAACCCTATTTTTAAAAAACAGGGTACAGAGCTAAACAAAGAAATTTCAACTGAGGAAACATGAATGCTCAAGAAGTGTCTAAAGAAATGTTCAACATCCTTAGTCATCAGGGAATTGCAAACCAAGACAACCCACGATATTCCACCTCACACCAGTCAGAATGGTGAAGATCAAAAACTCAGGTGACAGCAGATGCTGGCAAGGATGTAAACAAAGAGGAACACTCCTCCATTGTTGGTGGGACTGCAAATTGGTACAACCACTCTGGAAATCAGTCTGACAGTTCTTCAGAAAATTGAACATAGTATTACCTGAGGACCCAGCTATACCACTCCTGGGCATATACCCCAAAAAATCTTCCAACATATAACAAGGACACATGCTCCACTATGTTCATAACAGCCTTCTTTGTAATAGCCGGAAGCTGGAAAGAAACCAGATGCCTCCAAAAGAGGAACGGATACAAAAAATGTGGTACATATGCACAGTGGAATACTACTCAGCTAATAAAAACAATGACTTCATTAAATTCTTAGGTAAATGGATGTACCTAGAAAATATCATCCTGAGTGAGGTAACCCAGTCAGAAAAGAACACACATAGTATGCATTCACTGATAAGTGGATATTAACACAAAAGCTCCAAATACCCAAGATACAATTCACAGACCACATGGAGCCCAAGAAGAAGGAAGACCAAAGTGTAACTGCTTGGGTCTTTCTTAGAAGGGGCAACAAAATACTCATGGGAACAAATACAGAGACAAAGTGTGGAGCAGAGATTGAAGGAAAATCTGTCCAGAGACTGCCCCACCTGGGGATCCATCCCATATACAGACACCAAATCCAGACACTATTGTGGATGCCAAGAAGCACATACTGACAAGAACGTGATATAACTGTCTCCTGAGAGGCTCTGCCAGAGCCTGACAAATACAGAGGCAGATGCTAGCAGCCAACCATTGGACTGAGCACAGGGTCCCCAATGGAGGAGTTTGAGAAAGAACTGAAGGAGCTGAAGGAGTTTGCAACCCCAGAGGAAGAACAACAATATCAACCAACCAGAGCTCCCAGGTTCTAAATCAACAATCAAGGAGTACACATGGAGCGACCCATGGCTCCAGCCGTATATGTGGCAGAGGATGGCCTTGTCTGGCATCAATGGGAGAAGAGGCTCTTGGTCCTGTGAAAGCTAGATGCCCCAGTGTAGGAGAATGTGAGGGAGGGTAGGGGAAGTGGGTGGGTGGTTAGGGGCACAGCCTCATAGAAGCAGGAGGAGGGGGAGTGGAATAATGTGTTTCTAGGTGGGGAGGTATCAGGAAAGGGAATAACATTTGAAATGTAAATAAATAAAATATTCAATAAAAATTACTAAGGAAAGAAAAAAGAAAAAAAGAAAAGAAAAGAAAAAAGAAAAGAAAAGAAAAGAAAAGAAAAGAAAAGAAAAGAAAAGAAAAGAAAAGAAAAAAGAAAAGAAAAGAAAACGTTGTCTTTTTTTCCCCACATTTTGCAATGCCTATGACTTTTGTGACTGACCATGCCATCATTCTGGCAGTACATCTTTACTTAAATAGGTCTACTAACAGATAGGAGAATTAGATGATCATTAGTTTTTATAAAGAAGGTGAGAGAAAAGAAATACAGTGATTAACATGAATAATTGTTGAGAGCTTCTGGTGAGGCTTCTAGGAATTTGACATTTGTCACTGGGCTCAGATAAGGAAGTAGGCTCAGATAAGAATATCAGAAACAGTGGCCCTGGGGCTTTGTTTACTACTTTGCTTAATTACTACCTCATGTGATCTCTTGCTTACTAATTTACTTAGTTATTATCTTGTGTGATCTTGTTTCCTACTTCGCTTGATCACTTTGTCTTTGATCTAAGAACTGACCATGTTTTTTGAATATAGCTAGAATGATATAAAAGCAAGCTGGAGAGAAATAAAGCTGCTTCTGCCTTGGTACAGGCTGGAGTGATGTTATAATTTTGCCTGTTTTTCTTTTTCATTCTTCACTCCCTCTCTTGAGACCCTGTGGACTGACTAACCTGGCTTGGTAAAATAGTAATAGAACTATAAAAGAAAATATTTATAAAGCTGGAGAGATGGCTCAGTGGTTAAGAGTGCTCTTCCAGAGAACCAAGTTAGGATTGTCAGCAATAGTAATAGGCAACCTTACAGGTGGCTCCTCATTCTAGAGATCTGTACATTCTTCTGCCTTCTTCAAATTGTTAAAAATGTCTTTAAAATTGTCATTTCACTTTATTTTATTTTCATCAGGATTATAATCATCTCATTATTGTCTTCTCTAATAACTTCCTGCAACAATGAGTTTAAGGTGAGGTCCTGACTTGTCCAACTAAAGACAACACATTCCTTAGCCAGAAATTTGACTGCTAAAATTTTCTTTTGTTATAAGATACTATGAAAAATGAAGGAGACAGAATGGGCAGAGATTATACCAATTGGTGTTTACAAATAGGAAATGTGTGCATAGGCAACTCTTCCTTGTGAGTCTTAGAAGGAACTACAGAACCTTTAGAGATGTCTAACTCAGTACTAGCAGAGAAACACAAGGTTTTGAGTACAGTTCTAAAAGAAGATAGCTGCACTCTTCAAATTTTTCATTATTCTTTAGCTGTGACAATGTTCACATCTATTCATAGTCATGATAGGTCATACTGTAAGCCAGAAAAATGGTAAAGACTCCGTTTGGACTGAGCTGATAGCATCCAAATGATCTGGTAATAGAAGAAATTCACACTAAAAGCAAAAGGGAAAAAAAGTGTTTAGAAGACTTGAAGAAGCAGGTTCAGCCATAATGGGAAGCACAAGAATAGGTATGCCATAGTATATCTGTACATGTATTGAATACTTCCCATTTCTATCTACTTATATCCTCTTAAATAGTAACCGCCTGAACCAAGTTTTATGGAACAACTGGGTTATTAATTAGATTTATCTAAGATTAAAATAAAAGTATGGCTTCATACACTGAGAAAGGTTATAACTTAATATAAAACATTAAATTACATTTTCATGCCAGTTATTTCACAACTTAAGCTATGTTAGATCATGAAAGCTAAAGCTAAAGCTTTGTGCAGCTGACACACTAGGCTGTGCCAGAAGCAGAAACATTTGACAGCAGAGAAGCAGGTAACTTTGTCATACTCTGTCCGAGTTCAAAGGCTCCTGGACCACTGGGCTGCACATTACGACACCATAAAGAAAACATTTTTGTCTTGTCTTAAATTTCATGACGTCGGTTCTGAAGAAAAATATTCCAGCCTCTAGAAATCAATGGATTTTTTTTTTTTGAGCATATAAAGATAGAGGCCAAAAGAGAATTTCCAACTCATTCAGTTTTTTTAAAATTACTCCATTTGTTTATATCTCAAATGATATCCCACTTCTCAGTTGCCCCTCCACAAATTCCCCATCCCACACCCACCCTCTTCCCTTTCCCTTTAGTTCCATGAGGGTGCTCCCCCCACCCACCCTCTCCTGCCCCACTGCTCCAGCATCCCTCTATAATGGGGCATCAAACCTCCACAGGACCAAGGGTCTCCCCTCCCATTGATGTCAGACAAGACCATCCTCTTCTACATATGTATCTGGAACCAGGGTTCCCTCCCTGTACAAAGGACTGGAGGAATGGAGGGTGATTTCAGCCCAGTGCCCCATCCCATTGCTAATGTCTCTTTCAGATTCTCTCCATTCCATAACACAATGTAACTTGATTATAAGCACATTTAGTTTTCATGGATAGATGATCACTTCTAAACAACTACTGTTCCATAGCATTTGAAACAGTGATGATAATCACTTGTGTTTTAAACATTAGATAATCTAAGCTGGATATGGTGACAAATCTCTGTAATCATAGTATTTGGGAGGCTTTTGAGCATTTTTGAGCATTTGAGTCCTGGGTAACATGCTGAAATATAATCTCAAAAATATTTTCAAATAAAAATAAAATTAGAAAATTTATGGTGGTTGACTTTTCCATATCTTCAAGTCCCTTTTTTTCAGACAGTAATTCTCTGCAGAATGAAATTAATGTATTTCTTACCCAGTGGCTAGCTTGCCACAATTGAAGTGACTCCAGCTGGAGGGACTGAAGTTCAATATCTTCTCTGAAGTGGGATGGGGTTACTCTCAGGAGCAGATATGTCTCCTAGTCAAAATCTATTAATAATAAAATGAATTAAAATGCCATATTCTGTGGATCTCTGATGCTTTTGAAGACTATCTATCTCTATATACCCAATCTGAACTGTTAAACCTTGACTACATTTAGGTGTTTACTATTTGAGTAACACTGCAGACACTTTATTATAGTGTATCTTGCAGACATAACGTGATGTTGTAGAATAATAGAAGAAATGGAGAAGGTAACTGATTAAGACACACTTTCCTCAAGCTCACATAACTACTATTCATTGTACTCTTGTGAAAATAATAACTGAATTTTAATCTCTTCATGGGAGTTCTATACACTGTACAGTTTGGTACCTAAAATCATCGTGTGGAGACTTAGATGTGTTACCTGGTCATCCTCCACACGAGCTGCTCCATACACTCTGACCCACTTCTGAAGATGTTTCCTCCTTTGGGTCATATATAAAAACCTATCAGGAAATGTCTGTCTTTGAAGATTTGCCTATGATTTTAAGCGATGCTTCTGTCATCTGCCTCTGATACACTTTTCAAGGGAACCTCATTTCTACCAGGGAAAGTCTTTATAGTGAGGGGATGAAAGAGAGAGTGGAACTTTCATTCTGAGTTGCTTACTCGGAAAACAGAAAGTGAAGACAGCTTTTAATCAATCACGGAATTTTGTGTGTTCTCACTCAGAATGAGTTACAGTTTTTGTATCCCTTTGAGAAGAAAATGTTGGACACTGGATTAGCAAAAACAACAGAATGAAATTCAGTATTTTTTAAAAAGAACTCCCGCTGAGGCATTTTGCTTATGAAGGGTTTCTGACCTGCAGATTACAGCTGCTGTGTCAATCATTCACCCTTTGTTCTGTGGCTTCCATTGGAAGGGATGTCTTTTATTCTTTTTGGAATCCATCGCTTTTGGGTTATCCTAAACTCAGGTTAAGTACTATGTCACAGAGGGAAATTGAAGTCAAAATTAAGACAATATTCCTTAATGCCATCCTCGGCGAACTCAACATGGACCAGGCACTAGGATTTTCCTGTGATTATACTGACAGCTGTAAAGTCTTTAAAAAAAATTTTCTGTAACTTACAAGGTCATGTATATATTTGTCTACTTTTCTATTAATAATTCAGTTTTGACTCCATTTCAAATATTATTTTAGTTTAGTAATGAATGTATTTTCTTATAATCACAAAATTCTTTAGAAATACAGCTGTATATTTCAATTATGAACACATCACTAAGCACCTTGATAGTGACATCCATAAAATTCTGACAGAAAAAAAATCATGTCTTAAACTGAACAACTTGAAAATGTGCAAAATTAAATTGAATTTATAAGCTATCATTGCCCTAACTTCATTTCTCGGTGAGCTTATCGTGCCTATCAGTTAAAATATATTTGAAAGATAAAGTAAAACCTCTGTTAAACTTGTGTAAGGATATTAAAGCAGTTTCTCAATCATTTGTGACCTTTGAAATCAGTGAATTTCTCTCATGTCTTCATGCTATATTATCACATAGCTAAGTGATCTATATCCAAGTATTATTAACAATCACCTATTAGGATTTTTAAATAGGCTAAGGTTAATTTACTCTTACAATTGTGAATATTCACAATATAACAATATCTGCTAAACGTGTATGTTTTAAAATCTATAGGAGTGATTATTTTATTTAGAGGCCTATTAAAGAAAGTTTGTTCGTTAACAATTTTATATCTTGCATTCATATTTATTTTAATTTTTATGAGCATGTGCGTTTTACCTGGATGTATGTCTGTGAAACAACGTTATGCCTGGTCCTTGCAGAGGCCAGAAGAAGGTATCAGATCCCCCAGAACTGGAGTTAGCCACCATGCAGGTATTGTGAACTGAAATTGGGTCCTCTGCAAAAAGCAGCCACTGCTCTAAACTACTGAGCCATTTCTCTAGCTCGACTATGTATTCTAGTTGCTCTCAAACCCCAGCCCATCCTGTTGTTCCCTGTTAAATCCTTCTTGCTCCCTATAAAACCCTTTGACATGTTCATGCATTTTTGGTTTGAGTTTTTAATATTGAAGAGTAATCGATGAGATGATGGGTTTCAAATTCTCTATCAGAACAGGCTGTACTCACTACTGGGCTCATGACTAAAGATAAAGATATTCTTTCTCCCCGCATTTATTGGCAACCAACAGAAGATTAATAAAGAGGAGGGTCCATGATCCCCTACCCACATCCAGGACTGACTGTTGACAGGATCAGTCTAGGGTAGGGCCATTGCAGCTGCTGTGAGCTAAAAACTGCGATGGAGGTGTCATGCCAAGTTGGACTTTGCAGCTCGTTTCCTGTCTTCTGGTTCTACACGGATCCCTTAGAGGGAGATGCATAAATGTCTTATTTAAGTCAGAGCACCCACTCTTTAATTATTCTCAGCACCATGGGCAACTGTGGGTCTGTGTGGTCTTTGCCTTCACTAAAATGTGAAATTACTCTGATTAAGACTGAGGGTATCATTTATTTACAGTCTAGATATTTAGGTGGTAGTTTGATGCCATGTAAGTTTGTCTCAAGTTTCCCTTAAAGACTATGGCTTTTCCCCCTTGGCAGGTTTACAGTACCAGGAACAGGTTTGTCTTGTGGAGCACGCCTTCAAATCAATCAAAGTATAGCTTGTAATCCCAATAATGTTCTGTCACTGTTGCCATAGTGGGAATACCTTGCCTAGTGTGTTAGTATTGGAGATTTTAGGCTTCACACCTGAGTCTGTTGATGTGTTTTCTTTCCCAGTTCAGGCAGCAAGCACATTCTACCACCTGAAAGCTAATAAATGTCGATGAAATTTCCAGCAGATGTAATTCTAGTTTGATTTCTCCGTAGCTTGCAATCAAAGTGTGTAGTGTCTTATCATCTAGGAAGGATGGGAAGCTAAGACAAGTGATGAATGCCTATATTATTTTGAAAACCTTTTGACCATTTCTGATCAACAATTCACACAAAAGATATATTCTACACTTGGCACTGGGATCTTTGTATAGTAAGTTTTTATGGATTTTTTTAAACACCCATTTTACATCCCCTTTGGAATGATTAATATTCCCCCAGTAATTGCATGTCAGATTTTATTTCAGTGACCAAGTCACAAAAATAATTTTCAGCTTCTATTCCTTGAAATAAAGGAAAATCATTAAAAAAAATCACTTTATTCATACTCAAAGGTGTTTCGGAAAGTTAAAGAAAGAAAAAGGACAAAAATGACTGAATTCTAGCAAAAGAAGCCAAGAATATGGACTTAAGAGGGAAAAAGAAGAATTCATTCCATGTCCTAAGAATGAAATTTTCTATTAAGAAAATCTTGTAATGATTCACATTTTATAATGCCTACAGAATGCATTCAAGCATGATTAAAAAAAAAAAACAATTGTATTGGCAGACCAGTCTAATTAATGATTTAGATATTTGCTTACAATATAATATATGGAAACTTTCATAAAGCTATATTAACAGATATAAACATTAACATAATCATGTTTACAGCTCTAAAGAGGTAGACGTGTTACAAAATAAATTATAGTTATTGCAATAATATGCTTTGCTAAGTTTTGGTATAAAATAAATCTGTAAATCTCTGAAGAAATAAATAGAACCGCATATCTGTTATGACCAAGAATGTCTTTGTGCATTCCCGTAGCCCTCCTTGGGTTACCTCTACACATATCATACTGAAGCCCTGTGCAAAATGTCATGATATACATGTCCATACATCATTTCGAGTGGCCTTTGATAATTATGTACTTCAAGAATCATCTGTGTCTCATCTTCAAGAATCTTCTATGGTCTCAAATTTTTTTAATGTATTATGACTTCCATATAATTACTTTAGTATCTACAGAATATTTAGTTAAATCCTTTTTTATGTGCCCCACATTGATATCTTGACAGTTCTCCCCAGATATTTTTCAAAATTAGTAATCTTCATGCAAAAGGTTTACATAAAATAGGTTGCATTGGTTTCAATAATTTTATTGAATTTATTCTTTAAAACATTTCTATTTAATATTATGCTTTTCTTTTTGTTTTTTATTCAGAAGGAAAGCTTCTTTATATTAAACATCTTTAATATTTCCTTGAAGTATGTGCAGAATTCATTGATTTGAGAACTCTTCTGTCTTGATCTGTTTATATCACCATAAATCCCACCCCATGCACTACTTTAAGTATCAGACAAACATTTGTATGATGTGTAGATTTTATTCGGTTTAACATGTTATTTTATTTTAATGTGTTCAACAAACCACAGAGGATAAAATTTTCTGTATAATGTCCAAATATCATTCATTCTTAATTTCCAGATTATCACTGCTGTCCTCTTGGAAAACACTTTGCATGTGATTGAATTATATAAAGTATGGTGAAACTTGTTGCTCATAATACAAATTATGGAAAATATTTGTTAATGAATGTTTTCCATAATGTTGTGCAGAATTGTCTGGTTTTGGTTACTCTCAAATAGGTCATGCGTTTCAACAATGCTGGTATTGGTTTCTAGGCTGTAATAAAACACCATGACCAAAGCAAGTTGGACAGGATATGGTTTATTTAATCTTACAGGTTCAGGTAACAGTCTATCACTGAAGAAGTCAGAGGAGAAACTCAAGCAGAGCAGGAGCCTGGAGGCAGGGTGAAAGCAGAAGCCAAAGAGGAAAGAAATTTACTGGCTTACTCTGCCTTATTTCTTATATAACCCAGAACCGTATGCCCAAAAATGGTGCTGTCTACTTTGAGATGGATCCTCCAAGAATGAATTAGTTACTTTTCTACTGATGTGGAAAAACTCTATGACCATGACAATTCATGAAAGAAAGCCATTAATTTAAAGCTCACAGCTCCAGAATTTTAGAGTCCATCAATATTGTAATGGAGAGAATGGCAGCAGGCAAGCACAATGCTGGAGCAGTAGATGAGAGCTCACATCTTGATCCACAAGCACAGGCGAGAGGCAGCTAGAGCTAATGGAAATGGTAGAGTCTTTTGAAACCTCAAAGAACACCGGAAGTGAGACACTTCTTCCTACAAGACAACACATCCTATTTCCCAAAATGTTCCAACAACCGAGGAACAACTTTTAAATATATGAGCAATGGAGGGATTCTCATTCTAACTACCCTACATCAATCATTTAAAAATACCCTACAGATTTGCCTAAATCACAGTCTTATAGAGGTATTGTCTCAAGCAAGGTCCTGTCTTCCCAGATATGTCTAGGTTTGTGTCAACGTGACAACAACCAACTAGGACCTGCCTTTTGACAGCTATCTAAATCTCTTCTGGTTTGCTAAAAGTAAATCTTAAAAAAAAAAAAGTCATTGTAAGACCATTTTATATTCTGGAAAGTGTTGGGATTTTGAACTGTTATTAAATTATTTTCTATTTCTCTCTATCAGGTTTTAGTTTCTATTAAAATATTTCAATAGCCATGTTTTGCTTATAAGTATTTAATTTTCATCTGCGACTTTATATTCATAATGTGTTTGACCTGGATATCTTATAGGCAACATATACTGAGTGTTGATTCTTGGTCTTATCTCTGATTTCAGGTCAAACTGTACAGAGCCTTTGTTTCTGGTATGATCCCTGAAAGGGTTGGATGCACAGCGCACACACCATTGCTTTCCTTTGTTTAATTTTGCTCCATGTCTTCTTTGTCATATTTCCTTCCCTTTTTCCTTTTATTTTATGATAAAGAATTTTCATAATTACTTAATCACTTTTGTTGCATTAGCAGTAACTTTCAATAATTTGCAATAAAGTATATAACTGCTTTATGTATTTATTACTAGTTGCCTCAGGGCTTATGGGTTTTTTGTTTAGTAATTGAAACAAAATTCTCTTGATATTTGGTTGGGAGACTAAGCTTTAATGGATGCACCATCTTGCCAGCCCCTACAGTAATCTACCACATGTCTTGTTCTGCTTGTCATTATTTTTCTCTCTGTGTGTCTGGATACAATGTACCCATATGCATCCTATCTTACTTTAAGCAATATAAGTGCCCTACACGTAGTGGGGGTTTCTTCAGGACTTTTTGCTTGGTTGTTTCTTTGTTTGATTTTTTAATTCGAAATGCTTATAAAGCCCTTGCTGACAAGAACTTAGTCTGAAGGCTGAGGATGACCATGAAGCCCTGATCATATTGCTTCTATTCCCCAAGTATCGAGCTTGCAAGCATGGGCCACAACTCTTCATTTCCTCATGCTTTCGGTTCATTTAGTTAATGAAGTTTCTCTTTTTTAAGGCTACCCACTACAGTGACAGTAAATTATTTAAACCCATGGATTACCTTAACAGTTGGTTTCCAGGTTTGTTTTTGATAATTTGTCTTTCCATAATTCCAAGTTCAATAATATTTTTTCAGAAATAACTGTATGTACTGAATTTTTCATCTTGGATACTCTGGTTTCATTATTCATACTATTTATTTTGATTCATTTATATATTCTGTTTTGCTTCAACCATGTTCAATTTTCATTTCAATTCTTGAATATATTTAATTGTTTAATATCCAGTGTAGCTCATTCTGCAATTCCATTAAATCTTACATTAATTTTAACTGCGCCATAGCTTATTTTTTTGTTTAATTACATTCATAATGATTTTGATTATTATTTTTACTGAGTGTCTATACACAGATTCACATATTTCTATAAATATTCTTCAGCTTTGGGATAATGCTAAGTAACTTGAAGAGAGTTTGCTCCTTCTTCTTGGCCTTTTTAAAGTATATAACATTTGTTGGTTGAATCCAGAGCAGTCATTACTCTAGGATGAGTTTTTACCACTACCAAACTGATCTTTCTGTACCTGACGTCTTGGGAACTGTGAGACTTTTCTGAGCTGGCTAATGCAAAGAAAACATTAGCACTCAGTCTGCATTTAGAGTAATACTTTTTCCATTCCCTGTCTTCCATTCTCTCCCTAGACTCAGGTATTTTCCATTGACTCCAGTACTCTGTGTTTGGCTGCAGTCTCTGTACATATGTCAAGTTCTATCTCTCCAGCTCGCTGTCTCTTCTGCTGCCCTTGTAACAGCACTGCCTCCCTCTCCTTAGACACTCAGCTTTGTTTCAAAGTCTGGAAAGATGCCCTGAACTGCTTGGATTCCCCTTCCTTGTCCTGTGGCTTGGCCATTTCACCACAAAACACTCTGGGACGCGTGTAGAGTTCATGTCTTTTATTTTCCTTCTGGAAGGAATTCCTGGGTGCCTAGTGTTACTGTGGTCGTTGACTGAGATCCAGTGCTGAGAAATCATTCATGTTGTTGAGAATTTTTCTGATGTAAGTTGCATCTCACAGGACATCAGGCCAGGACAATATGATTCTTCCTAGTAGACATTTAAAGGATTTACTTTCAGGGTTTAATATATGGCATGGAATGAGCCTTTGTTTAGATGTACTATGACTTCACTCTCATGTATGCACTCTAAACTGTATAATAATTCCTTTTGAATATATATATTAAACTCAGTATTCTGTAAATACTATTTTCTCATATTATTCTGGCACTTCCGATGTTTCTCATTAAGTCTCTTAGCATTGCAAACTCCTAAAGAAAATGTCTTCTCTTCTGAACAACAAGTTAAGATCCTGATTTTTGCAGTAAACATCATCCAAGTTATGAAGAGAATTGTGATTCCAAAGTAGCACAAAATAGAAATTAATTCCATAAAGATCTTACTGTAAAAATTAGCTGATAGTTCTTATTTTTAGTACCTTGAATATTTTTATCTTTCCCTGTATTTAAGTGGAAGGTTTTCAAGTTCTAACCATTTATCAAAATTATGATATTATTTCACTGATAATTTTATTTTTCTTTCCATAGTTTGTGGTAATATATTCAAATCATTTTTTTAAAAAGTAAGTGCTATCTTTTTTTTTTCATTTTAGAGGATATAGTGTTTTTTGTGGGACATTATTTAAGTAGAAATTTTTTAAATCAAATTGTTAATTTAAATAGCTATCAAGCAAAATAATTTTATATGGATATGTAAGTGGGTAAAATGAGAAAACAGATAGTCAATTTTAAACAAATGATATGTTTAATAGAAAAAACAAACATTAATAATATTAACATGACTGATTAAAAAATGCATCCAAAAACACAACCCAAAATATATCCTAGTCAAGTAAAATGGCCACCTTATATTTATTTGATCTATAGAAATCTGAGTTTTTCTTTCTTGTAGAAATGTTTTCAGCACATGTAGAAATAGTTTCTGATAGGTGAATATCTGAGAGAAGAATAACAGTGTCTTTTATGTTCCAAGTTGCTTTTGATGATGTAGTTTCAATGTAGTTTTATTGTCAACAAAATAAACTACAATGTAGATTTTGTTTCAAAAATCATAAAGTAGAAGAGCACAGTTTTGCATTGCCTAGTGACACAGACTGGTCATGATGCTGAGAAAGCAAGATCTTGTGCTGAGGGACAACCTGGTCCATGGGGCTAGGACAAGGAAAATATGAGCAACTTATGATCCTGTCTCAAAATTAAAGGTATAAAAGAACAGTGGATAATCTCACTCTTGGAGAATTCATCTAGTACATTGTAGGAGACATGAATACAAATGTAACTTTTATTCACCTGTAGTAATTTTTTGTTTTTGAGGCTTAAAGCCTCTGTCTACTAAACTAGGCCTAGTTCTGGAAGCTTCTAACTTCAGTACAATCTGATCTAGGCCTCTGAGACTTACTACAAAATAAGATTGCCCTCTCTAGTTCTTTCTGAACTCTGTTAGCTGGTTTAACTCAGCTGTTTTGGCTCGAACACATCTCCAAACTGATTCAATCTGACCTCTCTGGCTTTCTGAATGAATTGCTTCATACTAACTTAGCAATATATTTGATTCTTCTGGCTCCTTCTCATTCTTTGGTTTGTTCTGTCTTCACCTGTGTCTAGCACGTAATCTCTCTCTGCAACCTGTCTTTATACAATTGTCCAAGTAAAACTTCCTCCTTCCTCCTTCCTCCTTCCTCCTTCCTCCTTCCTCCTTCCTCCTTCCTCCTTCCTCCTTC
>NC_034601.1:56186571-56211120 GCF_900095145.1 Mus pahari | reverse complement strand
TATATATATATATATATACATATATATATATGTTGTATTAATAATTTGTTTTATTTTTTATTCTTCATTTAATCAGGTAGCAGCCACCTGTTATCCTTGTTATCCTATATATTCAGTCACTTTTCCCTGTACTCCTGTATAAAAGACACCGTTCATCATTGCGTAGAGTCTGCCTTCAGCCAGCAATAACAGTCTCAGAGGATATTTCAATCACGATTTGGCTACCAGGCTGTAGGAGCTGCAGGAGGTGAACACGCATGGCAATGTTGTGTTTTCCAGCTTGAACTTTCTCCTACCTTCACTCAAGAAGCTCTCGGGGTTAATCCCGTCATTCCTCACATTCTGATTCTCCACAGCCATTTGAAGAGGCCCAAGATTGCACTGCCATCCATCATCAAATGAATGCACATTCCCACACTGCACTGCATGTCCATTAATCTCCTCTAATCTCCTAACTCCCAAACCCTTCAACTCTGCCCTTCGCAAAGCACCTCTGTCAACAGGGAAGCCCTGATATGCCTAACCTTGCTCTGAATGTTCCCTTGGTCCCCTTTATTTAACTGAAACGGGCTAGTGCATGAAAAGAAGCACTTCCTCTGAAACTTTTAAGGACCACTTTGATCACGCAACGATTTTACTATCACATCTTTTCCGTCTTTTCTGCATACAGCTTCCCAAATATTGCTATCACATCTGCATGCTTTTCAAAAACAAAAGGAAACATAAAAAAAAAAAAAAAACATACAGCTTCACCCCTACCCTTGTCTTCCATTCTTACTCTCAGTGCTATCTTTTCTCTCTGTTCCCACAGCAAAACTTATTAAGAGAATCTTACCATATTTTACTATTTATTCTCTTATTTGCCACAAATCGATTGCCAGAAGTTCTTTTTGCTCTTTCTAGGTAGAAATCACAGAGTTTCCTAAGTTTGGAAGACTTGAGTTCTAGACGCTTACACACTCAGCTTCCTAACCTGGAGGCAGGGAACTCAAACCTTTGACAACCAGCCGCTATGCCTAAGCACTGATAACTGGAAGTTTATTGCTCTAAATGTTCAGAGTAGAGGATAATTGTACTGAACTTAGAGTACCTATGCCCAGTGACTTCAAGAGCTTTTATGTTGAATGCTAGGGAACATAGCTCTTTAACCTTTGGCAGTTCTTCTAAGCTCTGTTTGCAACAAGGGTTTTCCATCATTGAAATGTTGGCACTGTCATTTGGTTCTTCAGAGAACCCTGTCATCCACAGTTTTAGCATCTCCTGTCCTTCATCTTCTTCATGCCCCTGTTGTCCTTCACAATTTTAACTCCTTCAGAGTCTCTTCTTATTCTCTTTATGGGTCCCTTCAGCCATCTCTTAGGGTTATTACTCAGAGGTTTAGGTATGGGACACTCATTGCTCTGAATTCTTAACCATATTTTGGTGTTATAGATATGAAATTTTGGTTTTTACACCCTTAGCATCTAGTGACATTTTTTGAACTGTTAAGCTGTTTTTTTACACTGGCCTTTATCATGCCCACTACCAGAGTTAGGAGCCCAGAGGTTGTCAGTCTGCTTTATCCGTAATAAAGAACCATTTGCAAAAAAATCATTCATGACAGTCCTTTTGAAGGGATTCATACAGTAACACCTGATATAGTATACAGAAATAAAGCCTCATGGAATAACTGAGAAATATTGGGAAATAGCCTAAAAATAGTCTTTCTGCTCATGTGAAAGGAATAAGTAAGGGCGTGGTTATGAGTGGACTGTAATTCCGCCAATATTAGTCTTGCTTGCCAGGTTCAAGATGGACCTTGAATCATAGGATCTATGACCTTAAATCATAGAATTTAAACAAAATTATCATGGGCCCTTCATAATAAAGAATCCATTACCTTAAATGTAGCTCATGTCCATATTCAAGAGCTTGAGGCAAGAATGTCCTGAGTTCAAGGATAGCCTGGGCAATAGTGAGATTCACTAAAGACAAAAAGTAAAGTCTAATCACAGGGGTCACAATCTACTAATCACAGCGAACTTCTGGCCCAATTATTGGAATGAATATTCTTTTTATCCTGAAGGGAGTGAAAAAGAGGTCTCTAGATTTGGGTTCCTTGGAGTGAAGTGTTTCCGTGTTAACACAAATGGCCTGTGCCAGGACATGATGAATACAAGGCCTCTTGAAGCAAGAGTATTGGCCTAAGATGTAGCTATGGTTAGAAAGATCCTTGATCTAGAGGTGAGTTTCTCTGGGTGGATCCTAGAATGTTCAAAACAAATGGATTTTCATGATGATAGCTCAACAGGTGGTCAAAGACAGGTCAGTTTTGTTGATCGCTGCCTACCAACATCAATCAGAACAGGGAATGGTGTTCTGGCAGATGCCAATGAAGAGAAGTAATTTAACACAGCATGAACATAACTAAGTTTATTTTCAAGAGAAGTAAAAAGTAAAGACTTCTCTTATGGTGATGATCTATCATCAGTCTTCACACACTTGACTTCACCTAGTGATATTCTACTCTTGGACAGATGTTCATAGGAGAGTCAGATCCTTGTAACTATCTGATTGTGTGGTCAATACTGTCAATTACTATTGACATTCTTTCCTTGAGTTCCTATAGTAGGGCTCCAGGTTTGTTACCAGTGGGTCTATTCTTTGAACAAAAAAATAACATGCTGTTAAACCCTTAACAAAATAAACCTGCAATCCCTGCTTTTCTGAAACTCTGGAGTCCCTCCCATGCTACCTCTTAGTCATTGCTGCCCCTTTCCCTGTTCAGTGTCTAAATGACATTATAGAATTTCCCCTGATCTTTCGGTTTTCTTCATCTATGAGTCCCTCATCATTTCTGTGTGTCCTGCTCTAAATCCTGAAATTTCAAAAACAATCACCATGTGATCTCTCTCTCTAAAATCCTAAGTTGGTTTTTTCCAATTGCAATTCTCACACACACCTTGCACGCTTTGGGCAAAAGATGCTTTCTTCTTTCTATCCAACTGTACACCCATTCCGTTGACTTTCAGTGTTTAATAAACAGCTATGGAGTTCAGCTCTCCTTGTAGTCTGGTATTGGTTTGTGTCTTGTGGTAGCAGTGTTAGTCATTTTCACTGAAAAGTTTATGTGCTGTCTATATGCAGAGAGTAGTAGACATGCTAACCAAATTTTCTTTCATATCCTTAAAGTTCAAGTTTCTATCATCTTTCCCCCAACTTTATAATCCTCTATTTGTTTTCTTTCCACCAATACAATTTGTCTAATAAAACAGTTCAATCTGATTTGGATTCAAAATGAAATTGTATTTTATGATATATTTGTGTCTGGCTTTTAAGATCTTTGCCAAATGCAAAATGCCCTATAGTATTTATGTACGCTTATATACTATCATCTCTTCAGAAGAGAATTACTTTTTATACTTCCATTACTTAATTTTGTTTTCCCTTGAACATGCTCATATCTGATGCTTTCATTGTTAGTTCCTCTTGTCATGTAGGCCTCAGATTTAATTCCAAAGGTTTCTGTAAGAACCCAAACCAAATTTCCTTCCCAATAACTCTTACTCTAAACTGTAAGTTTCTTGTTTATCATGTCCAATATCATTCTCAGCGTGTTGAACTGTGCATGTTACAAATGTCTATTTGATAAATACTTTATCACTGACTGGCAGGACATTTTAAATGCATGTCTAGAGAGTCACATAAAAAGTCACTGTGGGATATCATGGCATGTTTATTGTGAGGGAAGGAGCAACAATAATCAAAGCATTTTCGTTTAACTCATAGCAAAAGATTTCCTACCCAAATCCATCTCAACCTACATGAAGGAATCAGAGATTTGTTAGGAAGAGGAAAATATTTTTTATGGTAAAAATATCATCCATTTCTATTTACCACTGTTTTCTTACACTTAGACTCTGACATAGTCTAAGTATAAATTTTATACTTAATATTTAAAATAAAAATAAACAAATGTTGATAGTGTTTTCCACATGAGGGTTAAGAAATCTCCAAAGGATTGTACTGTTTCACTGAAGTACAACCGTATGATTAAAATCAATTGGACCTCTCTGCATTACAAAAAAGTTATATTCTAACTCTGACCATATAATTCAGGATTAAATTAGAAATTCTTCTTAAGACTAAATTTTATTTGCAAATAATCTATAACAAATTAGTGATATAGCTAAAGCTATTGAAATGTTACCTAGTATCTCAGAGTGATGTTCTTGGGCAGAAATTTCTATCAGTTTGAAAACTGAGTAAATTACATATTGAAAGACATTATTATGCCCTCTTATTAGATGAGAAATGTAGTTTTCAAAATATGTGCCAGCAAGCTAGACTATATACCATTTCTCTATGATTATAGGCAACAAATACATAGAAAAATATGTGTTCTTTTAAAAATCATGAAAATTAATTTAACCCTTATATAGCTGTTTTATATGAGGCTATGCCAGTGCCTGGCAAATACAGAAGTGGATGCTCACAGTCAGCTATAGGATGGAACACAGGGCCCCCAATGGAGGAGCTAGAGAAAGTACCCAAGGAGCTGAAAGTGTCTGCAACCCTATAGGTAGAACAATAATATGAACCAACCAGTACCCCCAGAGCTCATGTCTCTAGCTGCATATATAACAGAAGATGGCCTAGTTAGCCATCATTGGGAAGAGAGGCCCCTAGGTCTTGCAAACTTTATATGACCCAGTATAGGGGAACGCCAGGGCAAAGAAGTGGGAGTGGGTGGGTAGGGGAGCAGGGTGGCGGGAGGGTATAGGGAACTTTCGTGATAGCATTTGAAATGTAAATAAAGAAAATATCTAATAAAAAAAGCAAATGTGACCATTATGAGTATCAGTATAAAATATCTACTATAGAGGATTGGTAGGAATTGTAAAAGGCATATGAATTCAGTTACCATTATAATAAAAATAAACACTTTTACTTTTTAAAAAAAAGAAAATTATTTTAACATCATAAATTTGAAAATTATTAAAATAGACTGCATTTGCATGTATAATAGAATCCTCTACTTCTTCCACTATTTAGGAAAATACCCCTATCCCTTGCCATTTCGATCACTGCTTCAACTTTGTGATTTCAGTTAGACATCACAAATTACAGATCCATCCTCTGGCTCCCATTACAAAGGGTTGCATGCACATTTAGGATGTATATTTGTATACCACCTGGGGGAACTATAAAATGGAAAGCAAGCAGTCCTTCCATGGATAGTGACTGAAAGTCCTTGATACAGACAGCTTCTTCTCTGATAACCACAGAGTCGACAGTCATATATATAAACACTAACCAATATTGAACCCTGAAACGTTCCTATTCTTATCTGTGGTTGTCTGTAAATGATGTCCCAATGATTTTAGGTCGTTTATTTTAATGAAGTAATGTATACAATTTTAGTCTAAACTTACATCTGTCTGCTTTCTTTAATTTAAACCAGTGTTCTGAGAACTATTCATTGTCAAACACATGGAGCAAAATTAACTCATTTAAAGAGAAAATCAAAAGACAACAAAACTGTCTTCATACAATATTTATATTAAGAGTTTTTCGGGCAAGCATGGCAGTGCAAGCCTTTAATAGTAGCAGTCTGGGAGCAGAAGCTGGCGGCTCTAGATGAGCTCAAAGGTAGCTAGGCATACGTAGGGATTTCTTCCCTCAGAATTAAAGAACCAAAAAATAGGTGAAAATCCAACTTGAGGAACTTGTGACTGCTATCAACAAGTAGGATGTGCATTCTAGAGTAGCTGAATGTATCTGTATTATACTGTTACTTCCTAGGATAGAAATACCAGGGCTTAGAGTAATACCTTTGCTGTGTAAGCATATGGACTCAGAATCCATGCAAAGGGCAGGTAGATAGATTGACCTTGTCTATAGCTAAAGCACTTTCCAGACAGAGACAAAGGATTCTCGTGGCCAGCTAGACTAGTGGAATCTGCAAGCTCTAAAATCAGCTAGAGATCCTGCCTCAGAAAACATAAGTCACTAAGGGACACAACTAAGGTTAGCCTTTGGCTATACACACTTGTGTCACACAACTGAGGTTAGCCTTTGGCTACACACACACTAGTGTGTCTGTGTGTGTGTGTTGTTTGTGCCGGGTTACATGTGAAAAGAATGAAATTTCTCTACAGAATATAAAGCAATTTAGATTGATAGGGTTGCTGATAATCACCACTAAAGTGCTGGTTTTTAGAAACTGACTCTAAAGAAGTCAGGGATCTATATTGAGCATAAAATTTTTAGTTCTACATTGGTGCTTTACCTCTCTGGAAGACATAAGAGCGACCTTTAGTACAACTATTATAAAGAAAAAATTTGGCAGCAGACATACCTTCCTAAATTGTCTTAGACCTTATTTAACAAGTAAATCATGTAAAGAAATTTTAAATGTGATTGCTAATTAGTTTCCTATACAATATTAATCATAAAAATTGTTTGACATAACTATGATTAAAAATAAAACTGTCATAAAACTGATAAAAATTTTCAAAATACTAGTACCTTCTCCCACTCAGTATTCAGTGTTTGAGCATAATTTACTGTTACTCTCTTACTCTCTAGTTACTTTGTTCATCAAGAGATGTTAAAGGGAAACTTTTTGGTAGGTTATTTCTCTACCATCAGTGAAATAAGTCAATTTATGCCAGATTAGATTATATTAAAGGAGAATTCATTGGGAAACTGTTCTCAGGCAGATGAGTTCACTGGCTCCAAGGGCCAGCCAGGGAAGTTGCCCTGGGGAAAGGGGAGGGGAAGGGAGAGAAAGGAGCAAGCACAGAGAGAGAAGGAGGAGGAGGAGGAAGAAGAAGAAGAAGAAAGAGAGAGCGAGAGGAGAGAGAGAAAGAGGATATATGCATATATATATATGTATATATATATATATACATATATATACATATATATATATATATATATATATATATAGAGAGAGAGAGAGAGAGAGAGAGAGAGAGAGAGAGAGAGAGAAATGTCTAGATTATATAGGGAGGAGCCTCTGGGGGGAAGAGCAACCAGGCCCCTGGAAAGTTCAGGGCTAGAGGCAGGATATGCCAGATAAGGACAGAGGGATGCTGGAGGCCAGGTCTGCATTGGTATGTAAAATATGTACCTCAGTCCTTTGTCTCAGTTCCAAAATCAAACATTTTAAAGGGAATTATCAGGAAGAAGGAAAAAAAAAACTTTAATTTCTATATTTAGTGGAATGGAGCTTCAGTAGTTTTTGAATGACATAGTCAGTTCCCACTTTGCACCACATCAAAAATACAATAAAAGCTATCCATTTTGTTTTCTTCTTGTATTTTGCTCTGAAACATATTCAAAGCTGTATCAATCTTATCTCATAGACAAAGATCGAGACTCTTGTGACAATGCACCTGTGAAATCCAGACAATATATGCATGCTGCACAGTACGTGGACCATTTGAATGTTCCTCTTTGTCAGCCTGGCTGCTCGCAGTCCTATATGCTTGAAGAACTTGGCACTCACCCTCCCTCTCTCAGCTGAGCATTCAAACTGTTTTGTGATTCAGCAGTTAGCTGTGTGCTGCCTTCTTCTGCATTATTTTCCATGATCAGGCTCTGAAAAAAAAAAAAAATCATCAGCTTTATACTCCAAGTACCATCCTAGGCATGAGATGGAAATAACTGCTGTTTAAGAATAAAAAATATTACTAGAGAAACTATTATAAAGAAAATAACTGGAGAAATATCTGTCTACACACATACCTGTGACATCAAAGAAAACCATCCTGGTGTTTTTGTAAAAGAACAGTAACCAGAAGATTTCCTTAAAGTAACTAAATTCACACTGTAAGGTTAGGTTAGTACAGTTTTAGTATTAGTTTTTGTATTTAATATTAGTTTTAGTATTAGTTTTGCAGAATATTTTAAGATTAAACATTCGGATAAACATTTCTCCAGCATCAAAATTTAACTTAATTTCAATCGAAAGAATTTTAATTTAATTTAATATATAATAAGGAACAAGTTTATCACAAAACTGCATAATTTCAATATATCCTCCATTGTTATTGGGAAATAAGAAATCAACATGTATGACTTAGAAATGGTAACTAGCCTTTTCTGAAATCTATTGATCCTGATGCTGTTCTAGGATTTATCATAGGTAACCACGCTCACTTGATTAGCTCCATAGTGCACTTTGCAGAATATAATTCGGTTTGTTTAAAAGTCTATTCCCTATATACTCGGATTGATATCTTTGTTTTCCCAATGCGAGTTAAATAATAGCTCATCTCTATCTGTTTCAGGCCTTTAAGGTTGTCTCTTGGCGACTGCCCAACCATACGACACACTGCACAATTCATAAAATTGATCCACTAAGGTTTCTTTTACTAGAAATAGTAACTTTCGGATGAATAACCAATCTGAGAGAAGGGTAGAAATGTGGAAGACACCATGAAATTTCATTTTATCTCTGAATAACAAAGCTCTCTGGAACCATATTTCTGTCCTTTTAGCCATTATACAACATCATGGTGACTATAGTCTATAAGAGAACTCCATTTTGGAATGCTTTTAAACATTTACTTCCCATGATTATTAAAATTAAATTAGTGTGCAGAGGACAGTAAACAGAAAATGGCCAACAAATAGTAAAAGCATCATTATTCATCATTAGATAAAATCTCTTCCAACAGTGTATTGAATTGAGAGATGACTCTCAGTTCTGGATGATGCTGAAATCAAGTTTTGGGATGTCTACCATTCCCTCCCACCTTTGCAGTATCTGAATTAGCTTGTATTTCACTGAAGGGGGAAGGTCTGTGATTATCTTGGGGGTAAGAGATCTTCAGAATACTGCTAGACTGCTAAATAGTATCCCCATTATTTCAAAGCTGATCTATATGTGCAATTTGCATCCACTTTACATGATGCACGGGAGAGCACTTTTAAAGCTGTACTGCACAAAAACATTCATTGGAAAGATGCCACATACCATGCCATCTGAAATCATTTATTTTTAGCTTAAGAATTTTCACTATTTGTGAGACTATTTTTTCTAAATATTATCATATAAATTCATAGTTGAGACTTTGATAACTACTGTCTATATCACTAAAAGAAATAAAAGAAATAAAACTGTTTTTCAACACAATATTATCCAAATGTTTGTGTTTTGTTAGAGGGGAAAACCCACTGCATTTTGGGAATGCTTTGCTGTACCCGGTTTGTTTACAAAAGCACAAACTGATTTCCAAAATGTGGTTTGAGATAATGATGTGGAACAAAATATTCTTTATACTGTGAAGTTTCTGACTTCAGTTCATTTCCTCCTTTCCTGTTTTTATAATTAGTATAGATCTATAAATTTAAAAATTGTTGGAAAATTCATTTGTTAGGTATTTTGAGGAAAAGACTGTATAACTAGCGTAACTAGCATATATATATATCTATATATATGTAGATATAAATAGATATAGATAGATATATATCTATCTATATCTATCTATATCTATAACTATATCTATATATCTATATCTATATCTATATCTATATCTATATCTATATCTATATCTATATCTATATCTATATCTATATCTATATCTATATCTATATCTATATCTATATAGTGCCTGAGGATGTTTTATAGTGGCCACTTATGCACATTGGGCTGCTATAACAAACTTTTAAGACTCAGTAACTTATACTGGCAAAATTCGCTCACATTTTGGATAATGGGAATCCAAGATTAACTGAGCAGCAAATCTTTTTGTCAGGCGAAGATCAGATCAGTTGCCTCATTTTAAATAGCTTTTCTTTACATGGCAGAGAGAGAGAGGGTGGGGGAGAGGGAGAAGGAGAAGGAGAGGGAGAGAGATCTCTGGGGTCTTTTTATAAGGACACAAATCCCATACACAGGGGCTCTGTTCTCGTGTTCAAATTATTTCCCAAAGGCTTCATGTCCTAATACCATTACTTTGGAGGTGCGTGGAACACAGATTGAATCCATAACAACCTGTTGCTAAATTTGAAAATGCGGACACTGTGTAGGTATAAAAGTGAAACATCTGGTCTAATTGAGAGTGGATTACTTGGGACAACAGACACACCTGGGTAGGAAGCACGCAGATGAAGAAAATCCTCAGGAGAAATCAGTTGGTGGGAAGAAATAGAATTCTGTGAGGACCCGGAAGAGCCGGCATCTTCGTGCCAAAAAGGCAAGTATTTTCAACTTTTGAATGCATGCTTGAGGTTTCTTGGGCAAAAGAGTAGGCCTCAATGAGAGAAAAAAGGCTGATGAGAAACATATAAAGTTAAACTTTCTGAATAATAATATTACATGCAGGAGTTTCCCAGCCATCAGCACTGTCCCCAGGGACCAGTCCCACCTCGCAGCATTAATATTCATTAGGTGCAACACCATATGCTGCACAGCAGGGTGCATTGCCAACAGACTGTTTGTCATAAAGCCAGATTTAATAAAGCATTGTAAAACAAACATTATGATGACAAATACAAAATGACAGGCTAATTAAGAGAATCTTAATTGCCATTTGTCCATAATAGCATTCGCGAAGTCGTAGCTGTCTTTATGCTTGCATTCTTGTTCGGGCGTTTCTCCTGTGTACCTTCCCTATTAAATGGCTCTGCGAGAGAATGGTTCCACATGTGATTTAAAGCATCTAATGCAATGCGTCGTTGCTCTCTCCCCTCCAGAATCAATTATATGTTAATGAATAGCTGTGTGCCATCCATGCTCACAAACATTAGCCTTCAATCCTGAAGGCAAGAAAAGAACTCCATGGAGTTTGCATCCCCACTTCCAGGTGAAGTTATATTCATTTCGATGCCTACTTCAAATATCACTCATATTCTTGACGAATTATTTGGATTTTTGCCGTTTTCTAGGTTGTAAGAAGTCTATCCTGAATTTCAGAACTCAGTGGTACTTTCTAGAAGGGAAACTATAATACACTGCATTTCAGGCAACGCACTAGACTGTTCCGGGCTTCACATCATAATTCTAAGCAGAGGGTCCCTAGTTTTCACCCAAGGTCTGGGTAATATGATCTTCTGTTTTACAGTATCATTCTCAGAAGATGATTCTCTCATATATTTAGTCATTCAAAAAGTATTTTTCTGTTTCTTATTTAAGATAGCATTTATTATGGAGGGATTTTGCTGTTGATGTTTGTTTGCTAGAGCTCAAAATAGGAATCAAAATAGGGATTGTCATGGTAAATATTTACTGGAAAATTAGACTAAGGCATATCCAGCTTGCTAGTGAAGCATTATTTCTGAGTATTTATGGCACTGTTTCAGTGAACCGAGTAAAGATGAGTTGTCCTCTGATTTGGCTGGAGGTAAATCTAATGGGGAAGTGACAAGAAACTGATTCCTAAGAGTCATCCAGCTGTTTTCTTGACTCTTACTGGGATGTAGTTCTGGGTATCAATGTTGCTGAACATCTCACAAAGATCAAAGAGAAGGGGGCTTGAAAATCAGAAATGTTCTGGTAAACATTTAATAATGGCTGTCCCATGGGAAATATTTAATAATGACTGTCACATGGGAAATATTCAATAATGGCTGTCACATGGGAAACATTTAACAGTGGCTGTCATATGGGAACATAGAAGTCTAATGCAGAGGGTTTGCTGAGCCCATGTGACCAATGAGAAATCATTCGACAGGAAGATTTGAAGAGATGCACACAGTTCTCATGGGTGCTGATATATTGAGTAAGTACACAATTGGGAAAAGGTTATCAAAGTTGGGTGTTCCATTTAGGGAAAAAATATTTTAACTTTTAAACAATCCCTGGTTCAGAAAATATCCGAGTTCATAGATGAGCAACAACAAATATGAGTAAGGGAATGGAAGCTCAACTTGCACATCTTGACTGGCTATTGCATAGTTTAATTACATAAACAAACTAATTGCCACAAATTCATCCTCTTACCAATAATTATAATGTACGGTAGAATGAGAAAATACTGCAATAGCTTCTCAAGCAGAATGCGGTGAACCCCAAAATATGTCTACAGAAAAGGAAACATACATGCTGTATTCTCTCTAAAAATATTTCTTCTCAAGACGTGTTGCTGACATTTTGAGGATTCCCTATCTTGTAAAAAAAAAAAAAAATCATCATGTCTTTATTTAAAATAAGGTTGCTGAATTAATTTAAACTTCCTGGCAGGGAGGGGAGAAGCTGGGCATAGATCCTGCTAAGGCATGTAAGAAATCAAAATAACCTTAAAGCTTCGAACTCTTTCTGAAAAGTAGATAATGATGCTGTGCCCAGAAGACATCAAAATGATTTAGAAACAAAACATCTCTACTTCCTAGGATGGGCGCTCCATACTACCAAGGCCCAGGGCTTTAGGATGCACTGTGATGGTTCTCACGGAGGACCAGGTCTGAGGCACCAGTGGATGGCTGGAAATCTCATTGTATCAAAGCCTATTTCCTTCAATGCATGCATACCTCTGTAAAAAATTAATTTATAAATTAAAATGTGTTCAATCAATAGTTAATAACACAAACTAATAATACCAAATGACAATAGCTGTATAGTATAGTAAAACTATTTAAAACTAATGAATTACTTATTATTTTTATTAGATATTTTCTTTGTTTACATTTCAAATGTCATCCCCTTTCCTGGTTTCTCCTCCAACCCCCCCATCCCCTCCACCCTCCCCCTGCTCACCAACCCACCCACTCCCATTTCTGGTCCTGGCATTCCCCTATACTGGGGGCATAGATCCTTCAAATTACCAAACGCCTTTCCTCCCATTGATGACCAACTAGGCCATCCTCTGCTACATTTGCAGCTTGAGCCATGAAAACACCATGTGTTTTCTTTGGTTGGTGGAGCTCTAGGGGTACTTGTTAGTTCATATTTTTGTTTAATATGAATTACTTATTATTAAAGTTCTCCATTTAATATTTTAAAACTTTTGTTTGACACAGATAATGAAAGCATGAAGAAGAACTACTAAGTTTTATAGAATTTAAAAATATATGTGATTGGGGCTGGAATTATGGTTCACCCATTAAGCACACCGTCTGCTTTACCTAAAAATACAAACCATGGCACACAACCATCTATAATTCCAGTTCCAAGGAATCTGATGCCCTCTTCTGGCTTCCATAGGCACCAGGCATGCACATGGTACCCAAACATGCAGACAAAACATGCATATATACATTTTTAAAAATTAATCAAGGCATGCAAATATTAAATTTATATTTTTCTAATCAAAAGTAAATGTGGCTTGGGGTTCTGAATCAATCACTTGGTAATTTATTCTCATAGGAAACCTTTAATTTCCATGACTTAGTTGCATTACAAAGAAAATGGTGTCAATAGCTATATCTTGAGTAAAAAAACATTTATTACAAGGTCTTTTAAAATTTATCATTGGGATTATTCTTTAGTTTATCAACCTATCATCATATGATAATAGGTTTTCCCTACAAGACAGAATGCTAACTTTTGATTTCCCATAGGCTTATTTGATACCTGAAAATTTGTCCTAATATATTTTCAAGTTGTATTTGTATCCATTGTGGTGTGACATGTATTTTTTTTTTTTTGGTTTTTTGAGACAGGGTTTCTCTGTGTAGCCCTGGCTGTCCTGGCACTCACTTTGTAGACCAGGCTGGCCTCGAACTCAGAAATCCGCCTGCCTCTGCCTCCTGAGTGCTGGGATTAAAGGCATGCGCCACCACCGCCCAGCTGTGACATGTATTTCTTAACAGTGCTGGTTATTACTTTGTAGCCAGTTCTACTTAGAAGTTAGACTGTATATTCTTAATACAACTGTATAAAAATGCTGTGGTTTGAATGTGAAATGTTGTTCCCTCCACAGGCTAGTTGTTTCTGAATATTTGTTTCTTAGTAAATGGAACTCTTTTGTTAGCAAACCAAAACATGCTTAGCAGAAGTGAGTCACTACAGGTAGCCTTTGAAGATTATTGCCTTCTCAGTCTCTCTACTTCCTAATGAGCCTTGATGTCAACAATATAGAAACACTACTTTCAATATGCCTGCTACCACTCTTGCCATAATGGACTTATATTCCCTGTAGTCTTGAAGTCAGATAAATCTTTCCTCTATCACAGCCAACCATCAGACTGAGCACAAAGACCATAATGGAAGAGCTAGAGGAGGGACTGAAGGAGCTGAAGGGGATTGCATCCCCATAGGAAGAACAATAGCAACCAGCCAGACCACCCAGAGCTCCCAGAGACTAAACCATCAACCAAAGAGTATACATGGAGGGATCCATGGCTCCAGATACATATGTAGCAGAGGATGGCCTTATCTGACATCAGTGAGAGGAGCAGCCCTAAGTCCTGTGGAGGTTTGGTGCCCCAGCATAGAGTGATGCTACAGCAGTGACAGGTGAGTGGGTAAGTGAGTGGAGGAACACCCTCATAGAGGCAAAGAGGAGGAGATGGAAGGGGTGGTTGTGGAGGGGTAACTGGAAGGGGGGATATGATTTGAAATGTAAACAAATAAAATGATTAATAAAACAAAAAAGTTGTTCCTGTCATGTATTTATTATTATGCACTCTATCCTTTACATGGGCTTATGCACTTAAAATGTATAAGACAACTGAGGAAATGTGCTGTCCATTTTCTATTGTGACAATAAAATAATGATACTAAAGATTTTATAAGAGAACTGCACTTACTTACTTAGATTTGGAGATTGAAGACCATGTTTGTGTTGCCTGGATCTAGGAAAGAGTGTTCAGCTGTATGCGAGAAGACACAAGGTGATACAGTTGCTTTATAGCAGCATGTGGCAATGGTGTCAAATCTACCCTCTCCTGATTCATTCTAGTTCCTTCATACAAACATTAATCTCCCCTAAGAAGGACATTCCATTTAAGGGAAATGACAATAGGCTCACCTATGGACGGTTCCACCATCTCTACATGTATTATTCCATTGAGAATCACGTATCCGATGTGAGAATTTTTGGTACCATCATACCCAAATCATAACAAGACTATTTTAATGTGTAAAACTCATACTACATGAATTATTCAGTGAGGTTATCCATCTTTAAAGTTAATGCATGCATGCTGGTATAGTAATATTATTTTCTGGGTTCAATAATGTTATTCAAAATAAAGACATTTAGCAATGTAAGAAAATACAACTAAGCTTTCATTATTTATATGCATTACAGCATTTTACATTCCTAATTCTTCTATATTCCAAATCTCCTTTCCTTTTTAAATTTAAATTGTAATATTTTTCTTCATAAAATAATGTTTTAAAATAGTTACTTATAGCAATGTGAGATATCATCTTTTTATTATTTCTATAATTATTCTTATAATGAAATTTCATCAGAAATCACATTTGAAAACTTGTGATTAAAAGCCAATATGAAACAAAAATGAAGAAAAGAATTTTAAAAAGGGACAAAATTTATCAAAACTAGTAATTATTCAATCTACTCTTTTTTACTGATAGAGGTTAGTCATTTTAAATTTTATTTTGGGTTATATAAACAACCCAAAATAAGAGCCCCCAGGCACCACTTGTCAATGTCCCCGTGTCTAGGTAATGTACTTCTACATCTCCTAAGATAACTGAGAAAATGTACACAAGACATACATTTTAAATTTTCTCTTTTACATCTCAAAAATGCAGGCAATAATAGGACGGTGTTATCTTGTTATATAAAATGAGAAAAAAAAAAGACAATTTAAACTCATGAAAGAAGCAAGTTCGGTTAAGACGATTCACCTTAAAATATTTTAATATGATCACTACTAGAATAAGCCAAATGATGACTTTCTTTTCTTGAATAAATTTCAGAAACGTTGCCATTTATTTAAATTTTATGTTAATGTTCAAGAGTGCCATATATTTACATAATGAGTTTTAATCATGTGTATCCCCACTTCTCTTTGTCCTCTCTCTCCCTCTCCCAAATCTATCAAACCCCCCTCTTACATTTATGTCTTTATGTATATGTGTGTGACTACTGGCTTAAGTTATTTTCTTGCCTGAGTGTTGGCGAGGGTTTATTTTACTAGAACAAAGGTAACTTCAGTGACTACTCCATTGAGAAAAATGAAGAGCCCTCCTCCATCTGTGTTAAAATGTTGACAGGCACAAAGTTTTGCAAGTCTTGTGCAGATCAACAGAGCTACAGTGAGTTCAAGTGCAATGGTCATAACGGATTAGCAGCTCTCTTTTTCCTGCAAATAATGATATCCTCACATTTAAACTCACCATTGGAACACGTTAATAAAATGATGTGTCTAAGTGACTTAAATGCAGTAACTTTGCAGTGCATAAAACTGAATTAATTAATTAGATCACGGGGTCAGATACTTGTGATCTTGTTTAAAAGTCTTGAATTCAAATTTCACCATCAAAGAGAGGAGGTATCTTTTAAGCAAAGTGGGCAAGCAAACTGAAGATTTTGTTACTTTCTGGGAAGACTAGTGAATTTTATTACACAAATCCAACGGTCATCCTTCTTTTACTTGTTTAATGGCAGATAATGGAGGGTACATTATTAAATCAGTCATTCTGAGTACATTCCTCTATCTGTTCAATTACCTCAGAAGGAAACAACCACTCACCTTGCCTAGGTTTGGTCCAGTATGTCTCTGAGAGTTCTCAGGTCTAGCCAGACTGGTTATAAACATTAAAGTGTTTGTTGTAAAAACCATGACTCCATTCTCTGAACCATACATTTAGGCAGAAAAAATGAACACATTTCTACTCCACTAGAGGTTGTATCTATCATCAATCTAATCTTTAAAACACCCACCTGAAGCTGATTTTAGCAAGGCAGACCTCCTTTTTAGGACATTGTACAGAAGTTTGTTTTGTGGAAAATGAAAGAAGCCAATCTGTGCCTTGGCTTCAAGCTCCTGAGTAACCAAGCAGGAAGCCCAGGCTCCACGCTTGGTCTTGCACCATGTGGAACATTCGTTTTCACTCGGCCTCAGGCTCCATCTGGATGCATTCCCTGTAGTTGGAACACAGTAAATTTGAGGACTTGGTGACTCAAACAGCAATTCTTGGTAAGAAGAAAGTTTTAGTAACTCTGTGGATACTCTGAAATTTAGTATCCTGTAAACACACATTATTAAATGGTACTTGGCTGACCACACACGTACACAGTTACAGGAGTACACATGTTTCACACAGATGGGCACAAGACTCTGCACTTTCTATTCATTGTCTCCCTGTAGCTAGTGATAATGTGAGTAAAGTTATACTTCAAGTATGTAATAAGCAGAAAACTGCAGTCATGTTAAGGGCGTCTAATACTGTTAAAAACACAAAGTAATAAACCTAGAATAGGAAAAACTATTCTCAACATTAAAAGAACTTCTGGTGGAATCATCATGCCTCACCTCAAGCTGTACTACAAAGCAATTGTGAAAAAAACAACATGGTATTGGTACAGTGACAGGAAGGTAGATCAATGGAATAGAATTGAAGACCCAGAAATGAACCCACACACCTATGGTCACTTGATATTTGACAAAGGAGCTCAAATCATCCAGTGGAAAAAAGACTGCGTTTTCAACAAATGGTGTAGCTCAGCTGGTTGCTATTATGTAGAAGAATGCAAATCGATCCATTCCTATCTCCTTGTAAAAAGCTCAAGTCCAAGTGGACCAAGGACCGCCACATAAAACCAGATACACTGAAACTTACAGAAAAGAAAGTGAGGAATACCCTCAAGCACATGGGCACAAGGGAAAATTTCCTGACCAGAACACCAATAGTTTATGTCCTAAGATCAAGAATTGACAAATGGGGCCTCATAAAATTGCAAAACTTCTGTAAGGCAAAGGATACTGTCAATAGGACAAAAAGCTAACCAACAGATTGAAAAAGGATCTTTACCAATCCTAAATCTGATAGAAAGCCAATATCCAATATATACAAAGAACTCAAGAAGTTAGACTCTAGAGAACCAAAAAACCCTATTAAAAAATGAGGTACATAAATTCATTGTTTTTAATAGCTGAGTAGTACTNCATTGTGTAAATGTACCACACCTTCTATATCCATTCCTCTGTTGAGGGACTTCTGGGTTCTTTCCAGCTTCTGGCTATTATAAATAAGGCTTCTATGAACATAGTGGAACATGTGTTCTTATTACAAGTTGGAACATCTTGTGAGTATATACACAGGAGTGGTATTGCTGTATCTTCAGGTATTACTATGTCCAATTTTCTGAGGAACCGCCAAACTGATTTCCAGAGTGAGTGGGTACTTCTCAGACATTCAGTATTCCTCAGTTGAGAAATTTTGGCCAAGCCTGCTTAGTCAGTCAACAGGTTCTCCAGCACGAGAGTGAGGATTAGAAAGAAAAAAGACAGTTAGACAACATTGTAGCATGACCCCAGTCAATTCTTAGACTGAAGGCAAATTTAATTTTCCCAATCTGCTTTATATACCATTTTAATTATATGCAAGTATTAAGGGTGAGCAGTACAATAAGGAACTAACAAGGCAGTAAGCAAAGTCTGGGGATTACTGCCATGACAGTTGTTTAAAAGGGCTTGTCATAGTGACCAAAATACTTGAACCCACTTCCCAGTCTAAGCCCAAAATCTTGCCTGAAGCTAACGTCTTTGCACCCTAAGATTAACATTCCTGCCTTACCCTACTTCCCTATTATAGTCTAAGGTTGGATTCTTGCCAAAACTTCTTTCCTTACCATGCCCTAATGCCAGATTCCTGCCTGAGCTTACATCCCTGTCATGGCCAATGTCAGAGTCCTGCCTGAAGCCCATTTCCTTGTCCTTGGTCAATGTCAGACTCCTGCCAAACAGCACCCCAAAAGGCCCTCCACAAAATCTTGTTTAGCTCTGTACTCCATTTTTAATAGGGTTATTTGATTCTCTGGAGTCTAACTTCTTGATTTATGTGTATATATTGGATATTAGCCTTCTATCGGATGTAGAGTTGGTTAAGGATCTTTTCTCAATATGTTGGTTGCCAATTTGTCTTGACAGTGTCCTTTGCCTTACAGAAGCTTTGCAATTTTATGAGGTCCCGTTTGTCAATTCTTGATCTTAGAACATAAGCTATTGGTGTTCTGGTCAGGAAAATTTCCCCTGTGCCCATGTGCTCAAGGCTCTTCCCTACTATCTTTTCTATTAGTTTCCGTGTCTCCGATTTTATGTGGAGGTCCTTGATCCACTTGAACTTGAGCTTTGTACGGGGAGATAAAAATGGATCAATTTGCATTCTTCTACACGAGGTTGTGATAATGCACACAGTCCACCATATATAGTGTAGTCAGCCCTGATAAGATTGGAGAATTATAATGCTTATTGAAGAATTAAGTAAGTGCTCCACCTTTTACAATATATAGCATATGATGCATGTATTGAAGTTTTAAAAATGTGTCTTTTAACTAGCTACTTGTGGGAGGAATGTTCATACCATCTACATTATTTTTAATGACTAGGTTTATAAAGAGGGTTTACATTTCTTTGCTTAATAATAGGTGAAAAGTTGCTAAGGTTTCTTCCAAATAATCATTTTGCACAATGGTCTCTACAGAGACTGACAGTGGTGTGTGACCTACCTTATGTCATTGCTTTCTTCTAGATATGACATTTCTATTTGGATATTTGAAACAACTGAGTATAGGTATTTGAAAGCATGACTCTAGACTCAGAGTAAGAAAAAAATCCAGGCGCACAGTCTACAAGGCAGCATTCTGTGCGGAATGACTGTACAGTTTAAGCTCAGAGTTCAGTACTGTTATTATGTGCATTTTTATGTAGTTTATTGGCTCAATTAGTTTTTATATGTATCTCAGAATAGAAACATTTCCTATTTTAGTTCCTTTTATTTTTTTCTTCATTCATTCATTCATTCATTCATTCATTGCCCTTCTTGGAGAAAAGGGAATATGTGCTCAAGCAATCTAAAGAAAGAATTTTTTTTAACCCAAATAATCAATCAAAATTTGTTAAGGAAGAGGCGAGCAGACTATGATCTCTGACCCTGCTCACCTCAATCATTGTATAAGTGAGGAAACTGTGTCCCAGAGAGGGTATCTACTGATCCAATTGAATTTATTATTCTGTGTTTATAACTCCTCCAAATATTATTTTAGACAGTTCACAGAAAGGGCAATATGGATGAAATATAACAAAAGTGGGGAACTTGGATTTAAAAGATAACCAAAGTAGGATGACCATAATATTTTCTCTAGCATTACATCGTATCAGCATTAATAGACTTAGGTGTGCTGTTACATCGTTGTGTGATAATCTCTAATATGATAATGTATCAGCACACATAGACATAGGTGCGTGTTAAAACAGAGTGTGATAAATGTAATTACATTTTGAGCAAGGTCAAGTTAGCGGGCAATGCTATTGTTTAATTTTGATGGAAGAATCAGGATAACCTCTAAACAAGAAAACTTCATGTGACTCAAAATTTGACATAGGTACAACAGAGATTAAATCCTAAATAATAATTAAAGACATAACACAGAAAACAATGGAATTTTGCATGTTTTATCATAACACTAAAGCATAATTCTTCTATTAGTTTCTTAAATATAAAGAACAAATATGTCAAATATTTTTTTAACTGGGAATGAGAGAATCTTTCTAAAGGCCAAAGTTTTCTCTAGCTATTGAAGAGAATGAAGTTTTATGGAGATAATCAGAAAGGGCATTTTTCTTTAGATTACTTGAACACATAGCTCCATTTCTCCAAGAATGATGATAAATGAATGAATAGGTGAATGAAGGAAAAAATAAAAGAAGGCCCTAAAAGAGAAAGTTTCTATTCTAAGAAATATAAATATAAAAACCAATAGAGCCAAAACACTAAAAATGCACACAATTGCAGTACTGAATTCTGAACTTAAACTGTGTAGTTATTTCACACAAAATGTTGTCTTTTCGATTGTGCAGGTTGTTGCCTGGATTTTTGGCTTACTCTGAGTTTAGAGTCATGCTTTCAGACACCCATACCGAGTTGTTTCAAATATCCAATCGGTAATTTAATATCTAGAAGAAAGCAATGAAGGAAGGATGTACAAAAGAAGAAAACTGAAAGCAAGCCTATTTAACCAAGGAAAGAAAATATGATAGTGATATCTCACTAGGCAGATAACATTAAAAGACAAAAAGTTAATATTCTCCATGTAGATACATAAAAACTTTAGAGTTACCTTTTCATTATACAAAAATCATTGTCATAGTTACTAGTTATAAATATGCAAACTAACATGTAATATCAGAGGGTCTGAGGAAATAATTGCTAAATAATAGTGCAGTCCAACAATATCATAAGTATCTTTAAAAACAACAAAAATATCTAAGCAGTCATTCAGTGGCTCTAATAAAGGACTCTTCAAAAATGACAATGAAAGGATGTGCAGTTTTTCTATTACACTATGTGAAAGTTATGGATAATGGTTCTGACCAAGCATATGTTCTTGTATAGACTAGGAAGAAACAAAGGAAACGAAACAGAAGAAGTGAAGAAGCGCTTGTATAGGTTAGCAAACCAATTCGGAATAACATTTATAAAGTATTAAGTGCAGATGGGACATGTGCAGGTCCCACAACAAAGCCATGTGTATGTCTGGAGAAAGAAGAGGAAGACATACAAGTCCTGAGTCAGGCTGGGTGGACTATAGGTCGGCAGTGATGAGGAAGACAGCTGGAAAGAGATGTGGCCAGTAGCAATCTGACCTTATCAAAATTAATGCTTTCCCGATTAATGAGCTTACCGGGAGCACATTAAAACTTAAGCTTATATTTATAGCATGGCAGATTGTCCTCAGACCCTGCAGTTTTGACAAGCTATAAAGTAATGCTACAAATGGTAGTCAGTGGCCCATGGTTTGAAGGCCAGAGCCAAGATCATCACTGATAGAAATAAAATCCAAAACAGGAGAGATGTCGCAGCAGTTAGGAGCACTGGTTACTCTTGAAGAGGACCCGAGTTCAGTTCCTAATGCTCACATAGCAGTTCATAGCCCTGTGTAACTCCCGTTCAAGGACACCTTTTGGCCTCTCATTGGCAGATGGTGTATATGTATACATGTAGGCCCAGTATTCATACACCAAATACAAGAAAAAGTCCAGTTATGTAATTAATTTTATTCAGTAGCTGAATTTTGAAAGAATATGTTGCTAAAAATTTGTATTTATCTAGTATATAATTTATTTAATGTTAATATTTGATTTAACATTTCAATGTTTTATTATTTTTTTTGAAACACTGGTTTCCAAGTATTGTGCCCTTTTTTGTTCATGCTGATGTCATACATCTAGTCTGGCTTTTGTACATGCAACATATTTTAATTACAACTCTACCCTTTTTCTTTAAATATTCCATCTTACAGTTCATAAAACTTTCAGTTGAAAAGCATTTGCCTAACTGAGTTGATTCCTACCGACTCCATTTTTTTTTTTTTGACAATGGTAAAATTCATATTTTAAAACTTCACTAAGTACCACCGAGGTGACTCATAGGTAGCAATGACACTTATGCCTGATGGCTGGGATTCAATCCCGGATCCCACAAAATGAAAGGGAAAATTAGCTACTCGGGATTTTACTCTGATCTTGTATATTTATTGTGACGTACACACAAACACATAACACACACACAGTATTAATAAGCATTTAAAACTCAATGAATTGAATTTAAATAGAATTAAATATGCGGATTACCACCAGAGTGGTCAAGAAGCAAAAACAGCAGCTGGCTGCTAGAAGCAAAACATCAATCAGGAAGATAATACTTAGAACAAGTGAATACAGGGGCACTATGCCTCAATACCACAATAAGATTGAGAACTGTTAAATTATTTTTAACAGTAAAACCACCCAAAGAGACTTGACATTTCTTACAGTTGCCAACACCCAAATGGGGCATGCCTTCCCAACACTGTTAGCTTGAACTTGGTCATATCCTGTGCACTTTCACCACAGGTTAGTCTCTATTGAGTCTCTCCCTGAGAGCATGTGGTACATAGAACCTCTTGTGTACTGGGTGGAAGCATCACCTGTCAATCAAAAGCTGATGACCTACTAGGAAAAGGCAGGAAAATAAGAGGAGGGAGTTATGGTAGAGAGAGGAATTCCAGGGAGTTAGTCCAGCACAGGATATTTGGACAGAATACGAAACTAGGAGAGGTAACCAACCAGTCATGTGGCCAACTTAGAATAGGGTAAACAGGTTAATTCAGACATGAGCTAGTTGGGGAATAAGGCCAAGCTTAAGGCCTAAGCAATGGAAATAAAAATAAGTCTCCAAATCATTACTCAGGAACTGGGGCCCAGGTGAAAAAGCAAGAGGTTTTAGTTGGTGCCCCATGTGGGGAGTCAAGAGTAAAGGCAGGTTCTGGGGGGGGGGAGGGTCTAGAGGACAGTCTACAACCCCTTTGCTCCTAAATAACTGCAGGGTGTCTTTATACCCACTCTAGCCAATTTTAGCTCCTGAATAACTGACGCAGAGACCTGATATTTTTATTAACAAGCTTCATGCACTGAGCTGGGCAGTTTCTGAGCTATTCTAACCAGAAGAGGCTGCCTACTAGACAGCCACATGCCCTTTACATGGCATCCAGGCTTTCTCTGGCTCACTATGATCTGTGTGTATGTTCGTGTCTGCTCTCTCAGGGTGACCTCATGGCGAATCCTTCTGGACCATCCACATACTGTTTTCACACCTTCTCCTCTTTTCTCAACTCTGGTGTTTTTGGGACCCCCTCACTGGGATCAGAAGTCCTGCCCAGCTAATTGGCTGGTAAGCAATTTATTAATCAATTAGTCGTGACAGAGAACAATTTTTACATAACATTGATGCTGGACCATGCCAACTTCTGGCCTACAACCAGATGTATAAGCATGGAAATCAACACCCAAATGAATACCCAGTACCTAAGACCAACCCCCAACAGCTTATTGTTAAACAATAGATAACATATCACTGGAGTTTAAATATTTAAGATATCAGATCAATTTGCTCCCAATTTTAAAATTCTATTAACTCTCCACCAAAATAAAACTCATGAGTCTTACATTATTCTAAAAGGTCTTGTCACAAAACTACCTTTTCAAAGTAATCTCTGTGCTAATTTTAGATGGTTGTATATTCTTTAACATGGTTTTGTTCTATTTTATACTGCCTTTGATTTGGGGCATTTTTCCATTTTTTCCTTGAATTCACAGAGACCCGTATGAACCAGATTTTCATTAACAATAAATGAGGGGTCACCTAGGGCACAGATTCAGTGGACACCCCCACGGTACCTAGCGGACTGCCCAAGCGATCTTCGGATCACTGGTGAGTGGAACACAACTTCTACTCTAAAGGATCACTGGTGAGTGGAACACAACTTCTGCTCTGATCCAATCGCACACAGGACCTGAGAGAGCACTAGGGAAGCAGAGAACTGGCCTGACCAGGGGCATAAATCCCTTCCGGGCTGCACCAGCACTGGGTCACCTAGGGCGCAGAGTGGACAGACACCCTCACAGTCCCTAGAGGACTGCCCACGTGATCTTAGGATCACT
>NC_034601.1:56182093-56183306 GCF_900095145.1 Mus pahari | reverse complement strand
ACTCACATAATATGCACTTACTGATAAGTGGATATTAGCCCTGAAACATAGAAAACCCAAGATACAATTTGTAAATCATATGAAACTCAAGAAGAAGGAAAACCAAAATGTGGACACTTCACCCCTTCTTAGAATTGGGAACAAAACTCCCATGGAAGGGGTTACAGAAACAAAGTTTGGAACTGAGATGGAAGGATGGACCGTGCAAAAACTGCCCCACCCAGGGGTCCATCCCATAGTCAGCCACCAAACGCAGACACTGTTGCATACACCAGTAAGATTTTGCTGAAAGGCCCTTGATATAGCTGTCTCTTGTGAGGCTATGCCAGTGCCTGGCAAACACAGAAGTGGATGCTCACAGTCAGCTCTCATATGGAACACAGGGCCCCCAAAAGAGGAGCTAGAGAAAGCACCCAAGGAGCTGAAGGTGTCTGCAACCCTATAGTTGGAAGAACAATATGAACTAACCAGCCCCTCCTCCTAGAGCTCGTGTCTCTAGCTGCATATGTAGCAGAAGATGGTCAGTCATTATTGGGAAGAGAGACCCCTTGGTCTTGCAAACTTTATATGCCCCAGTATAGACAACACCAGGGCCAAGAGGGGGGAGTGGGTGGGTAGGAGAGCAGGGGCAGAGGGTATAGAGGACTTTGGGGATAGGATTTAAAATGTAAATGAAGTAAATATCTAATAAAAATTGGAAAAAATAATACATGAGTATTTGCATTTTACGTTTAATTTTTCTAGGTTGATACATATTTTTTAGGAATTAATCATTTTTTTTATTTTTAAATTTTTTTTGTATCTAGAAAGTTTATTTTCCAGTTTCAGTGGTCTGTTTTAAGGTTCATTTTAATAATAGATAAACTTCTACCCATGGGTAAAATTGCATCTTATTTTTTATATAAATTTTTTATTAGATACTTTCTTTATTTACATTTCAAATGCTATCCCAAAAGTTCCCTGTACCCTCTCCCAGTCCTGCTCCCCTACTCGCCTACTTCCACTTCTTGGCTCTGGCATTCCCCTGCACTGGGGCATATAAAGTTTGCAAACCAAGGGGCCTCTCTTCCCAATGATAGCCTACTAGGCCATCTTCTGCTACCTGCAGCTAGAGACAAAAGCTCTGGGGGTACCGGTTAGTTCATATTGTTGTTCCACCTATAGGGTTGCAGACCCCTTCAGCTCCTTGGGTACTTTCTCTAGCTCCTCCATT
>NC_034601.1:56169888-56182082 GCF_900095145.1 Mus pahari | reverse complement strand
ACTGGGAAGAGAGGCCCCTTGGTCTTGCAAACTTTATATGACCCAGCACAGGGGAAGGCCTGGGCCAAGTAGTGGGAGTGGGTGGGTAGGGGAGCAGCAGGGGAGGGTATAGGAGACATTCGGGATAGCATTTGAAATGTAAATAAAGAAAATAATAATAATTAAAAAAAAGAGTTCTAAAGTGATCACATAGCTGCCTTTACCCACCAACACCGCCACCACCACCACCCCTGTTTTATTAAATACAACATGTGGCAGCATTTCTGTGGGATGCTGAATCATGGGATGGTAAAGCAGAGCCTGTTGAGCCAAGAATTATGATGTAAATGCTGGAGGAATCTCTGATGTCAATGCAGAGCACAGAGACATTTGTGATGCTGATACAAAGCCTGGAAATGGCTTTCACCAGGCTCTTCACAAGAGCTTTGGTTCTCAGAGCAGCCCCGCCCCCAACCCACTTCCATTCCATACACTCTGCTGAACTCATTGGATGTCCTCGGAACACTTCCAGTTGTTCTTAGTGTGGTGTCCCACTTGTTTACACACTCCCCTTTCAATCTCATTTGGACTAAGATACTTTCTTCTCTGCAGGAATGGGATCGGATGTTATTCTACTGTTATGTAAATTATTATTGCACGTTATATGTTTTTCATTTTCATAACCAGTAGTGTATTAAAAGAAAATCCTTCACATTGTTCATGCCTGTGGAGAATTAGTCAAGGGTATTCAAGGTAGCAACCACTAGTGACTCAGGGAATGACCTACAAGAATGCCAGAGTTAGTACCCTTAAAAACTGAAAGCTCCTTTTTTTTCTTTTTTTCTTTTTTCTTTTTTTTTTTTTTTAAGTGAAAAGAGGAGCAAATGAAATTCAAAAACAAGAAACTGTATAACTTTAACTTGAATTACTACGCTAATTTTTTTAGTGTCTATATGTGTACATCACTGGGGAGTATTCTGGTTATTATTAAAACCTCTGTCAGCTAAAGCGGAGATCAAAATACAAATTGTAACACATAGGACCATTATGTGAATTTGTGTCACTCCCTGGAGAAATTTAGGTTCATAAAGTAGAAGCGTATGGATTACATGAAGATATAAATGCACTCCTGTAGTTTCTTCTCTGACGGTTCTACTCTACTGCAATGTAGTCTGTAAAAACTACACTACCTCAGGCTCTGAGCTCATCAGAGCTTTGGAGCTCAGAAGGGTCAACTCTGGCTAATGTTAGGTAAAGTGACCTCCAAAGAAAACCCAGGTGCAAGAGGATACAATTCTAGTTATTCAAGAGATGTCATGGCTCCCTTTAAGTCACTAATAAGCAATTTCCCCTCAAGGCCATTATCAGATATGCTACCGGATGTTTCTTTGTAGAGATTTAATTCATGTGGACATTTAAGATCTCATTTTTTCCTCTTCTCTTTTTTGTCATAGTAGCCATGCTGCACTGGAATGTTTTTTTGAAAAACTTATGACTAAGTATACATTTCATAAAAATATATCCCTTTAAACATTATTACTATACCATTCACTGACCATTCACTGACCATTCACTGACCCTAAAGACACTCGTATTGCAGGGCAACTATCAACACCACTGACTTTCAGAATTCTTTTCAGCTTACAAAATTGAAACTCTAAACATAGAACACTTTTTCTTCTCCTTTAGCCAGGAGCAAGTACCATTCTACTGTCTCTTTGTGTACTTCATATCAGTAGAATCATATATTATTTGTGTATCTGTGATGGCCAAGGTCCCTTATCTCTTGGAAATTACTTGGTCAGGAGTTAACATATTGGTTTGTTTGTTTCTATAAGAAAACAATAAATATTTCAAAATTTGTGTATCAAATACATTTTCTGCCATATAGTCTATTACTTCCCTTTTTGTTCCCTTTATTTATTTTGATAATTAAAAATGTAACCCAGGTATTTTTCCCTTTGGTATCCTATAAATAGGGCTTTCAGACCAGGTTTCTTCTACTAGCCATATTTTATTTATATGAAAAGAGACAATAACTGTTTATTTCCCTCAGGAATCAGCTGTGATTTTGAGCCTTAAAGTTCTCTTGGGTTTCAGGTGACATCACAGAGAAAGGCTCATTTTGGGATAGTCAATCTATCCTAAATTGGGAGGCTAGGTTACACCTTCCTGTACTTGTGATAAATGTTAAATTCTAGCAGAAGGCTTTGAGTATAAATCAAATAAATGAGTAAATTAATAGTATAAACTTGTAAGTGCTCTGAAATTAATGAAAAGCCAGATAAGGGGGAGTCAGGGGTGGGGATATATTTCACTTCAATACGGTAGCTTGACACAGTTTATTACCACAGCTAAGGATATACTGCTAATGATGGCATGGTGTGTCTGATCCTGTCTTTATATAGTTTCAAGTTTTGGCAAATTACATAGGATGTAGAGCTATCGTATACACACACTTTTTTTTTTTTTTTTTTTTTTTGTCTTTTTCAGTCAATCCCTTGGTCCCACCCTAAATACTTGACAAACACACTTTGATAATCTGTTCATATAAATTTTGTCTTTGCCAGAATGAATACCCATTATCATATAACATTTTACTTTCTTCTACTTAGCATTTTTTTAGGTTCATTTTGCTAGTGATATATTAACATTATTAATAAGGTAATGTTTTCTATTTTTCATTTCTTGAGATTGACTTTCTAGTAGCCACAGATGATCTTGAACTCCCAATCTTCCTGCTTCCAGCTTTTCCATACCAAGAGTACAGACTTATGAAATAATATTTGTTTGATATAAAACAGTCTTTGTTTCAGATGAATCATATTTGATTAAATAAATATACCAAGGGTTGTTTATTCACTATATAATGAGTATTTGTATTTCTTTTTTTTTTTTTTTCTACAGTAGTACAAGTAAATCTGGTAAGAGCATCTCCATGCAGGTCTCTGTCAACACAAATTTCCCTTTTTTTTTTTTCATATAAAAAAGAACTAAGTGTAGTACGGAAGGGTCATAAACGACTCTTTTTATTACTTCTTTTAGTTTTGAGAATATAACATAATTAGTGCATTTCTCTCTTCCCTTTTCTCCTTTCAAACCTTCCCATATAGTCCTCCGAGCTCTTTTCATATTCATGGTCTCTTTTTCTCATTAAATATATGTATATGATGTATATGTATATATGTATATACATTCTTAAATATAACCTGCTCAGTATTATCATCCCATTTGCATGTTTACTTCCAGGGCCGACTGTTTGGGATTGGATAACTAATTGGTATGTATGTTCTTCTCTGGAGAAGACTATTTCTTCTGCTTTTGGCATTATTAAGTTTTAGTGTTTTTAGCTTGTCCCTAATTGCAAACAGCATTGGGCATTGTCATTTAACTGTATTAACCTTCCTAATATGACATAATGATGTCATCCATGGAGATCACTTACATCTGCTAAGCAAATTTCTAAATGATTTTGCCATTTGCCTGTTTCCTTGGTGAAAATGGCTGTTTAAATTTTTCCACTTCACGATTAAGTGGACATGCTGCCTTTTGAGCTGTAATAATTTTTCATATGCTTCCTACGTAAATCTGGCATCACGTGGGGTGCCTTGCAACTGTTGGTTGCTGACCTGAGACTTGTCTTTCTCCTTTCTCCTCCATTACTTTACAATCAAAGTTCTTTTGCACTAGCAAAGAATAATTTGTTTTCTCACAGAATTTGCAGCTGTGGGGGATTTCCATTTAAGAAATATTCAGGAGATTGCAACCACAAGGAAGAACAACAGTATCAATTAACCAGACCCCGGGACCTCCCAGGGTAAATAACCACCAACCAAAGGGTATATATGGATGGATCTATAGCTCTTGCTACACATGTAGCAGAGGACTTCCCTCATCTAATAGGAGGGAAGGTGCTTGTTTCTGTGGAGGCTTGAAGCCCCAGAGAAGGAGGTTGCTAGAGGAGGGAGGCAGGAGTGGGTGGGTGGGTGGGGGAGCACTCTCTTAGAGTCAAAGGGGCGGGGGATGATGTGGGAGCGTTCACAGAGGAAAGGGGGATGACATTTAAAAAGTAAACTAATAAAATGATTAATAACAAAACCCAAAATATTCGCCTAATGCAGTCATTTTTTGCTTGTTCTTGCTTGTGACTTCTCAAGCTTTAGCCTTCAGCTTTTCCATCTGAGCTCATGATTCCTATCAACTGAATTATCATATATTAACTGCTCACTTTTCCAGGGTTATTTAGGGAAGCAGCTAGCTTATCCCACTACAATATTTTTTTCTTTACAATATAGAGTCCTAGTAGACTCTTTGTCCATTTCATTAATTCATATATCTACACTCATGTCTAGACCCCCGTCTTTTGTTATAATCTTTTATTGTTGGTTATAACTAAGTTTTGCCTTGAACTCTCATTCATTCTAAAACCACCCTAGGAACAGGATTATAGGCAAAAGTCACCATACATGTCTTGTCTGTTAATTCACAGAACTTTAAAGTATGTGTAGAATTGTTGTCAGGATAAGAATGACAAAAGGAAGATAGTGTTTTATTTTGAACCAGTGTGTTTCCATTAACTTCTTGTGAGCCATTATCGAATGAATTCAAAACATGGATATGTTTAATAAAGGCCACAGGTACATTGACATCTGCTGCATATTTTCAAATTAAAATTAAATGACAAGGCCTATTAAATATTTAAAATTTGTCAAACCAAAGAGTGTTTATTAAATGAATCTCGGTATTAATCATAATTTTGTTCAGAATGAAACAAAATGTCACTATCATTCGTCTTTGTTTTGTTGTATTTCTTAACAACTGGCTAGAATCCAGATAGCATGGTCTTGAGTCTGAAGAGCAAAATCTAAAGATGATTCCCACATCTTAAGTATTGACATGCAGTAATGAACCATGTACATATTCACAGTACTCTCCAATAAATACAGCGAATACACAATCTGCATTGAACTAAAAAAAAAAAAAGCTTGCACAGGGAAATGCTACTGTGAAAGGTTGAAGATCAAACAACATTCTCCTCTAAACAATCACTAGATTGTACATTATTGGATAAGTTAAAGATTCATGTCCTTGTTGTTTTATTCTGTTTTATTCTTGAATGTCCTTTTAAGATTGTATATGTAATCATTCCCACCATTCATATTGAGGGTATACAGAATTTTTTCTCAATAATTTCTCTTAAGTGTAGGAAGCATCTATCAAGTAATTATTTATCTACATTTAGAAATGAAGACAAAAGATTGATATCTATTCACTCTGGTGCCTAATAAATATTGAAACCATGTGCTATCTGGTTAATTTTTTATCAGAAGCTCAAAAATATGAAGATAGTTTTCAGTGTGGCTAACGTTCTCTTGAGCAGTAATTTATACTTGGTAGATTCTGGCTGTCTTTGGATGACAATGATGATGATATAGTGCAAGTAAAGTGTGATTTATGGAAAAGGATTCTCACAGTAACTATGGGGGAAGCATAGAGAAGAAGCTCTGAGGATTCCTCCCAGCACGCAAGTCTTGAACATTGCTCTGTTTTCCCTCCTTGTCCATCACTGCCACTTAATAAATTATTCAAGATAGAATGTATTGAGACAATATTCAACAACATAGTCTATTTGATTATTACTGTTAATTACTTTTAATCACAAATTCCTTTTAGCAAATTAGCCATCGTCTTGGCCATAGGAATACAGACAATTAGATTAGTTTTCTTTGTATAAGAGTTTTTAGTTAAATAGACAATTTGAAGGGGGGGCTTTTGTTATTATTACTTTATACAATCACTGTTGAAAATTACCTTTAATGTTAACAACATATGTTAAATTTTATTAACATTTTTAAAACATTTGTTTGTATTTTGGTAACAATGATATAAACATTACCAATTTGCCAAATATTTACTTAAAATTGATTTTATTCTAATTTTTCAATTAGAAGCATTGTTTACATGTGCAATTATCCAAAGTAGTAGTCTAATCAGCATACACATACACTCACACACACACACATACACACACTCTCACACATACACACACAAACTCACACAGATGCACAAAAAAACCACTTCTATCTCTCATACATACACACACACACACACACACACACACACACACACACGCACACACACTCACAGACAAACACACACATACACACATTTACTCAGACATTGAAATATAAGGGGGATTTAGAAAGAAGGGTTTTACTGGAAAAGGCTGTGAGCGGGGAGTATAACACAGGGTAATGGAGTGGGCAGGCAGATCAGCACATTCAGTATATGAATGTATAAAATTGCTAAATTCTAGTTTGAAAAGAAGAGCTGTCATTTCATTGTCTTTTCATAAATGTAAAATTAGGTATGCTGGATCCCAGAAGAAACATACCTTCCATGGCTGAAGAGAAAAGAAGCCCCCTGTAAGTAAATGTTCCAAATGTGAATACATTTGTTACAAAGGAGAATTAACACATGTGAAGGAAAATAGCAGATTATATGAAGAGTGTAAGAAAAATGAAAGTCATGCATACAGTGTTGACCCTGTACTTCTAAGTTATTTATGTAACAGATAATAGTCTAATATCTTCTTTTTAAAAAATAAGTATTAGCATGTAGCTCCTGGCAGTTCTGAGGAATTAAAAACAATGATTTAAGGACTTGATGATCAATGAAAAAGTGAAAGAACACTGGGCAAACAGTTATCTACTCAACCCAAGAAAATAGAAATGTGATTGCATTGGAGAAATTGATCAAGTAACCTTAAAAAATAATGTGAAAATTATCCACTTGTTATTTTGTTTGAAAGATAATTAATTGTACACTTCATTGTAGCTGGAACATACAAAATAAATAAGGAAGGCAAGGTGAGTGGGTGGAACATGCTTACAATTCTGGTATCTTGGGAGGTAAATGTGAGATCTGCTTCAGACACACAGTGACACAGTGTGCCAACAGAAATACACACAGTGCCACTATGTCCAAAAGGAGGGGGGGGGTGCAAACTTCCACTCTCAGTGAATGTGAAAAACCAGTAGCAAAATTTGATTCAGCAAAAGTATCCTTTAATCATATAAACTGGTATCAGAATGGAATGGCAACCCTCACGGAAGAGCCATATTGAGCTGTACATTTAGTGTGTGTGTGTGTGTGTGTGTGTGTGTGTGTGTGTGTGTGTGCGCGCGTGTGCGCGCGCGCATATGAGTGCGTGTGTGCGTGCATGCGCCTAGTGGAAACGTCCAGCAAAAAAGAACCTCAAATAAGGAATTGCTTCTACTACAAGACTGGCCTATGGGTCTGGCTCTGTAGGAGGGCCAATCCCACTATGAGCAGTGTTTGTGCTGTGTAAATACTTGAGAAGGGGTGAATTGGTCAGATAGATAGTCGTTGCTCTGTGCTTTCTGCTTCAGTTTCTGCTTCCAAGTTGCTGCCTTGAGATAACGGCCAGTTTTCCCTTGAGGATGGGTTGTCAGCTATAGAAGGAGCCAAGCCCTTTGTTTTTCCAAGCTGCTTTCTGTCAATATTTTATCACAGCCATAGACAGTAAACTAGAACAGTATTGATCAAATGGGTTTTATTATGAGTGCTCACATGAGCTGAGGGTTATTTACTAGAGCACAGGCAATATATCAGGGGGTACAGCATTGAAGAACATGACAACCCCTCCTCCAGAAACCATTACTGCCCATGGACCCTTAGAGAGGAAGGGCACCTCATGAGCCACTCTCCTATGCATGACAGAATATTGACAAATTCAAATTTGCACATGTCTCGTAGAGGTCCTTACATATTTGAAGAGTTGGCATGACCTGACTGGGGCAATGAGAGAAGAAACAAAGAAAAAACACAGAGACACATGACCAGAAAACCTGGGAACTAGATGAGCCATGAGATCTGATGGAGCTGTACCAGCACCAACAGGGACACTCCCTGCGTTTATCACAAACAAAGAGGACATAGGTTAGCTAACCTCAGTGGTAGGTCTGTGTAGGGGAACAGCCTCAGACTGTGGTTATCAGGGAAGATGCTTCTTGTCTGTGACTCACTGCATACACTGGTTTAGGTAAAGCTCCACCATTTGGGTACATGGTCTAGGAGAAGGCTTTGACAACTCTCTGAGCTTCACACGAAGGGAAGTGTTCCTCTTTTCATGGGGTCAGTGGCATTAGGGTCCTTGACATGGCCAGGTTCATGTTAATGGTAAGCATACATTCAGAGCTTCCTTTACTCCTAAATCTTACAAAGACAGTGCTCCCCAGCACCACTCCTTCTCCTCTGGCTATTGTATTCTTTCTACAACTTTTCTGTGATGATCCCTGAGCCATGGGATGCAGACATCCCATTTAGGACTTGACTATCAACAGTCACTTATTATTGTAAGCACTTTGACCAAGTATGAGTCTCCACATTAACTGCATCCTACAGTAAATGATGTTTACCTGACCAGGGTTGAAAGCACATGAATTTAAGGGTATAAATACAGAAATTCAGAAGGCAATTGGCAACAACATCTTCAGTTAGCATCACAACCAGAATAAGTTCCCCTCTTGGACCTGTGACTTATCTAGTCTTGTGGGTTGCCCAGGAGTTTGACTGAACTTGAGGTCTGCTATGCAGGAGGTAACTCTTGTATGTTACTATTTTTCTAAGTGCTTTAATTTACAAATTTACCTAAGATACCTTAATATTTTAAAATCACACATGAAGCCAAGCAGTACTTCAATTTTTTTATTAATTATCACAGTTTGCAAATAAATTTTTTACAATAAAGAAAGAAATATAAGCAAATTGCTCGGCTACCTCAAAGAAAATTGCAATTTCTATGTCCTATATGCCATGGAAAAGACTTGATGATTATACACTAATTTATATGTCTTTTTTGCTGAATAGTTGAAATTTATTAAAGTGATGAACAAACTCAAAAAGCAAAACTCAGCTCATTGTATTCAAAACCTAATTAAGAGATTAACAGAACATCCATTTCCCACAGGTTGGGAAGATATCATCCCGGTTCTCTAGTCTATTTTCATCTCACTAATCAATCATGTTGTGCACAGCAATCTGTCAAGATCCGCTAGATCCACAAATCTGGGGCGCTTTCTTCATCCTTCCCCACAGAGTCCAGACATTTACTAGATCAGGGAACTCCACTTGGCATTTGGAAGAAGCAAATGCAGCAAGATCAAGGCCATCTTGTTTTGATTAGTCCTCGAGAGCTTTTTTTTTGTCTCCTGTAAACGTGTTTGGTGATCACTGTAAATGCTTTGTTCAATCAGAAAATTTTCAACATTCTGTATGGAAACATATGTTACAATTTCAACCAAAATCCCAGGAAAACATGCATCTTTTATTATGTAGATCCTATAATGACTTGCAGCATTCTGTAATAAACAACCGATGTAAACTTCTCTTTAGTTATTCATTTGACATTTCCTTTGTCTATAGTGAAACTCTTTTAAGTTAATTTCTTTGATGCTAACAATTTATTTTACTTCTTCAATAATTAGTCAGTCTTGTGAACCAAAGAAAGGATGATATATACAAACTCCCCCAAGTGGCAATAATTTATTAGATATCCAAAAGCCATAACACCAAGATGCTATCCAATCACAGAGCATCCTTTGACCATTTGGTAAGCAATTTATATAAATTCTACTTACCTATTCACATACAGCCTGAGGAACCAGATTTTAATCTATGATTTGTCAATTCACACAAAGGGATGCTGGAGCATGTCTTCAGATTGGCTAATTAACAAATGAATGCAGTGTAGGGTCAGTAACATGTGGTGGCTTCATTTCACGAATCATTATTTTACTCACAATGAACAAAAGTATAAAAATCAAGAGAATCTTTCTTTTCCTTCCTTTTCAAGATTGAGAGGATACTCAACCAAAGAAGCTCTTAGGCATTACCATCATTCTTTCTGCTCATCAGGTTTGCCTAACAAGAGTACCCCGCCGTCAAGAGGAATGGATGTTTTATGAAACTTCATAGTTAAATCAAAGGCCTGAGAAATGGTAGAAACAGAGCGATCATATATACAAAAGCAGGAGTGAGCGTGGCAGACAGCTTAAAGGGAACAGAAGTGGGGAGCATAGGGACACTTGGTGAGAGGTCTGAGTTCAACACCAGGTCATCTTGGAGTTCAAGATCCTGCTTCAGGGTAAGTTTTCTATTGTCAGGTCAGCAAATCAAGCCACAGTTTTTTTTTTTTTTTTTTTATAGACTTGTAGCCATGAGGGAAAAAGGAGTTTCTCATTTCATTCCATACAGATTCATTGTTGTGAGGACAAAGGTGACTTAGGGCTAACTACTCACTAACTCCTGTATGCTGCTGTCCATGAACTAGACTGAGGTAACACAAGCTGCACAAGGATGCTATGTCACCTTTAGAAATCCTCAAATACCATTAGGAAATTAGTCTGTGTAGGCTCCATTTTCCTGTGACACATCTTTACAAATAAGTATAGACCAAGATAAATATTTTACCTGATCTTATTGATGTCCCGGATCAATGACTCTGAGTACTTTTTGATACACAGAATGCTAAAGAATTACAAATTCTAAAACCCAAAGGAATTGTCTCAGAATTTTAAAACTGCACTCGGTGGTCCAGGGAAATGTCTCAGTGAGTAAACACACTAACCACAAACTTCAAATCTGAGTATGCTCCCCAGAGGCCACATAGGAAACCAGATGTGCACATTTGTAATCCCTGCATTCATAGCTCAAGATGGGAGGTGAGACTGAGGTATTAACTTTTGGGCGAAGCCTGGAGCAAGCTACACATGACAGAAAAAGGGAGAGGCAGCTTCAATGAAGTGGATAAAAGACCTCATTCCTGAAAGTCAGCCTCTTACCTCTGACCTCTACATACCTGTACCTACTCACACACACACACACACACACACACACACACACACACACACCACACACACACACCACACACANACACACACACACACACACACACACCACACATACACACACACACATACAGGCACACATATAGGCACAGATGAACACACAAACACAAAGGCACACAAACACGTGCCTGTGGATACTTGCATGTAGTGTGTTGAAATATTTCCGATGAGCAACTCCCATTTTTGTGGGTTTTTAGTGACCAGTCCAGAATAACTCAACATTTTGTACCAAGTGTCTACGTGCTTACTATAAAAATATGTGAACTGACCAGCTTTTAATTTGGAACATTTAGTTTACAAGTAATATATTGTGTAAGACTGCACTTTTATGAAAGTTTTGGAAGAAATGAGCTATTGATTATTGCAATGAATTTAATCCTGATAGATTCTTTAAACAGCATGTGCTGTCAAAAACAGCACTTAAAGAATTAACTTAACAATGATTGAAAATGCAGAGCAGATAACCCATTAGCAAAGAATACACCAGATATTGACATCTGCCATAGACTTCAAGTCTTGAGTTAATAGTACTAAACAGTCTTGAGAGTGCCAAATAGAGAGCAAGGCTTTGCATAGCTGTACGTTAACTGATACCTGCTCCCACATAAGCAGCTCCATCTGCTGTGTGTTGCCTGTTCTCTCCAGACCTCACATACCAGTGCTTTCTCTGTCGGTGTATATGTGTAAATTAGAACGGGCCACCCAAATACTCAGCCAATGACAGAGCTGTTCAAATTGTAAAAGTGGATCCACCATGACTGTCTGTACAAATTATAAGTGCATCCCAATCACACTGTGTGGCATTAGCTCACTAGACTGCGCTTCATGCTGCCCTCTTGGCAGGTGGTGTTTGTAAATTCAGATGACTTGTAACCATACTTCATGTGTTTCAGTTTCACTAACACATGTGGGAAGCAAACTTGGAGCTCCCATTCCCTGTATTTCTCCTTATTTAAATTAGTCTTCTTTACAGGCATGCCAAATTTTCTCAAATGCTTATGAGATTTGCCCAGGAAACAATAGTAGTTTCCTTTCTCAGCTTTTCACTTCTTTCTGCTGTTACAGAAGTAAACCAAAACGACTTTATGCACAGAGACAGTGAGTCTTTATCGTTTGTAATAAAAACTTAAGTTAATTATTATGTCTATCAAAGGGAACAAGAATGGCCTGGGGAGAACTGGTCAAAGGACCATGTTGTTTGTTTTCCCAAATATATGGAAAGTCTAAGGGGCATATATATATATATATATATATATATATATATATATATATATATATATATAT
>NC_034601.1:56105269-56169812 GCF_900095145.1 Mus pahari | reverse complement strand
CCTGGAACTCACTTGGTAGACCAGGCTGGCCTCGAACTCAGAAATCCACCTGCCTCTGCCTCCCGAGTGCTGGGATTAAAGGCGTGCGCCACCATGCCCAGCTTTAAGGGGCATATTTTAACACAAGTGCTTTCATGTCTCCATTATGACATGGTTGAAATACGGTCAAATTTTAAAAGTTTGTTTCTTAAGTACTTTTTGAGGTTTAATTAGGGTCGAGTCAGAGTTCTAGACTGACGATGGGAAAACACTGCTTAGTCTAGACAGCAAACAAACAAAAGAATTAAATATTAAGTATCTACTGGTTTGTCAGAACAACAAAAAAAAATACAGCCAAAGAAATTGCTATTTATGTATTGATAAGATCATTTTTGATCATTTACGTCTTACCTACACTTTTCTTGTAAAATAGAAACATGGGGATGGAAGATTTAGAAAATGTGTTAATTCATAAAGGGTAAAAAGAAGAAAAAAGTTAAGTAGCAAAGTTTATTAGAGAAAACGTGTCAAGCAAGATTTGGGGAAAAGAAAGAGCTGACTGTTAGCCTTAACCAGACAATGTCATTGCTCTATAACATCTGGATTTTTTTTTCTTCCCTTCTTAAATCACAAAATCCATGTAGTACAGGAATTTACATAATAAATATGCTACTCTGGGATAGTTATTAACTTCATTAGGGCTTAAAAAAAATTCTTCATTGTTTTACAATGACCTAAATGTCTTGTTGGAGACTGAGGAGAAGCTCATGATTTTAGAGGAGCATAAGGTTAGTTGTGTGTGGGTCAGACTTGACTTGTCATTTAAGGTGTTTTGGGGGGGAAAAGATAACAAAAGACAATCTAGATACAGAAATGTCTATCTTATTTAGGTTCAAAACAAACTAACTAACTAAGCAAGGAGTAGGGCACCTCTCTCCAAATTCTTTCTCCAAGGACTTGGGACTGAGCTACAAACTCTGTCAGCCAAGTAGTGGATTAAAGCAGCCATTTGTGGTCTTCTTGGGAAACACTAACATTTAAACTAGTTTATACATAAAATATATATTCTTCATCCCAAACAACTGACTCACAAATGGACTTCTGGAATACAATCCATTCATAAATTGTGGTCTCCTCATGTAATTATGTTCAGACAAAAATCCTCTGACTCATAAACAAATTGAACAAATAATTTCCTCCTTAAACATCTGTTAGTATGAATTGCAATCTAGGACAGCAGCCACAAGAAGTCTTAGCGTAACATGTGTGGTACAACCTCAGCATAGGGAGAACATGAAGTCATCAGTTCCTATGGGCCTGGTTAGTCATCATAAACCATGCATTCTTCCCCGTTCCCTGAGAGTTTCGTGAGAAGTTTCTACAGCACTACATGGTGACTTCATTCATTTCTTGAACAATCTGTTAGATACATTTATTTTTGAAGACAATAAACTCTGTGACTATTAACTAATAACTTTATCTTTCATTTTATAATGTACTTTCCCAAATCCACTTATATTTTATGGTTGAAATGAATTAAATTTAATAATGATTTTATAGCTGGAGATAAATCAAATTGTTGCTTAGGTCGCAAGTTTAGAAGATACTTGAATTCAGATAATATAGGTACAAAAAGCACAAAGGTGTGACTGGAAAGAATGGTTAAGCTGGTTAATACAGACTGACCCTTCTTTAAACTTTTATACCCAAACCTAGCATTTGAAAATGGCTATAAAAACCAAGACCCTCTATTCCATGATCATGAAATTTATGAATATTTTTGTATCATAAAATACCTCACTTTTAATAGCTTGCAATTTTAATTATTTTTATTCTTCACATCATAACTCCAAGGTCTCTAGTATTACACATATATTTTAATTAAAAGCCTAAAACTCTTTGTTATTAGACACCTATAGATAAAATATCAATTTTGAAATTATATTCATAAAATTAACATTATTCACTGGCTTATCAGAGGAATATCTTAGCTCTGACCACATATGCCTAAATTATTTGCTCTACACTAAAAATGTAGGGGAAAAAGTGCTAAATACATGGCAATGATTGGCATTATTTTATAGCACATATAATACATTAAATATCTTACACAAATTATATATCTAGTTATGCCACAGAGATACAAACAAATATAAACTGAATTTAGTGTATAAAACATTCTTTTTTTTATTGGCTATATTATGTATTTACATTTCAAATGTTTCCCCTTTCCTGTTTCCCCTCTAGAAAGCCCCTACTGCATTCCCCTCCCCCTGCTTCTATGACAGTGCTCCTTGTAGCACTGAGCCTTAACAGGACCAAGGGCCCTAACCCTAAGCCCAACCCTAACCCTAACCCTAACCCTAACCTTAACCCTAACCCTAACCCTAACTGTAACCTCTTCTTATTGATGCCTGACAAGGCCATCCTCTGCTATATGTAAAGCTGGAGCCATGGGTCCCTCCATGTGCACTCTTTGGTTGGTGCTTTAGTCCCTGGGAGCTCTGGGAGGTCTGGTTGGTTGATGTTGTTTCTCTCCTTCAGTCCTTTCTCTAACTTCTCCATTGGGCTCACTGTTCTCAGTCCAGTGGTTGGCTGTGAGCATCTACCTCTGTATTTGTCAGGCTCTTCCAAAGCCTTCCAGGAGACAGCTATAACAGGCTCCTATCAACAAGTCCTTCCTGGCATCTGCAATAGTATCTCGGTTTGGTCTGTGTACGGGATAGATCCCCAGGTGGGGCAGTCTCTGGGTGGCCTTTCCTTCAGTCTCTGCTCCACACTTTGTCCCTGTATTTCCTGTAGACAGGAGCCATTCTAGGTTAAAAAACTTGGAGATGAGTGGGTGGCCCCATCCCCCAGTCAGGAGCCTTGCCTAACCTCTGGATATGGTCTCTACAGGTTCTGCCTCCCCCTTTTACAACATTCTTTAGCTTACCTAATAGGAACGTAAAAACAAAAGGAAATCAAAACTATAAAATTCTTTTTAAAAAGTGCTTGCTATTTCTACTCTCTATTCATGCTAATGAGTCATTCCCAAATTACCCACAGACACACAAGCATTCCTTACATCTCATGCTTCTGTGGTTGAGTAATTGGGGATTAGCTGTATGGGCAGGTGTTGTGGCTCATTTCTGGGAACATTTAGAGTGCTACTGTCATCTGGTGGTCTGACAAGACTGGATTGTCTCAGAGAGTGTTGCTCATGTGTGCAGTCTTAGACATATTGTTCTGATGCCCAGATCCAGGTGGAAAAGTCTAAGACAGATCCATGCTCATATCCTGGAAGTCACAGACAATAGATTAGAAAATGCATATATAAATGCACATTTGTATTATATATGCCATTAAATGTGCCATTTTTAGCAAATTCACTAGCAGTGTTTATATTAATGTAGTTATGTTACATAAGAGCAAAGTTACCCTAATATTTGGGAGAGCAGGCAGAAAGATCACAAGTTTGTGGCCATTCTAGGCTACCTAGTGACTTCTAAGCAAAATTGGCCCACAAAATGATGAAAAGGAAGAGGAGGAGAAGGTAGATGGGAGTTTTGTTTTGTTTTGTTTTGTTTTTCTAGGAAGAATGACAAAAAAGAAAAATATAATTAGCATTAAGAAGTAAAAAGAAGGTCCTTCAGTTCCTTGGGTCGTTTCTCTAGCACCTCATTTGGGAACCTTGTGCTCAGTCCAATGGTGGGCTGAGAGCATCCACCTCAGAGCCTCTGAGGAGACAGCTATTTCAGGTTCCTGTCAGCAAGCACTTGTTGGCATCCGCAATAGTGTCTGGGTTTGGTCACTGTATATGGGATGGAGCCCTGGTGGGGCAGTCTCTGGGTGGTCATTCCTTCAGTCTCTGCTCCATACTTTGTCTCCATATTTCCTCCCATGGGTATTTTGATCCCATTTCTAAGAAGGACCAAAACAGCCACAATTTGGTCTTCCTTCTTCTTGAGTTTCATGAGGTCTGTGAATTGTATCTTGGGTATTCTGAGGTTTGGGGCTAATATCCACTTATCAGTGAGTGCATATCATATGTGTTCTTTTGTGATTGTGTTACCTCACTCTGGATAGGGCTGGGATAGGGGGTTTTCGGAGGGGAAACTAGGAAATGTAAATAAAGAAAATATCAAATAAATAAATAAATAGTAAAGAAAAAAGAAGTAAAGAGAAATAGTGTTTCATTAAAGATAAAACCATCTTCAAACTTGTAAGATGTAGTACTTGAACTTAAAAGATGTCTCAGTAAGTATATTGCTTGTTTTGCAAGCATGAGGACATGAATTCAGATACTCAGTACCCATTTTTCTAATGAAAAATTAGACTCTCTCATGTTTATCTATCATTCTAGGGCTGGAGAGATGGCATCACTAGGATGCCTGGGTCTCACAGAGCAGCCAGTCTGGATAAAACAGAGTTCTCTACGTTCAGACATACTACCTGACATGAACATGAATGTGTATATGTGTGCATAACATAACGAAATTATCTAAGCCACACTGAAACTCACTCTAATCACAGGGTATTATAGTTCTCAGTCTTCTCATCCAATATTAAGGATTAAATAAAAAGAGAGTATGACATGTGGCAGATAAGTGACATATAAGGACCAGTCCTAGAAAACACAGAGGGACATAAACTTGAAAAACTTGAACTCTGTTTCATTCTGTGCTTTAAAACTTAAGAGAGAAGAAATTATAAACTAGGGAGCTTCACTTTAAATATTAGCTGGAAAAATATTCTAACAGTACAGAAGGAGCTCATGACAAGTGATGAGGTGTTTCACATATTTGGAGGCATTTATTTTTCAAATAAGGATGCACTCCTCTGAGCATTTCTAGTAGAAATGTCACATTAACAGGTTTTTGTCTTTCTATCATAGCACTTTTATACCCCAATTCCAGCTTGCTGGCAAGTGAACTAGATACAAAGCATGCCTTAAAACACAGAGATGCCTATGTACTGACATAGATACATACACTCCAATTCCAAACAATGGACACATATTAATTTAAAAAAGGATTTAATTATTTTCAAAATATCCAGGCTACAAACCAACAACAACAAAAAAGTGAGACTGTTTCCCACATATATTTATTTTAAGAAATTGGTTAATTGCACCATAGCCTATCCTGAGGGGGTCTAAAAACCCAGTGTTAGAATGGAAGAACCCCTAGGGATAACTAAATTAAATCTAGAATTGTGTTAGCATGACAGTTATGACAATTATTTTGTTTCTTATATATGTCAAAGTAGTAAGAAGAAATGTGTTAGTTTGGTTTTCAGATCATTTCGTCTGATTTAAAGTGCTTTTCTAATTATACAAAGACAACAAAGAAAAGAGATATGAAGTTTCATTGGAGAAGCAATGAGAACATTTTTCACCCAAGATCTCCACAACTGACGCCCTTAGAGAAAAGTTCAATGATACCATATGATTTGAACCGGCAAAAAAGTGGATTCATTACAATAGTTCACAGAGGATCTAAAGTAAGACTGTAAATTATGCTGGATAGTAAAATACTTGGCAATCTTACCTCTTAACTTCAGCTAACAATAAAACTTTGGCATAATTATGCCTTACATCTTAGCTAGGAAATAATTTATACTAGAAAAAATATGTTTACCTGCATGAAACCAGAATTTACTGTATTTGGTAAATCAAGCAAAACTAGATATTTCCTGGGAAACAGGAATAATTTTGAGCTGGCTCACTCAGGAAACCTGGCTCCCGGTGGACTTTCTGAGGAAGGCCATCAATTAATAATTTGGGGACTGTGGGGCAAGCAGACCCTGCCACCAGATAGAAAAAACAAACAAACAAACAAGCAAACAAACAAAAACCTGGTAAGGTTGAGCAAGCCCAGACCCAGAGGAATCTTGGACTTCAGGTCTGAGGTGGAACCAGCTCCCTGCCAAACTACTGATCTGGAACCGGTAACCATGGCACCCCACTAAGAAGACCATGGTAATTAGCCACATAGCATAAAAACCTGAAGTTCTCCATGTTAATGAGGTGTCTGGATAGTCCTTGAGTGTTGAGACAATGAGCTTCTCTTTCTGGGTATTCCTTTCCACAAAAGGTATTTAATCCCTGGATTACTCTGAGTAAGGTGTATGCATTCACATTTACCATCAAATAAAACAGTTTGGACAAGCAAGGTCCATCTCTTTCATCAAAGATACCTGCTGAGGGGGGAAGGGCTTCATTATAAGGAGCAGAGGCTCAATCTCCAATAGAAAGCCTTTTCTCTACCTGGCTCCTTCGAACTCTCAGCGCTCACATGAAACCAAACTGGACATTGCCTCTGTCCCAGGACTCTGCCTTCCCCTTCCTCCCTGGTGCATTTGCCACCTGAGAAATCACAGGCTGAGGACCCCTATTAGGGACATCCCTGAGTGGCTTTCTGGGGATGCTCAGGCACCCCAGTGGCAAGGCAGGCAAGCAGCCTGGCAGGGGACATGAAAGATCATTTTTTTAAAAAAAGCACTAGAGACCTTTTGTGTCCATTTATAAGGGAAAAAATAATGTTAACCTTGAAATCCAATTCTTCCCAGAATCCACTGACATCCCCCTCCTCCTTCTAACATCATGCTCCTTTTATTAAACTCACTGAGTCCAATTAATTCTGCCCCTGGGAGTGTGACTAGCCATTACAGAATTGAAAAACAACCAGGTACCTCTCCCCTGAAGAAAACTGACTCTTCCTCCCCAGCAGTTACCAATTGTGACTAACTCTTCTGTTGCCTTTGAGAGCTCCTTCCCCAGGCATGCTAGGAGTTTTCATAGACTTATCTTGTGTAGTTATCACACAGGCAACCACGGCAGCCTTGAGCTCGTGAGCACGGCAGTCCTGTAATACCCAAAAGACACTGGTTCACAGAGATCCTCCATGATCCCTGGTGTTTTGCAAGTCTTAGAATCCTGTCATCCAGGAGTTAGGTCCTCAGTGTGACCATATAGGAATGAGGGAGATCTTTGAGGAAATGGCATAGTTCTAAATTGTGTTTCCACTGATAGTTGGCGTGGGCTCTTCAATAGAGATTAAACAACACAAGACTTAACCCACTGTGACAGTTTTGACTCCCTAATTCTGGCTGAGCATTATATTTAGGCACAATGTAACCAGGTAACACAGGTACACATCGTGGTCTATTTGCCCAACTTCCTATGGTTTTATCATTACTGTCAACGTTTAAAAATCACCCTGTCCATCTTAGAATCTGTATAATAGATGTTACAGCTGATCCCCACGCCTCAGGGAATACCTTATTGTTGCAGAAAATATTAAACAGAAAACCAGCACGTACCCCTACTTTTGTTGGCAACTCTCTGGCCCAGCCTGACCTGCCAAGCACTGGCAGTCAATGGCCAACCTGTTATCTCGAGGAGATTCTCTGGCCTGGAGTTCCCAAAATGTCTCTACCCAGTTCGATAAGTTCCCACTGGTGGGTCACTACCACTGCAGCTCTGTGCTTCAAAACCCCCACTGCCTTTGTGATGCACCTCAGGCAAATCCATGCTTTGTCACTCTACCTTTCTCTCTTGAACCAGGACAAGCGGCCATGTGAAGGAAAACACAACACAAACTTAGTTCAGAAACAATGGTAACTCAATGTCTTAGTTAGGGTTTTACTACTGTGAATAAATACCATGGCCAAGGCAAGTCTTATAAAAAACAACATTTAATTGGGGCTGGCTTACAGGTTCAGAGGTTCAGTCCATTATCATCAAGGTGGGAGCATGGCAGTATCCAGGCAGGCATGACACAGGCAGAGCTGAGAGTTCTATGTCTTCATCCAAAGGCTGCTAGTGGAAGACTGACTTAGAGTGAGAGTATTAAGCCCACACCCACAGTGACACACCTACTCCAACCAGGTCACACCTATTCCAACAAGGCCGAAACTCCAAATGGTGCCACTCCCTGGTCCAAGAATATGTAGACCATCACATTCTACTCCCTGGCCCCCATAGACTTATACAAACACATGAGTCTATGGGGAGCCATACTTAAACATAGCATGATGCAAAACACATTTAGTCCAACTTTCAAAGTCCTCATAGTCTGTAGCAGTTTCAACAATGTTAAAAGTTCAAAGTCTTTTCTGAGATTCATTCAGTCACTTAACTGTAATCCTCAAAGAAAGACAGGAAACAGGCTGGGCAAACTCCTAACTCTGCATCTCCATGGCTGATGTCAAAGCAGTCTTCAGATCTCCACACCTTTCTCATCTTCGTTGACTGCTTTCTCCTGGGCTGGTTCCACTCCCTGTTAGCAGCTTTCCTCAGCATGTATCTCATGGCTCTGGCATCTTTAACATCTTTGAGTCTCCAAGGCAATTTCAATGTTACAGCTTCTTATTTCAGTGTCTGGGACTCCACTTGATCTTTTGGGCTCCTCCTGAGGCATCACTTCTCCAGCTCTGCCCTCTGTCTCTTCATGGTACCAAGCCTCAAATACTTTGCATGACCCCTTTAGTCCTAGGCCATCAACTACAGCTGAGGCTACACCTTCTCTCCCCTGCTTCTTTTCCTCCATCCAACCTGGAAGTCCTGCCTACTTGCAGAGTGATTGGCTCCTTTATTCATTAGGGCATTGGTTCACAAGAAGTCACCTGGGTATGTGACTCCTTGTCTACAACCCCTCCCAGGACAGCAAAATTAGCATCAAAGTACAAACAGGACCAGGCCCATCCACAACACCTGTCCATCTTAGAACCTGTACAATAGATGTTACAGCTGATCCCCAAGCTACATGGAATAGCTTATTCCTTATTTCTCCTGACCCTTGTCTTGAATAGTCTCTTAGAGAACTTTTACAGTCTTGTCTAGAAATTGAGTCAATCAGCTCCTATGCCATAATTTTGACAGAAAGGGAGTAATTTGGAAATTGGGTCTAGGCAGACATAATCTAATTATGATAAGGTTACACTATGTTTGGAAAGACACTAACCCAACAGGACTGGAGACCTCATATGAAGAGGAAAGGGAAGATTAAGACAAGGAAAGGGTCAGTAGACAGTGGCAGAGCAGGAAGCAGATTTCTGTGGCTAAAATCCAGTGACAGCAAAGAGGAGCATCTGTCAGTCATAGCCAGGACAGGATAAGGAAGGATCATTCTGGGCACCAATAGAGACGCATGGCCCATGATGCACTTAAATTTTGAACTTCTTGCATCTGGAACCGATGTGAATAAACTTCAGTTTTAAACCACCTAGCTTTCTGTAGTATGTTACAGTAGCTATTAAAATTAATATCCATTCCAAGGGCTTCTCTATGTCTTCTTCAAATATACCCTGTTATTAAATAAGGAAGGATTCTTAAGAGTGGCTTTAAAGCAAATGATCTTAAATACAGCTGTAAAAAGCATTTTAATCATGACGAATGTGTGCCTTTTTCACAGAGACAATCAAAATAGAAAACATGTGTTTCGTCATTAAGCTAATGTTTTTTTAAAAGCTGGGTTCACATTTGGACTAACATTATGCAAGTCTTAATAAGACAAATTATTGTTATAAAGCTGAAATGTGTACTCTATCAGATGCTTACTTTTCCATCAATAACTTAATATCTTCTCCCACTTCCTGCTCCATGTTCATGGAGAAAAGAATGCCATATACATTTTTTTGCTAATAACATCAGAGCAATTTTTATATTATGAGAGTGCTTGTTAATCAAAGAAAACATCAAGTTAATACAGTGTGTTAATGTTTTTTTCCTAATAAGCACAGTTTTGATTATGTGAGCATCTGCCATGAGGCTTTTGTTCAGGAGCTTCTGGTGTTTTAAATGAAGTGCTGTTTTGAATAAAAACCATTGGCTTCCCTAGTTTTCATGCAAATCTCTTAAAGGTACAAGGATTCTCACGAAAATCTAAATATACCCTCTAATTGGTTTAGTATAGTGATTGGATTTATCTTGTAATATATTTTGTAAGACATACCTAAGAGCCCTCAAAAGGGAGCTTTGGAGAAGTGACTGAGAATGGGTAAGAGCAAGGGCTGTGAGCTTGCATCCCAGAACTCAGGTGAAAAGCTGGAGGAGAACAGACATTTCCTGGAACCTCAGCCCTGCGTAGGGCAGAGGCTGCAGAATGTTATGGTTTGCTGATTGATATCTTAGCTTCCTGCCCAATAAGAGACCCTGTTTCAAGAGATTAAGGTGGAGAGTGCCACTGCAGGATACCAATACCCACTTATTGCCTCCACAAGCATATACACAGGCATACATACCTGTAATCAAACACCTGAGCAGACACAACACACACACACACACACACACACACACACGCACAGACACACACAATGAGGAACAATGATGACAGTGATGACATGCCATAGTGAGAAAAAAAAAAAAAAGAGGCCTCAGTGCTGCACAGAGAACTCCAGGTACCTAACGAATCTGAGAGTAGTGGAGGAGACCCCCTCCCCCAAGAAAGAACACACCAATTGATTATCCAATACCAAATAACGAACCCTGAAAGCTTACATACAAGTAATTGTATACAGACTGAGCAGGTTATATTTAGGAGTTTATATGTATATACCTATATACATGGAAGAAAAATTAACAAAAAAGATGCTATTAATTTGAAAAAGAAGAGTGAGGAGTATATATGAGTGTTTAGAAGGAGGAAGGGGAGGGAGAAATGTCATAATTACACTATAACCTCAAAATTGAACTTAAAAAGTAATATTAAGCATTTGATTGTAAAAATACATTCAGAAATTCCCAAATGGGTCTATGATATAATAGAATAGCATTTTAGTATAGCTATTCTTAGTCACTGTCATATTATGAGCCCATAGATAATTTTCCTATGGCAGATGAAATCTGGTATCATCAAGGTAACTGAGCTGGTGAATGGCCAAGGTCTGAGATTTCTTTGGTAAGTTTCATTTCTTCCTGTATGTTCATAGATAGCAGCTTGGCCCTAACAACCTCTTCCCTGGTTCTGAATGTTTCTTCTTTCTAGCTCCTGGCTCTGTGCTCTTGGTACACCTGCTCTCCATGGATGGGAAACTCTTTGTTTGGTTTCTGCCTTATTATTTCAGGGACTTCATTGGGTTCATCCTCTTCTTAACTGTCCACCTTTTTTTTTTTTTTTTTTTACCCTGAGTAAATGGTTTTGTTTTACTCCCTTTATCCTCCAATCTAGATAATTAATCCCTGAAGGACAAAATTACAGGTTGGAAATTAGCATACCTACTCATTACAGACCTGTGCTCCAAGTTGCTTTATCCCTGCCACGTGTTGGTTTTATTCAGGTTTACACTTTCTCACACATCTCGCTGTCTCTTTTCCTGTTTACAGTGATTCTGTCCATATGTGTCCCCTTTTTAGGCAGAGAACACATAGAAGACAGTGGCCCCCTCTTTGTGGTCTTCCCTGTTTTAATGTTAATTTTTACAAACAATAAAAGCCATAGCACTTAAGGACTCCGTGCAATATTTTTTGACAATTGTGCAGGAACATGAAGGGAGAAACAAGAAGTGGGGCGTCTGTTACTCCAAGAATCCCCTACATACATTTTGTGGTAAACATCTCCTTCCAGAGTTTGATTGGAATGAATTTAGGGAAGAATATTATTGATGAATTTTAAGAGAGAAAGTTATACAGCTGTTTCAGTCGATGCCTGCTTAATTGTACATTCACGAGAATATTCTTGAATATGTATGGGATGACTCTGATGCTGAAAGTTATCACTGAATGTGTGAATAGCAATGCACAACATCATATATTGAAGGCCTGGTGTATTAGAAAAGCAAGAAGGATAGAAGTTAGTGCACAAATACAGTACATACTTCAGTTCTGTTGTAACGACATGTAACAGGTTCCATATATGTATGTAGAGTTAAGTTGGAAAATCTGTTCTGTTAAGCCATGTGACAACTTTATGTTTTGTGACTTGTTTTTTTCTTTCAGAGCATAAGTAACATTTTGGAGAAATCATATACAATAACAACAACTAAAAATGAAAATTGAGGTACCTTTATTTTTGTATTTGAGACCAAAAGACACAACACAAGATAATCTTCTTATACAGATTTAAGACAGATAAGAATAACCAAAGTGTTCAGATCACACTGAAGGCTCATTTTATGTATGCTATGACCATCCCAAGTTTTTAAAGATGCAATTTAGAACACTTGCATATTTCGATTTAGCAATTTTCATCACACTGTGCCAATGCTGGGATAAAATAGGAAGATATTTTATGTATTTAGGCTTAACAGTCCCAGTTGGGCATAGTAGAGGGGAAAAGAGCCATGACAGTTATGAAACCAAGGCAAAAGATGCAGAGTGAGAAACGGCTGATTTAAACTGAATGAATAGAAGTGTGGGTGACCTTGTGCCCACATAGTCAGGATCAGGGGCTCATGATGTCATCGCGTAGACTCGAAGTCAGTCTTTAGAACACTGCTAACTGCAACACAAATGCCTTCTTTGAGCCCAGCTCCCTTTGGTGCCTGAAGCTTTCCTAGGTTCCAACTACATGGTTTCTCTACTTCAACGTAAGCTTCCTCTTTTTAGCTTCAGTCATTATTCTACCAGCAAATCCATATAGGAATGCCATACACTCTGTGACAGCATTGCATTTCCCTTGAATCTTGCTATTTCCATAACTCTTTCATATTTAGGCCTAAAACCTATCATAGCATGCGTGATGCCAGATTCCGCTTCTACTTAAAGATGCACTTTGACCATTGTAGCTGCAGAAGTCTCTGACTTTCAAAGTGGTAAAATGCTTCTGAATAGCGTGTCCTCCTGGAACTCTTCTCAAGAATTCTCTTCCAAATGGAGCCTTTGACTTGTGCTTAGTCAATAAAGTGTGCTGTAAATAAAGTCCTTCAATTGGCTTTGCATTTTTGCACCCTGGAGTATTTAATGTGTGGAGGTGTGTCTTCAGAGCACCTTCTATTCGGTTCTGTGAGAAGTCTGATATTAATCTTTAATAGCATGACTCTCTTTATTGTACTTTATCCACACTTGTCTTGTCTGCACTTGAAAGCCCATGTTCTTTCCTTGATACCTATGCATCTTTCACTTCTTTCTGTTCCATTTGTTGGTCTGTCTGTGTACTTACTGTAAATACAATGAAGGAGACCATATCAGTCTCAACGCTAGTTTTCTTGAAACTTTCTCCATCAATGAAATTAACCCAGAACTTTTTAACTTAGTCCTACTCTAATATTCAGACACAGGCAGAATATCGCCAAATCCTTTGCAACACTATGGCCTCTTTTGAATGGATAGCCTCTATTGAATTCCCAAAAGGGTTAGTGTAGTATTCTAAAACGTTATGAATATAGTCTTTGTTACGAGGGTTCAACTTGTGGAACTCCCACCAGAATGACTTAGTATGGTTTCCTTACAACATTGCAAAGCTTCGATGATAAACATCTTCAGGCTTTCAAGGCTTAAAAGTACACATTATCAAGTCTCTTACTATGACCACTTTTCTTAAACAGTCACTCATGTTGTCCTTGCTAATATATAATACCCAAGGACAGGGACAAAATGCCCAAACAACACAGCTTAAGGGATGAAAATGTTCTGGCTCATGATTCCAGAGGATATCAATCCACAGCATAAAGGAAGAGAACACTCCACATCTCGTTTGATCAGGAAGCAGGGATACTGGGTTGACAAGAAGCATATATCATCTTCAAGTTCTCTACATACTAGCTACCCCATCTGGATAACCTCTGTCACAGGGAACCATACTACTAAAGGTCCCAGGACCTCCCTCTACTGGCTAGTTTTGTGTCAACTTCACACAGACCAGAGTTATCACAGAGAAAGGAGCTCCAGTTGGGGAAATGCCTGCACAAGATCCAGGTGTAAGCCATTTCCTCAATTAGTGATCAAGGCGGAAGTCCCCTTGTGGATGGTGCCATCTCTGGGCTAGTAGTCTTGGGTTCTATAAGAAAGCAAGCTGAGCAAGCCAGGGGAAGCAAGCCTATAAGAAACACCATGGCCTCTGCATCAGCTCCTGCTTCCTGACCTGCTTGAATTCCAGTCCTGACTTCCTTCAGTGATGAATAACCGTGTGGAAGTGTAAGCAAAATAACCCCCTTCCTCCCCAACTAGCTTCTTGGTCATGATGTTTGTGCAGGAATAGAAACCCTGACTAAGACACTCCCCCAATGATGCTGGTGACAGAGGAGTCAAACACAGGAGCCTGAGGGGATGTTATACATGCAAAAACATAACATCCATATATTATTGTCATTAGTTCATTTAAAATGTTTTGTTATTACATTGTAACACAATGCCATAAACTCCGTGGTTCAGAAATAATATAATTTTTCAGAGCTGTGAGTTCTAGAGAAAATGAATTCAAGATGTTAGAACCAGCGTCTGGTAATAGTCTACTCACTGGCCTTAGATATTCCTTATGTCTGTGTCCTCTAATGATAGGTAGGTTGTAATAGATCCCCATGTTCTTTCTTGTAAAGACACACTCCTATTTATAAAGACCCTCCCTCATACATTAATCACTCTTCAATGACCCCACCTCCTGATACTATCACTTTGGTGATCAGTTATCACCATAAGTATCTAGAGGTGATGAGATCTTTAAAATTTATCATGTCAAAAAACTGAATTTCTCATTTCCCATGTGGAAATTGATCGTTACAACCAATTCCATCAGGATAATGACAAATTTATCCCTAGAGATTTATACTCTAAATATTCTAGAGATAGTCGGATATCTTTATCGTATGTAGGATTCTTTAGGTTCTACAAAACAAAAACAAAAACAAAAAAATTCTAATTACATTACTAGCATTGTGATTCTTCTCATATTACAAAAACCCTCTACCAAGATCATGGCGACTGCTTTCTGAATGGCCTTTTCTCTTTAATATGTGTTATTCTAGAGTTCACTAAAAACATATTGGTCAATTTGATCCTTGAATATGCATTTTCATTAAAATTGGTATGTATCTTGTATATTTTGGGAATCCCATCCTCACCAAGGAATAAAATTCTAATCAAGATACAACCAAGCACACAGGCTCTAAAACTCAATGGGAACATGTTTGTCTATAGATCTGACTAAGCTTATGAGTTTAGGGTTTAGCCTTATCACATAGGATGTTGACCTGACAATATACTGGCAAAAGCAGAATATTTGAGTCTTCATAAATGTTCAGTGTTGTCAAATGTACTACATAAGCAGTGTTTGCAGTAGAGAAGTGTCGCGTTCCCTGCTCTCGACCTCAGCAAGGAAGACACAACCACCAGTTCTTCTTACAGCAGTTTATTCAGGAACCTTGAACAATCTTCATCATCTCCCTCTTCATCTCCCCCANGCCCCAGGATACAAGCCCTTTTATACTCTTATCCACTCCAATTGTGGCAGGCCACGTCACTTCACCAGGTGTGCGGCCTCAGCCAACCAGAAGAGCGGGAACATATCACCACCAAATATGGACCTGTTTACCACAAGCTCCATAGCCAACAGATGCCATCTTTTAAGGTGAGGCTTCGGGTAGCCCAGGGGAGGGGCCGTGGCCTCCTACAGAGAAGAGCTGAAATAGTCTTACAATCACTCATCCTTTCTGCATTGAAAATGATTTTCCTGGAGTCTATATTTCAGTTATTGCTTGATTATTATTCCTTTGTATTACTACAATGAAACAGAATTAATGCAATAAATGTGTTCAATGGAAGTTACTTTGTCAAAAATTAATATATATATGGAAGTTCTTTTTAGCACATAAACAAATGATATTAATCAAAATGGAATAAGAAGAACATTACTATATACAGTTGAAACTTTAGAATATCAAAATGATCTCAAACTGAAAAGCAATTCAACATACATGGTAGACAAATGACACTATTACTCCTTTATGAGAACATATGATTCTTTAAGATGAAAACATATGCCCTTCCAGAAATGTGTGCAAAAGATATCAAGAGGAAAAGTCATAAAGGAATAAAAACAAATGACTTTTATGTGTATGAAAGCTTCCATTTTCCTTTGGAATCATGAAATACAAAGTTGAGGGTCATGAAAGCAATTATTTATTTTTTTGCAGCTGAAATGAATATTAAGTGGATGCAATATCAGTTAGATCTTATTTTCAGTTTCTGCCCAAGTGTCGTAAATTGATACAACATTTTGGAATTTTCTTGATAAAATGTATCATTTTGTATAGATATATTTATAATCTTTGGCTCAGCAATTGTATTTCCAATAACTTGGAAAATTGGCAACAAAGTGCTAATTTATTTATAGAGAAATAACTTGAAGCTGAGAAAACATATAAGAGGAAAAAGTCAGAATTTTAGAAATTTAGGGAGAATAAAATATATACAATTCTGGCATTCTTTGTAGCCATTAAATTGATTGTGCATTGCTTAATAACTGATAACATTGTACCAAAATGGTAGCTAGTATTAATTTATAATTATTTTATATATAATGTAGTAATTTTATAATAAATTCTGTAGAACATATGGAAAGATAAAATTTAATTCTGAACAAGGTATATTAAGTCTTTAAAAAACATTTTCAGTGTTAAACAATTTATCCTAAATTTTGAATGGTGGTTAATATTTTGAAGATATATGGTGTGTGTTTTCACATTTTTCTCAGTTTTATAAATTTCCTTCAATAAACTTCACTACCCTAAATATATTTTGCATAACAGAGGTTACAGTAACAGTGGACAAAATAGAGTAAATTTTGAACTGTTAATTTTTTCTTATTGAACTACTAAAAAATTCACATATGAGACCACCTATTGATGAAGCCAAATTTATAGCTTTAGTGCCCAATTTTACAAATTAACCCAAAAACTATGCTGAAAATTGTCAAGGCATGAATGAAGTACTTTTTAGAAATGGGTATTGTTTAGCAAGGGAAATGCTAATGTTGGAAATGGCACTAGTGGGCAAGCATGATGACCTTAGTCCAATCACTAGAATCTCCAAAACGGAAGAAAAGAATCAACTCCTGTCCTCTGACTTCCACACATATGCTGTGCTCATACAGCTGTATCCATGAATACATACATACATACATACATACACACACACATATATACATACATACATACATACATACATATATAGATTTATGCATACACTCATACATGCACTCATACATACATACACTCATATACATGTACAATGTAACTTAAAATTAACTAATGTTTACTTTGTGTGTGCATAACGTAGAGAATGACAATGACTTTAAAAATCTAATAACTCTTCATGTATATTGAAATCCCACTTTTGCTAGAAAATGCCACCTACCAAATAAAATACATGAGTTATATTTTGATCATTTTCCTATGAAAGTATTAACCTTTATGGCCACCACATGACTACCAAATTATTTAGAAAGACTGCATACACTGCACAAGAAGATCTTTATGCATATTATCTTCTAGTCAGGAAGATGAAACCTATTTTATTTTACTCTTTGTCTTAATCCTGTCATGTTTACTTTTTTTCTAATGAAAAATAAAGGAGACACATAGTGTTTTAGCTTTTCATATCTCACTTCTATCTTCCTGGTCTCATAATACAGGATGGACAGTGTAAAATGTCATACTTTTCCAGTTGTTTATTACTTAATATCATTATCCTTCAGGTTTTGTACAGCTTTATTCCCACATTCTGCTTTGATATATATATATATATATATATATATATATATATATATATATATATATATATATATATCATACTGATATTTTTATGTCAACCTGACACAAGGTAGTGTCATCAGGGAGGAAAGATCCTCAACTGAGAAAAACACTTCCATAAGACTGGGCTGTAGGCAAGCCTCCAAGACATTTGATTTTCTTAATTAGTGATTCATGTAGCAGGACCAAGCCCATTGTGGGCCTTCCTTCCCTGGTAGTATTGTGTTCTATGGGAAAGCAGGCTGAGCAAGACACAAGAGCAAAGACAGTGAGCAGCCCTCTTCCATGGTCTCCACATCAGATCCTTCCTATAGGTCCCTATGCTGCTTAACTTCTGCCCTCCTCAAAGGTTTTGAAGTTGCTTTTGTCCATGGTGTTTCATCGCAGCAATAGTAACCAGAACTAGAACAATCTTGTGCTTAATTCCGCAAAATAATTGCACACCGTTCAGCAGTTTAAGCCTTGAAAGAGGAAAGCTAGTCTGAACATCAAAGTTCACCATGTTTGCATCTCTAAAGAAGATGGGAAAACCTAATGTCAAGCAGCTGCAACACCGATTTAATATTGCATTAAATTTGTTCAAAATATCATATGCAAAATTCATACTGTATAAAATAGAGTACAGCTCCTTAAAGGAATTTGTATTGACAAAATGGTTCCCCTGTAAATATGTGACCATGGCTTTAACATAGTTACAATATTAATTAAATATGATTATATTTACAAAATTGTAAGAGTTTTTCTTAATTGTGCATCAAACCATGTGTGTGTTGAACTGTTCACGTGATGGTGTCAGAAAATGAGGTGGTGCTAAAATGATGCCAAATTAGTAGTATTACCATTACTCTCTGCTCTCTACCGAGTGTCCTCTTGGGAGCTGTTTCTGCTCAAATTCACATCTCTTGCTTACGTTTTCAATCCTCTTGCCAAGGCTTCTTCATTTTCATTCTATCTTTTTTTTTTTTTCCAAAATGAGACATTAATCTCACCTCTAATTTGCCCCCAATTCCCTTGCCTCTGTTGCATTGCTCTGCAGTTTCACCCATGTGCAGCATCATTTCCCTACCTTTGCAGCTGAAACTTGATCCATCCTTCAAAAGCTCACGATTCTTTCCATGTGAGTTCTAGGGGTTGAATTCTGGTCCTCAAGTCCCCAAGTTGTCCCTTGACCTCCAGACACATACCATGGCACACACTCCCCAATCAGCCCTCACATAGTAAATGTAAAAACAAATTTGGAATAAATCTCTCCATGCTATTTTAAACATGATAAATTTTTACTATCATTTTTTCTTAATTCCTCAATTATTTATATATTCTGTGATGTATTTGATTATACAAAATCCCATCCTAGGCTTTAGCACTGTTTCAAGATCTCCAGGTATAGCAGAATATTATGTTCCAAAGAAAAATTTTAACTTATTTGGGAGACAAAATTAATTTTTTTGTAATAATGAAATGAATAAGTTGGAGAAAGAAGTGCCAAATATATATTGACATATCATAAATGTATCTGAATGAAATACACAGTATTCACAACTTGGGTGGCCACTGTATAAGTTAGGGAAGTAAAATCTTAGATTGGATATGTCTTTAATTATTTTTTTACATAACAGGTATATATTGTAAAACGCAGAGATTATGTTTTATTCATAAATGACTCATGTTTTAACCATTGGGATGCTATATTAGTTAGGATTTTACTGCTGTGAGCAGACACCATGACCTAGGCAAGTCGTCATAAAGGACAATATTTAATTAAGACTAGCTTACAGGTTCAGAGGCTCAGTCTACTATCATCAAGGTGGGAGTATGGCAGTATCTAGGTAGGCATGGTGCAGGCAGTGCTGAAAGTTCTACATCTTCACCTGAAGGCTGTTAGTGGAAGACTGACTTCCAGGCAGCTAGGATGAGGGTTTTAAAGCCTATGCCCAAGGTGACACACCTACTCCAACAGAGCCACACCCACTAGTACCACCATTCCCTATGCCAAGCATATAGATACCACTACAGATGCTCAGTGAAAATATGGCTTATGATACATTCCAATTGTTTTTAAACATAACTAAGACATAAATAGAAATAAGGCAATATAAATAATAATAAAATAAATAAATTCATGTATGAAAATATGCAGTGATTATTATCTCAGGCTTACCATGTTAGAATATTTTTATTTAGTCATTCATCTATAAGACTCAATACTTCTCCAATAAATGTGTTATTTCGAAAATGAAAGTAGTTCTAAAATATTGCTTTCATAAGTAGATTCATACTTTGGACGATGACACAAGAAAATTTTCTAATTAACACAGCCTAGTTCTCAAAATATTATAGGAGTTATGGCTTTTAATAGTAAAATTATTACAACTAAATTCTGATTAAAAGTCCATATATTCTGCACATACACTAAAACTTCTGGAAACCCACGGTAATCTCACAGTGAGTAAATCTTAATGATTCTACACTCAGTAGTTGGCATGCAGTTTTATCTTAGCTGAAGAAGTGCACACAGAGAAGCGCTACCTCCATATTGGCTTATTATTTAGTGTTATTTTTTCAATGCCACAAGATATTATTATGACATATTAATATGATATATCTAAGCAATTGATGTCAAACCACTAAAGGATGTTTGAGAAATGAATTTAATATCCTGCTATATGGGCTAGTGAGATGGCTTAGCTGTTATGTGGGCTAGTAAAATGGCTTAATGGATAAAGATGCTTGCTGCCAAGCCTGGTAGGCTGAATGTGAACTCTGAGTCCCACATGGTAGAAGGGAAGAATAAACTCCCACAACTTTTCTTCTCATCTTCCCATGCACACTATAGTGTAGCATGAGTTCACACACACACACACACACACACACACACACACACCTATGTAATTTATAATAAGAATGTAATGTAATTTATAATAAGAATTATAAAAGACACCTGCTGCATAATAAATCATTATGAAAAAAACAACACAATATTTTGAATTAGAAAAATAACACTATAATAATAAGTAAATAAGGAGGTAGCATTTCCCTGTGTGTACGTCTTCACCCAAGATAAAACTATATGCAGACTACAGACAATGTAATCACTAAGATTTACTCACTGTGAGATGACCTTGGGTATTCCAAAATATTAGTTTATGTAAATATTATTATTCCAAAATATTAGTTTATGTGGACTTTTAATCAGAATTTAGTTGTTATCATTTTAAATATTTAAAGTCTTATCTCCTACAATATTTTGAGAACTAACCTGTGTTAATTAGAAAATTTTCTTGTGCTTTTGTTCAATGTATACAATGACATGAAATTTTGGCATTTAAAATCTACTTACGAAAGCAATTCTTTGGGACTATTTTTATTTTGAAATAACACGTTTATTGGAGAATTATTCAGTCTTATAGATGAATGACTAAATAAAAGTATTCTAACATGGTAAGATTGAGATAATAATCACTGCATATTTTGATATGTGAATTTATTTGTTTTTATTCATATTTATATTCTTATTTTTAAAACAATTGAAATATATTATATGCCATATTTCACAAAGATATACATTTAAAATATCTGTCAGTACAAGAAATATAATTATATTATATGATACATAATGAGAGAAGTGAAGAGTTTTTATTGTGTTCTCTTTTGTAGATAATTAAACCTATAAGCTAGATTATATGGTTATCTGATTATGTACTTCAGAATACTCATACTAAGATATTAGAAATAAAATGAATACTCAAATGTTCCTGTGTACATCCTCACATTTTATTTATTTATATCCATGGGAGTCTCAGTTTTTCTTCTGCTTACTATTCTGGATAATTCATGATTGCTATGTCAATTAATAAGTATAAAAAAGAGGCCTTGAAATTATGTAATTAGACTACTTACCTATGAACCTGCAAGCCATTTTTTTTAAAAGTCAAGTTTGTGTCTTTTCAATAGGACCTTGTGTCCAATAATTACATAGTAGCTTCCTAAGACTAAGAGGTCAGGGACATTATGTACCTAATTATCTGCTGTCTATACATCACAAAAAAAAAAAAAAAAAAAGTTCTTCTGCATCTGCATCCTTGTAAGATATCCTTAATAGTGGGTAAGAATCTACCCTCATGACTTCATTTAACATATTTAAAGATTTTTGTCTATGATTTTAATCACATTCTGTCCATAAAGGCTGGCAACTTCATCATATAAAATCTCCATATTGAAAATAATACTTACCATATACATTTTATCGTTATTCATTGAAAGATAACATTGCCTTTTCTGGCATAACAAAAGACTTCATACAGCTACATTTCATCCATTAGTTAACAAGCCTCCCTCCCTTCACTACTAAGGTTCATGAAAATGGAAACTGACTTCATCTAGTCGGGTTATTCCCATTCAGTATTATCTTGTCTAAAACAGAACAAATGCATAGTAAACTGGTGTGGATCAGATGGAAAAAAAAATGAAATAAAAATCCAGTTCCTAAGACACTGTGATAATTGGTGCTAAAGAATATCAAGGAATCACTGTGTCATTTTCAAAGTGATTAGAATGTCAAGGAAAGATGACAGCATTTGAAGTCAGAAAGCAGAGCCATGGTGCAAGCTGACATACCCTCAAGGGTTAGGTAAGTAATTTAAAGGTGTGAAACAGCTAGATTTAAGAAAAATAGGAATTATCAAACCTTTGATTAACTAGAAAAACAGTGTTAAACCACAATTGCATATATAATTATCTTTTATTAATATTTTATGTACTGTTAGTAATGCATTATTTAGTAAATAATCTCTTATTAATATTTGGCTTATTGTTAATTTACTTTATTAATAGTTAAGTAGGAAATCTTATTTAATTTTTTTTTTAGTAAATATAATACAATGCCACAATTCCTATACCAAATATTAGAAAATATATTTGGTAAGTTCAAAAACATCAGAGAATGCACCATGAATAGACCAGTTAAATTTTGTAAAGAAAACCATGTCCAAACAGGAACGTGCTCTAGACATTTTTCAAGGGTCTTGAACAATTTAGAATATTTTAAAATTATAACAACATAATGTATATGAAACTATTAATAGAATAACTTTCCTACTTATCTGCAAGGGCTTACTACCACTGATTATTTACTAAGAATCCTTATATTTGAAAAAAAATCATATTTGATCTACTGCCATGAACTAATGCTGTCTGTTTTTTCAAAGCCAGTGATGATCCCCCTCTTCTGCTATTCATACATCTGAGCCAAAGTAGTATATTTACCAAATGTTGAATGGGTCCCTTTACTGAAATCTCCCAGAAAAGAGAAAACAAGCAATGAGTACTTTATATTCCACATTAGGGCCAGAGCTTGATTTAACCCATAGCTATGTTTATATATAAATTTTCATAGATACGGTTAATACATTTCAGTTTTTTATAGCCCCCTCAAACTTCTCTAATAGAGGTGAAGTCTGTTTAATACCTTCTATTTGAGAGATTTATGAATAGAATATATGTGCATGCATATCCTGATGGCTGGTTCCACATTTGGCTCCTTTTTGAATCAGATATTAATTTGGAAAGACAGTTTAAAGTTTTCAATAAATATTACATGTTGCTGTTTAGCCCAGGATGGATTTATTCTCTCGGACCGGGTTGAATAGTCCTGAAATGTTTCAGATGGTGGAGCATCCATTTACATGCAGAGTCATACAATGCACTTGGCAGTCATGGAAACTTCTCTAAGGTCTTCGGCTGAAGAGCCCGCTGAGCTAAAATGTCTCCATGTATTTTCCTCCTCGTATTTAAGAGAACTGCAAATTGCTGGAAACAGCTACTTCAGTTCTGTTCTTTGGCCAGTGCCTGAGTCCCAGGAGGCATTCCACGGGATCTGGATTTGATGGCTTCAGGACATCCTCTGGAGGACTTTCCTTTAAAACCGCAGCTGAACTGGCTGCCTTTCGCAAGGAGTTTTGAGCCAGCAAGAGCTTGCACTACCTCTCCTCCCTAGAGAGAAAGTTCCCTTTTGATCAGGTTTGCTGTCACCTCCAGGTCATAAGGGAACACCGTGCATTATGTCTTACTTGCTCTCCCCAGCCTGGACTGAAGTCCATCTGTTCCCTGACAGCACTTGTGTTTAACTTGAATAGCAACATTGAGAAAGGTAAAAGGGTCAGTCAAAGGATGAAACATAAAGAAGTCCAGGTGTGTGTTGGTGGCCAGATGGTTGGGTTGGAGGTTTCTGCTCCCACCCATTGTTCCCACCCTAAGAGTCCATTTCTTCTGAGTTCTCCCTGTTCTCATTGCTCAGGTTACTCTTGTCCACTTAGGTGTAAGCCCCATCAGCTCTTTTGGTTAGAATCACATTGTGAAAGACAAATGCTGCTTATTTGAATAAGGAATTTTCTTCTGAGATAACAATATGCTCATACTGCCCATAAAATATGCCATAATGCCCATAAAGACAAACCCTATAATGTAGTTTTCATGCAAACTCCTTTAAAGGAGAAACCACTCATATTATTAAATAATTGCATCACTAATTGAGAATGCAAAATACTGCCTATCAAGACTGCATATGCAAATGTGTTGTGTATACATTTACAAAGGAGTAATAAATTGTCACTTCCTGTGCCACAGATAATTAGAAGAATATTATCTCACTGGTTTTAGTTAGTGACAAACTCCAAAACTTCTGTCGTCGCTTGCTTTATTGTATACTGGCTCTCATTACCTACCTTGAAGAGATATTTCTACTAGAAAGCATTAGTTTGTTTAGACTCCAAAGTGAAAGTAAACATTACTAATTCTCAGGTTTATGGTGGTAAGGATGTGATTAAATATTATTTTAACCTGCACTCAGTTAATAAGTAAATGGTATTCTACTCATTGTGTTGCATGGTGAAAATTATCTTCATAGTATCTTTGTCACTTACCCATGGCTCTTTGGGGTAAAAACATGAAATAAGGAATTGATATTTGAGCAGAACGTACCATATTTGCTCATAGTAAAATCCCTGCTTTTGCTTTCTGTATAACAGAAGTAGTGACCGCTTTGGATGTTTGCGGTTCCACGTAAACATGAGTCCATGGTGTTATGTGGTTTAGTGTGAAGAGAAGGAGACTCATAGTCACACAGAAGTGGTGATGGCCCCGAGGGAATGAGATGGCATTTCAGTCTGTAATCCTGAGCTTCTTTTAAAATTCTATCATATGGCTAATACAGCCAACAGTTCAATAGCATCATCACAACCTATAGTGATCTGGCCTTTAGGGAAAAAAATGCAAAGCAGAGGTAGGCTGAGCCGCTTCTTCAGTAATTGTTGGCACAGAAGCCAAAGGCCTCCACAGACAAGCAGTAGTAACTGTTGCATCAAAGAGATTCTGAGAGCCATGGTCCAAATGGTACTAAAGGGAAAGACTGTATTTCTCTCTCATGAGATCATTGATTAGTCAACTAAAGGCCAGCGTGTAAAAGGAAGTAAAAGCATGTTCTGGGTTCGAGAAGAAATGTGTAATTGGATACCTGGAGATAATTGACAACAAAAAGCGGAGCAACCAAAAGGACCTCATATGCCTTCCAAACCTGCAAGTTTTTGAGAGTGGTTCTTCTCCAGTTGTTCAAGCCTGTGGGTCCCTTCCCCATTGTTCTCCATATACCTAAAACTCTGAATAGGCTCTGTTCCCTCTTCCCTCACTTCCCTCCTTGTCGTGTACTAAGAACAACCTTGCCACCGTGGAACTAGCTCCCCTCCTATCCATGCATTTGTTGTGAAATGGAAGTCAGAGTTAAAGTTTCATGTCTGGAAACTATTCATTTAATCTCCTTCCTCTCTCACAATATATGCTTTATTTATGCATGTTAACTTTGGTTTTAAAATGTCTCATTTTTTAAAACTCAGGTTTTTCTACATATTTTCTCAGTTTAGTAGACTTCTTAATGTCATGCAACTACTATTCACCCATCAATTATTAATTGAGATGCATTAATAAGCTAGGTAATTTGGACTCCATTTAAAAAAATGTATAGCCTGTTATGGAGATGAAGCATCTTACAGGTTGAGGTGGCCCCTTTTCAGAGATCACAAAGGGCTTCCTAACATTTTGCTAGGATTTCAATTAGCACTTCCATTTCCCACAATAAAATACTAATGGATTTTAAAGTGGAAACCTTCCTGTCAGAAGTATAATTGACTGCTGATGTATTTCCTTAGTAGTAATATTCTTTAAGAGAATTCTCTCAATTCACTTTTATTCTGTCAAGTGTATGAAGCATTCGCTGAGAAAAATCTAAATGATGAACCGGATGAGCCTATTCTCCTCTGTCACATTCTCTCTGTTAATTGTTTATGGGTGACTTTGAATATGCAGTAGCAAGAGTTATTGGAATGGCTTTTAATCATTCTGTATAGATAGCTTTCCCACACAGAAAAGATACCAGCAATCCCAGCTCTGCAAACCAGTCTTCGTTACCCCATCTACACAATCAGACAAATAGATATGGAGTTTATCCCGCACCATGCATTTCTGACTCTATTCCTAAAGTAAGAATACTTTTAATTTATACAACTCTGCTTACGACATGCTTCACTGATTCTCTCACATTAATGCCATGTGAATAGTTGTTTCATGCAAAACCATGGTATGTAGCATATGCCCCTTCTCTTACGGTATTAAAAAGCACCCAAATCAAGGAAATTTATCAAAGGCAATTGAAATTCCCTAACTTTTCTACTCAAAGATGCTACCACGTTGAACATAATTAATAGATAAGATAAAATAACAACCCACAGACCAGCATGTGCCCTAGTAAACTCACAATTTACACAATTTAAGAGAGACAAAAGCAAAGGAAACAAAAATTATAAGTTCTGCATCTGTGTCTTTTTCTTCCCTTTTTGATTTTACTCTGGTTTGTGTATGAGTCAAACGAGAGAATCCTTCCTGGCTCCCAGGTGCAGTTTTGCCATGAGTGGATATCATTTCTAACTGCGATGGCACTCCCACAGTTTTCCATACGCTGAGAAATCTGATATAAGCACGCTTTTCTTGGTTCCTGCTCCTCCTGGTGAACGCTTTACATAGTTATTGTGAAATAGTGTTTTCAGAAATTCTTTCCTTCAAGATTCCTTTTATGGGTTATAATATCCCTCCCAACTTGGAAATGTGAGCATGCCTATATATTTCCCATTTCTTGACTGTTCTGGCAACTTTCCCTGAAAGGGAGGAAAAACCCTATAAAATTTCTGTTGGCCCCCCAAAACAGAAACATCTGCAGGAGTAGTGAGTAGCTTATTGGCGCTGCTGACCGGCTCCAGCCTGGAGTTGATTATCTCGCCTGCTTTGGCCATGTCCATGCAGTTGAGGAACACGTTGGAAACTTTCTGGGAAGACTCATTATAAATAATGGGAACATGAAAAAGAAGAAAGGGAGAAACGTCTAAGCTACTTTAGTATACAGATTTTACGAGTACCACAAACTAAAATCATTAGACCACCAAACTGTACAGTTAGAAATCGAGATTGAAACTAATCAGGAAGCTACATTCTTTAAATACAGCTGTTTAGAGAATTCAAAAAAGAAAAAGAAAGCCAGTTTTGTCTGTGACACTATGGGAGAAGAAACGGTCACTGGCCTGTCTGTGAATCTCAGATTAAAGGATACCTCACAGTGTTGCTTTCCCTGAGTAGCAGCTTCTGGCTCAAGTATATACACATTTTTATTTTTTGAAATAGTTGAACAGGTGCAAGTCAGGTCTGTCTAGAAATGCTTACACTTGAAGGACTCAACTATTTACTGAATTAATTCACTCCAATTAGGTCTCCGCAGAACTCACTGCAAGCTTTCTATGACCTTGATACAATCAATCACTTTGCAGATGAAAATAACTCTAGTTTATGTAATCTCCAATAACACAATTATACTGGTTTCTTTTCTATCAGAACAACAGAAAGAATTAAAAACTATTCTGTCATTTTATGTTCATTATTCAGGGAAGATATATGAACATTCAAGATTGAAGAATGCCTGGTATTAACGTTTAGATAAGAAATTCAGTGGGCTTCAATCTTTTTCCCCTCACCCAGTACCAGATCAGGCTCCCCTCTCCTCCCCACCACCTGTCCACTTTTCCCTCCCTCCATCCCCAATTGTGATTACTTTCTTCTCCCTCCAAAGCGGCACTGAGGCATCCTCACTTGGGCCATTCAGCTTGTTGACCTTTTTGAATTCTGTGGACTTTTTTTTTTGGGGGGGGGGGGCTAATATCCACTTACTATTGAGTATATACCATGCAGGTCCTTTTGTGTCCGAGTTACCGCCCTCAGGATGTATTTTCTAGTTCTGTCCATTTGCCTGTAAAATTCAGGATGTCCTCCTTCTTAATAGCTGAGTAGTACTCCATTGTTTAAATGACTTACATTTTCTGTATCCATTCTTCTGTTGTGGAACATATCGGTCATTTCCTGCTTCTGGCTATCACAAGCAAAGCTGCTATGAACATAGTGGAACACGTGCTCCTGTGGCATGGTGAGCATCTTTTGGGTATATTCCCAAGAGTGGTATAGCTGGGTCTTCAGGTAGATCTATTTCCAATTTTCTGAGGAATATCCAGATTGATTTCCAGAGTAGTTGTAACAGCTCGCAATCCCACCAGCAATGGAGAATTGTTCCTCTTTCTCCATATCCTTGCCAACATGTATTGTCACCTGAGGATTTGATCCTAGCCATTCTGATTGGTGTAAGATGGACTCTCAGGGTCATTTTGATTTGCATTTCTCTGATCACTAAGGACTTTGAACATTTCTTTAGATGTTTCTCAGCCATTTGAGATTCCTCTGTTGTGAATTATCTGTTTAGTTCTCTACCCCAGTTTTTTAATTTTTTTTTTTGTGTGTGTGTGTGTGTGGCTAGCTTGAATTCTTTATATATTTTGGATATTAGTCCTCTATCGGATGTGGGGTTAGTGAAGATATTTTTCCACCATCTGTAGGTTGCCAATTTGTCTTATTGATTGTCCTTGGCCTTACAGAAGCTTTCCAGTTTCATGAGATCCCATTTATCAATTCTTGATCTTAGAGCATGGGCCATTTGAGTTCTGTTTAGGAAATTTCCCCCTGTGCCAATGAGTTCAAGGATCTTTCCCATTTTCTCTTCTATTAGATTCAGGGTATCTGGTTTTAGGTGGAGGTCCTTGATCCAATGGACTCGAACTTTGTGCAAGGTGACAAATATGGGTCTATTTTCATTTTTCTACATACAAATAGCCAGTTAGAACAGCACCATTTATTGAAGATGCTTTCTTTTTTCCATTGTAGCTTTTTGGCTTCTTATTCAAAGATCAGGTGTCTCTAATTGTGTGTTTTTATTTCTGGGTCTTCAATTCTATTCCATTGATCAGTGTGTCTATCTCTGTACCAATACCTTGAAGTTTTAATCACTATTGTTCTGTAGTAAAAGCTTGAGGTCAGGGATGGTGATTTGCCCAGCAGTTAGAATTGAAACAGGCAACCTCAGGAGGTAGGAGGTTGAGGGGATCCTTGAGAATGCACCAGAGACCTGGGAGGTGAGTGACTCTCAGGACTCAAGGGAGAGGACCTTAGATGAAATGCCCTACAGTGGGGAGAGGGAACTTGTAGAGCCCGCCTCCAGCAGAAAGACAGGGCATCAATTGAGGGAGGGCATTTCCAACCCACAGTCAAAACTCTGACACATACTTATTCATGTGTTAAAGAACTACAGGGATGGAAATGGAGAGGAGCCTAAGGAAAAGAAGGTCAAGTGACAGGCCCTGAAGAGGGAATCCAGCTCAAGGGGAGGTCCCAAGGCCTGCCACTATTACTTTGGCTATGGAATACTCACAAAAAGGGACCTATCATGACTGCCCTCTGAAAGACCCAACAAGCAGCTGAAAGAGTCAGATGCAGATATTTGCACCCAACCAATTGACAGAAGCTGCTGACCCCTGTGGTTGAATTAAGAAAGGCAGAAAGAAGCTGAGGAGGAGGGTGACCCTGTAGGAGGACCAGCAGTCTCAATTAATCTGGACCCTCAAGATCTCTCAAACACTGGGTCACCAAACAGGCAGCATACACCAGTTGATATGAGGCCCCCAATACATATACACCAGAGGACTGCAGGGTCTAGATTCAATCCAAGATGATGCACCTAACCCAGGGAGTTTAGGGGTCAGGTGGGGTGGGGGTTGAGGGACAGGGACATCCTCGTGGAGACAGGATGGTGGGTAGGAGGTATGGGATATGGGACAGTAGGAGAATAGACAGAGGTGAAGGCAGGAAATAAAATCTGGAGTGTAAAATATTAAAAAGAAAAAAAAAAAAGAAATTCAGTGGAGACCCAGTAGGTACCCAGTGAAATGTTAACAACTAATGAGTTGAGAATAGTTCACTTATACAATTGGTAACTTATAGGGTTATGAAACTTGACTGCATGAGAGCATTACAGAGAGCTTTCTGAAAAACACTTTCCAATTACTACACCTTTCTGATTCAGACTGTCAAAGATTGGCTAAGAATTTAATTATTGTGCGTTCTCAGGCACTAGTCACATATCTGGTCAAAGATAATTTTTTATACCAATGCTCTAAGAGACAGTGGAGGCCTAGCCTTACAGAGACTCTGTGCCAAGGTTGGGGGGGATACCCAGTGGGCACCCACTCTCTCAGAGGAGAAAGGTATGAGAAGGAGAAAAGGGATTGTGGGAGGGGGGACCAAAAGTGGAGTTGTGATTGGCATGTAAAATGATTGAATAAATAAACAAATGGAAAATTAAGAGTTAGTAGAGAAGATACATGAAATTCCCAGCACATACAGATTTGAGGGGTACCCCAGATGTCTGTGCTCATGGGTTACCCCCCCCCCCAGTGTTCATGTTCTCCAGGTCAGGGGAACTAAGTGTGCCACAATCAAGCAAGACCCCTTTTGAAAAGCTACAGTGATTTTTGTCAAATAATCTCTTTGAAGACATCTATAAATATCTAGTCTGTTAGGAAGATTTTTGAGTTCCATGCTAGTCTAAGCTGCTAAGGGATAACCTGTGTCAAAGAAAGCATACTATATCTTGTTGTATACATATATTTCTCCAAGTCTATTTTGTTGAAAATTGATTTCAATGGTGATTCTTCAATATTTTCATATTAAAGCCAATTTTACTCTAGTACCCTTAAGTAAGCCTTAGAGACATGTGTCACAGGGAGGGGCATGGCTATCCTTACTGTTTAGTCAGACTTCTTTTCAAGGCCACACTGGCAGACTCCTTGGAGCAAACTCAGTGCCCTGCCTTTTTTAGCCAAGATTCACACCCCATAGGAGTGTCCTAGGCTCTGCTCTCCTCAGCACCCATCCACTTCTAAAGCATTTCCCCAGCATCTTTCTATATTCTCCTTCTAGACCCCTCCCCATCAGCGGTCCTTCTCTGCCCATGTGAATGAAGACACTGTGGTTCTGTAGAGTTCTTCAGGTTGTTCTGATCCTTTGAAATATATGTGTAAAAACCTTTGTACTCATACAGATGTTTAACTGATGTTTCCTGATAACTTAGCCCCATCCAGAAAAGAAAATTCTTTCTTTTTATTGAAAAAATTTTTTTACACAATATACCCTGATTGTGGTTTCTATTCCCTTTTCATCTCCCAGATTCTCCCCACCTCTTCTTCCATCTTCCCATTTCTATCTTTATGTTTGTTTGTTTGTTTGTTTGTTTGAGAAAAAACATGGTTCTAAGGGATACAAATGAAATATAACAAGAAAAACAAACACTAACACATTGGAATTGGTCAAGCCCAAAAGAAGGCACAACAAACAGAGGCCCACTCACTTGCACACTCACAAAACCCATAAAAACACTAAACCAGAAGCCATGATAGATACATAAAGAAGCTATAGGGAAAAAAAGATAAAATAAAAATGTTTATCTATAAACAAAGTAAATATAAATATATAAATATATAATAATATAGAATTTAAAAAGAAAAAAAGAAAAGCCCCTACATAAGATTATGACATCAGAGACTTTGAAAATGCCACCAACTGGGTTTTCTGTTAGTCATATTCTGCTGGACATACAGTCCATACTTAATAATAGTTTGTTGCCATAAGCAGAATCCCTTTGGGGAAACCAAATATGAAGAATTATTTTAATAATTTGGAATGGTTTTCTTAAGGATTAGAAGGATCATTAAGACTTTTTAAGTTATTAGCTGGAGCGTTAGCTCAGCTGTTAAGAGACATATGATCTTTGAGATGACTTGGTTTCAATTCCCAGCACCCACACAAAGGTTCACAGCCATCCATAACTCCAGTACCATGCCATCTGTTGGCCTCTTCTGATTTCCCTGGGCACCAGGAACAAGCATTTGGTACACAAATATACACAAAGGCAACCCCTCCTATGCATAAAGTAAATAAACTCTTTAAAATATCAGACAATTGGAATATAAAAAGAAGAGAAAAACAGAATTTGAAAAAAGTTTATCACCCTTTGAGCATATCAAGATTATGTCATTTAAAAATGAGGGCAAACCTAGATCTTGTGTCACCAAAAAACATTTCTGTGACATGCATGATAATCGTTTCTTATTTTGGTTGCAGATAATCCAAATAAAATCAGAAGTAAATAAGAACATTGCATAAAATAAAAGGCCTGTAATTTTAGTGACTGTTATTTTATTGTAAAGCCTCAGAAAAAAATATATTTTTAAAAGTCATGATTTTTCCAAATATGATGACTGAATTCTAATGAAGGAGAAAAAGAAGGCATGCAGACTTGGGTAGGAAAGGAAATGGAGAGGACCTAGAAGAAGTTGGGGGAGAAGAACTATTACCAAAATATAGTACTTGAAAAAAATTATTTTCAATTATAAAATAAGATGGTAATGGTGGGGTTGGGGAAAAATACATAGAAGTAATATTATTACCAAATTATCAATAAAAAATATTTCTAGGAACTGACAAGATGCATCAGAGGATAAAATCATTTGTCACCATGGTCTGGCCAGTCTGACCCCAGGACCCATATGGGAGAAGAAAAAAATTAACTCCTGGAGGTGGCACTCCATCTTCCATTTCTGTTCTGTGTTGTACACACAATACACATGCATGCTCATACACATGCACACACATATACATGCATACACACATAAACATGCATACACACATGCATGTACACATGCGCAGACACAAGCTTGCATGAAAACAGAAACATGCACATGCACACATACAGGCACACACATATACAAGTGTGTACATAATAAAAATATTAGTAAGTGATAATAGAAATAATTGAAAGTATATTTTATATTATAGCTAATTCAGAATTCATTTTAAAAGCATGAGTCTTTCAAAAAATAAAGCACTTAGTGAATAGAAGATAAAAGAAAAGAAGGGCAATGTAGGAATTTTGTACCATATGTTGTTTTATTTTGGTACTTCAGAAATAACTGTATAAAACCAGGATCAATAAAGAGAACATATATCTGTACATGTTCCAGAAGTAAATATCATTCCACACTCTGATTTTTTTTCCAACTAGTAAAAATATAAGAGGCTGCAGATAAGACAAATTCCTGGCTTCTATACACAGAACCTGAAGAAAGAAAATGGACAAACAAATAAAGTAAAGAAAACTCCTATGTCCAACTCTTCAAGGTGTGAGTTACCACCTCAAACATACTTTTAAGCTTGATCTCTTCTTACTTGAGGTTAGAGAAATCTAATTACGCATCGGTGGCCTTGAGAAAAGGACATAGAACTCAAACTGTTAGATTCCCCCCTAATTCCTGTTGTCCATGCCTAAAGGATCCAATAAAAATAGATAATCTCTCTATATATTATGGTAATCAGAGGTTGGCGTGTCATAGCAACATGCTTGTGTAATCACACACTTTTTACAACCAATTCTTCCTCACTTTTGACTCTTCTCTCTTGGGTAATATGAGCAGAAGCAGTGCCAATCATGATGTGGGACTGTTAAACTCCTGTGCTTAACCACAAGGAAGGATTTCTATTTCTTCAGAGTTATTATAAAATCATCTTTCTCATACTACCCTTTTCACACAGATCTCATATAACCTTTTTCTTCCCCATAGAAAGTTTATTTGCTTCATGTCGTGCCATAGAGAAGTGTTGTGAATAATCTAGAAACGTTCCTTGCCAATGCAGAAAACGAAAAAACGCTCCAAATGTCCAATAAAAGTGTATTTTCTTGTTGTAATAAGCAGAATAAAATTTAGTCAAACTTATTCAAATAACATTGTAGAAGAAAATGAAATGATGTAAAAAGTCACAGCACTTGTGATTTTCTAGAAACAGCTGACATCTGAAACATCCACTGAGACCTCCCCCTTCACGAACTAACAGAACTCATATTTTTATACATTTAACCAATTGTTTAACGACAGTCTATCACTTCACACATTGGGAAGACATTCTACTACCTTTCCAGTTCAGTTCTGTGTCTTGTAATATCAGCATCTCGGTGTCATGGAATGAGACAGATGGCTTGTTGCTTCTAACTCCAAGAAAGATGTTATTGGAGAAATACCAACAAGCAAGATGAAACATGAATATGAATCCATTGCTGCTTACTATGAATGACAGAAAGAGAATGAGAGCAAAACAAACATACTGTTCATCGGAGATCCCTGAGAGCACAGCAGTGCTCGTTGTAACTGTGTGCACAGGATTATACACAGAACATATCTTGCAACATCCATCTCGTTTCACCTGCCAGGGCTTTCTTCAGCTTTACAAAATACAACACCAAATACAAACATGTAAGTACGGTCAAATGTCATTCATGTTTTATATCAGAGCCATAATAAACACTGTAAAACTCAGCTAAGAGTTTGTCATTGCACATAAAAATAAAGAACTATTGGAAAGTCTAGAAAAATCTTTCATTTCTCTGAAAAACAGGTTTCCCTCCTCAATAAAAATCTAAGTTTTTTCATTTCTCTGAAAAACAGGTTTCTCTCCTCAATTAAAATCTAAGTTTTAAGTTATTCAAGAAGAATACAGCAAATGGCAGATTTTTAGCCTGTTAGTTTTTAATATCTGGTTACTACTATAACTAGTGATAACATTGCTTTTTACTATAAGTAGTCGACAAAAAAATTATAGGAATTGTAAGTATATAAGTATCTCAAAATCCAAGAAAACATCTGTCTGGCAAACACACACACACACACACACAAACAAACAAAAGCAAGAAACAAAACCAACTTGATAAAGGTCAGCACTTGCAAAATATAGAGAAAAGACTTATAAAAGTGTAACTCATAAACTAGCTTTGATTTTTCAAATGTTAAGAACACAAAAGCAATCCCTAATATTTGATCTCAGAAGAGGAGCATGAATGAGCAGTTCCACGTGGTTCCCTATATCTGTTTGCAAACCCAGTGCCTCATTAGAAAATGAAATACATCCCCCCCTTACACTCAGCCCAGGAGACCTCTGCCAGCATGGAGCACATTAAGCCTCATCAAAATGCTTTTGGAGTCTATGAAATGCTCTGTTACAAGGAAGCCACACCAAAACCAATTATTAAGTGACTTGAGAGATAAATGTGGCTATTAATACTACACACCTGCTGTCCTTCCCTCTGCACTTTGATCTAACAGTTGATGATTTGTAATGGCGCAACCCCAGCACCCAGCCACCTGTAGTTTATTAGGAGATCAGCCAAGTAGCATTACTGCCCACTTGCAAGCAGCAGGGAGGCAGACACACAAAGAGCCAATCTGTGTCATTTCACATTTGATACCTTTATCCAGAAAGTGGCCCAAGCACCTTCATTGCCCTCATCCTTATGAGACTTGGCCAGCAATATGAAAACACAACATCCCTACAGGCACATCCCTCTTCCCCTTCTAACACGCTGGCCTTATTGATTATCCTGTCGTTTTTGAAGTGATGTAAGAATGAATTATACTTACAAGATATGCTTGATCATTATCTAACTGTAAGAGTGAAGTACCTTTTTTGCTCATTGATTTTTTTTCCACACTACATATTCCCTTTAGAGATGGAGACTTTGATGGTTTTCTATTGTATTCTCTTCTCTCTCTCTCTCTCTCTCTCTCTCTCTCTCTCTCTCTCTCTCTCTCCCTCTCTCTTCCCTTCCCTCCTTCCCTCCCTCCCTCTCTCCTTTCCTCCCTTCCTTTCACTCTTCCTGTCTTTCAAATACTAGAATCAACTATTACTGAGTAGTCAAAGTTTTCCCTTTGGGAATAGTCTTGTTAATAATTTAAGTTTTTTAAAGGCTTGGAAGTTCAAGGACAGTTTTTGAATTTGAGAGACAAACCACAAGGGAGGCAAATATAAATCTTGGCAGCTGCCTGGAGGAGAGACACAGAGAGAAAGAGAGAAAGCCATGCCTTTTGCAATGGAGACTGGCAAGCAGCCCTATGGCAGAATGGATGAGTCAACTTCAGAGAAAGAATGGAATGGCTCAGAGAGCTAAGGAAAGCATGGTTAGGGGTTTGGCAAATATCTGGAAAACAGACAGAAGGAAATGGAAATTAACACTTTTTTGAAATAGGACCCAGAAAACAGGCTATTCAACTGTGTTTCTATGAAGTTCTATGAATGTCTCCTAAATTCTCCTTCCTTACTGCTAGATATTGAGGTAAAACACATTTCAGGAGCAGCGGAGGGAATGAGCTCTTGGCCACATGACTAACAAACTCCTGTAAAATGACATATGTTTTTTTAAGAGAAAGCAATAGTATGCAATATTTGTAGTGCCCTTAGATGGCACAGTGACTGGTCCTCAGCAAAGGCAAGGGGTAGAACTTATAATAAATGTTAGTGATCATTAAGACTTAGCTTTGCCTTAATGTATACCAACAAGATTCAGATACCTCCAATACTTCACATAAGCTTCCTTTTCCCATGTTACCAAGGAAACAAGAAGTGGTGTCCAAAATCAACAATGAGAGAGGATCCCATCCTTAATGGCCTCCCTAGTAGTTCATCCTTGTAACACAACCCAACTATATAATGACGTTCTTGCTATATGGGAAGCAATTGGTGATGTCTACAACGCAGGAAAGGAATGCATCATTGAAGGAAAAAGTTATAAATGTCATAGATTCTTTGAATTATTTACTCATTTTATTTATTTCATTAAAAATGGAACTATATTTGCATTACACTACTGTTATCATAAATATGGATACAGAGTAAAATTTATGGTTAAATGTGTGTTGTGTGCATTTTTTTTAAAGTCATAGACTACATCAAGAAACAGCAGGAAAAATAATACATACCATGACTAGATCTCGGTATGCAATGTGCTTGTCAGTCAATGTGCAGTGACTCCTTAACATAACCCCACTGACTAACTTCTTAGCAAACAAAACAGGTAGATACCAAGTGAAGGGAGGGGAAAACAAAGGAAATATACATCGTGAGGGGGGAGAGCTTAAAATGCCTAAGATAATGATTAAATTCTATTCCTTGTGAAATCCATTTGTATTATATACATAGTAACCTCACGCTTATAATTAAAATCCAAAATTCATCAAAAATAGGAGTGGTGTTTACTTTGTAATATGTCACCTGGAGTCATTACTAATGTCATTTTTTTTAGTTTTTCTAATTTTCTGATAGAATCATATCACCGTCTCATATAAAAAAACCTGCCATCATCTTTTCATCTACCTTATAATTATTTACAAGATTATTTAGCTTTATACTGATAAATTAAAAAGGCATCAGATCCTTCACAACTTCTTGTTTTTAACTTTTTATTGATTCATTGTGAATTTCACATTTTACCCCCAAATACCGCACATTGCTCTGTCCCTTTGTATCTGCCCTCTGCCCTTACAGCTTCTCCCAAAATGAAAACAAGATAGATTAAAAATAAAAATATCTCATAGAAGTTGTGGTGTGACACTGTGTGTCAAATAATATACCCTCACATGTCTGCCCTCACATCTTAATTTACAAGGTTTCATTGGAATGAGTTGTTGATTATATTCTAGGCCTCTGTCTTCTGTTACACTATCAATACTGGATCTTCACAAAGTCTCCTCTCAGATACCCTGTCGTCACCCTATGTCATAGAAATCCTGAAGCTTTTGATATGTAGGACAGGTTTCTTCATTTGCTCCAGCAGTTAATAGGAGGGGTAGATGTTGGGGTGGGCCCACTCAAAGTCTGGGTATTAGCTGAGCTGGTCAACCTTCCAGCTCTCCTGTACCCAAACCACCAGGGTGAGCTCTCTGGCTCTGACCTAGCTCAACCAACACTGCAGCAGTCAAGGAACAACATCAGCTCTCCTACTCTTCTGCCCTTGGAGCCAGCATACCCCCACACGCATACTCACACACCACCAGGGCCTGTTCTACTATACTATCCAAGTGAGGTAAAGAGACTCTTCCTGAGTGCTGCATCTGGTGAGGGGAGGTAAGGTGAGGTGAGTCTATAGAAGGGAAGGTGAGATGAGGTGAGGTGAATTGAGGTGAGATTAGGGCACACATAGCTCTCTAACCCTCATGACCTCGGGGACAGCCCATCTGCCTGTCAGGTGGCAAGGGGCTACAGTTGGCAGAGCATCTCTCCCTTGCCCATGCCACCCCACAGCAGAAAAAGGCCAGGAGCTCTTCTGTGCTCAGACCCTATAGCTTGGCACACCTTTCCCCCACCACAAACATTTGGATGCCCTCCAACTGCAGCACAGACATTGGAGATCCTTGTCTTTCGGTGGTAATTCGGGCTTCAGATATTGTCACAGACATCAGCAGCAGTAGGACCACTATCCAGACATAGCCCTTGGTGGCCTCCAGTGGTTGCACAGGCTCCTCCCTCATATCTGCCTGTTCCTCACCACTGTTGAATAACCAGTTTCTTTTCTACACTGGATCTTAGTCAAAAGGTCGAGAAGCGATTACCAGTTCCTTTTCTACAGTGTACTAACCCCTTTGCTTGGCTGTATTTCCCATTTTTCCAGGGTGCATTCATCTTTTCCAGGTCTCTATCACACATTCACCCTTCACAGCAGCGCCCACAGCTTATGTTCCCTGGGCAGATGGGACAAGTAGCACTTGGGGGGTCTATCTTTGGGCCACCCATCTTCACAATTTTTTTTTATCCACTGGATTCTCTGGAAGTTTCAAGAAGTTTTATGAAAGAAAGCAAAAACACTGAACCTGGTTACAAGAAATGGGAAATAAATTCCCCCAGATTTATTGAGCCCGTGAAGCTAGAGATGGAAAATGCTTATCCGAGTATTCTTCCTCAACATGACTTCCTCAACATAAGGAATATGTTCAACCTATGCAGCTGGAGATTTTTAGGGGAAAAAACCTGGTGTCTAGCAGCCCCAACCAATGGAGCCTGACTGGCCACTGGTTCCAACACACCAATTAAGGATGTAAATAATGGAGAAAAGCAGAGAAAGAAGATTGATTCAAGATGGCCACAGTGGAAAGAGAATAAATAGACTCTAGCAACTTGATCTATCTTCAAGGTAATGACATTATGGTTAGGTTTAAAACTAAGGTCAAGGTGTAGACTCACTCTTCTTTGTCTCAGGTCAAACCCTGCATAATGTTAAGATGAATTGTTAATCTGTTAATCATTGTAATGACCCATGAGGACCAGTCTGGTTCTCATAATGCTATTACTTCCAAAATGGGGAATATAACTCCCCTATACCCCACGGATAACTGTCCTCACCTGGAAAAGTGGGTACTATTCTGAATGATTTTTCTCCTTTTGAAATTCAAGATGGATCAAGAGAAAAGGATAAGGTATTCTAGAGGGACAAGGGATTGTTTAGACAGACACTTCTTGAGTGGTTAACATGCTGGCCTACAGAAGTAAGCTGGTAGCCCAAAGTAATAGAGACAGATAGAAACTGGAACAGAGATACTTTTAGATATGGTGATTGGAAATTGGTATAAAGCAAAGGCAACTTCTAAGTGCTTGTTTCAGCTATAGGAACTGACAGATTACATGATTGGCTGTCACTGATATAATTCTACTTCAGTTCAATGATGTGGAAACAAGAAGTGACTGTTACAAGTTTCAGTGGAGGGCAAAAGAAGATCAATGTGCCATTTCGTGAGCACTGGCTGAGTGACTCCCGATATCCTGCACTTCACTGGTTTCCCAGGTCCCTCCACAGTTGAGACAATGGCTGCCTCCAGAAGGACTGCCTGCCAAGCTCTCCTAAAATGACCCCTCCCCCATGCCCCGAAGTAATATTTTATCAAATGTGATTATCCATTGGCCCCATAAAATTGCCTCATAAAATTAACCATCATGATACTACATTGTCTTTGTAAGCAACACTAAGATCTATTTCTATGTGTCCGACAAATGCTAGCCTTGAGGGTCTACCTCACAGCAGTACTCCTGGCTGATTGATAAACCCACTAACTGATCTTTTAAAATCTTGTATTTCACATCTACTTATTTGCTTTGTTTGTTGATGAGTGTCCATATATGAAGGTCAGAGGACAACATGTATAAGTGGTTTCCTTCTTCTACCATGTTGATCCAATGGATCAAACTCAGGCTGTCAGGCTTGGCAGCACCTACCATTCTATACTGAGTTTTCTATCTCATAAACCCAGTGTATAGAAGTTTTAAAAATAAATGAAAGTAGAAGCAGAGGTATTAGTTAGGAAGCAAAAGTAGACCAATGGGAGCAGGAGTAAGGCATAAGAGAAGAGAACGGGAGATGAATATCATCAAAGTACAATATGTACATACATTAAAATGTCATGATAAAGCCAATTATGTTGTAAAAATTAATTGATAATTATAATAATTTTGAGAAAAGAAAATGCACTAAGAATTCAATAATGATTGATATGCACTGCACACAAAGTACGTGAAAGACAGAATCATGTTAACAACCTTTAAGAAGAGTGCAAACCTTAAAAAGTATTATGTAAACCAGGGTGAAAGTATGTATGAGATGTCAGCTTTAAACTAAAGCAGAGAGTCAAAGAATTGCCTTCCCAAACCAAACCAATGTCATTTGGATCCAGGACTACTCTAGATTTTATATCTTAATTCCAACAATTACATGTCTGTTTTCTGAAGATACTTCTAAAAGACCAAGTTTTCTCTACCTTTTTTTAGAAATGAAGACTTCCCAAAAGCTAAAATTCATGCACAAACACTACATTTTATGATTCAGTGCCACCGCATGTACTGTGGTATGTTTAAAACTTCATTCTATGGAATGCAACTATGAGTAACTATGGACAAAGTCAATGCTAAATAAGGTTTATCCAGCAATGCAACTGCATAAAAATATTTTAGATTTCAGTTAGGTATCACACCCTCAAACCACTGGAATGCTCACTGGAAGGAATGATGGATTATTGGGCTACAGCTCACCACATACAACTCTCCCTGTTTGTTCCATGTTTGCCATTCAAGAATTCAGAGTGCCTTCTCATGTCTAACATTATGATGCTGACAGTCCACACAGATTTGTGGCAATTTTTCCATGTGATCTCTTTATTTGTAGGGTCCCTAGTTTTCTATGACACATATTTCAGTTTTTATTTTTAAAATTATTTGATGCCAACTGGAGGTAATAGTGTATGTCTTTACCCCAAGCTCTTGAGACTGAGATAAATGGATCTCTGTGAGTTTGAGACTGGTCTGGTATACATAGTGAACTACAGAACAACCAGAACTATATAAGGAGAATCTGTCTCAAAAAAATTATAACTCCATATATATTTCATGTAACATATGCATTGAATTTGGGTCATTTTCTCCCTTCAACATCTTGTAACTCTTTTTCTTCTGCTGGTAGAACTCTACTTCATCTGAACAGGTGCATTTTATAGTTATTTTTAACCTCCATTGAGTTTCACTATGTTGGCTTACATAAGCATGAGAACGAGTCAGGGGTTATTTACTAGAATGTGGGCAGCATATAAGTGGCTGGATCACCTTCTCCCTCAGCACTTATTGACATGCCATCATCCCCCAGAGAGGGTGTGGCCACATGAGTTTTTCCCCTGTGCATGATCAAATGTGTGCAGGTCCTATGTTATCTAGGTGTTGTACAAGCAGCCACAGCCTCAAGAAGCCAAGCAGCCATGCAGTGGCCAAAAATGACTTGTCTCCCAGCAGTCCTCCCAGCTTCTGGTTTTTACATTTTCTTCGCCCCTCTTTGGTGAAGTTTCCTGGGCCTTGAAGGATAATAACACAAAGGTCCCATTTAGAGGCAAGAGCTGCCTCCTAGGACATCTCTTAGTAAGAAATTAGTTAAGGCATGACTTTCCTTCATAGATGCTCAGACTAACAGGAAAGCAAATGTGGAAGCTAGAGACCCTCTGCAGCAATGTAGTGGCAATGTCATGTTCATTTACTACCGTGAGTGGAGATAAGACAAGAGGTAAGAACTCAGCAAACTGAAGTTTCCACTTGCTGAGACATGGCCTGCAGACAGTGACAGCAGGGACTGTTGTTAACCATTGCACTCAGCAGAGTGACTGCACAGCTGGGCTGGGACTGACTTCGCTTCTCTCCAAGGAGATTCCTATGCTAGCTAGCGAATTACAGTGTCCTGCATATCATTTGAAATTCCCTACTGAGGGGTCTAACTTGTCGCTATTGTTTAGAGATCTCCAGAAACATGACTTATGCCCAGTTAAAGCTACCTCACATCCTGGTAAAGCTACACCAGTGAAATGGGAAAACCCAGCTGGAAACATTTGCCCAAGCTATCTTTAAAATAAGTTTTCTGGACAAATTCTCATGCTCTGCAATCCAAAAACAAAGTAGATCCCATAGGACCAATTGAGGAACCTAGGGAGCTGCACCTGGAAGTTCCCAGATCCCCTGATACCTTCCTTAGTTTTCTTTGTCCTTCTTTACTGTATCATTCATTTTTATTGAAGCAGTACATTAGTGTCCTCAGTGGACTCCTTTGAGTTCATTCAGCTATTTAACCCTGTGCAATCAATGCTGCCATTATTTAGACAAGCTGCTACAACTCAGTGCATTTTAAAAGGAAAAATATATTCACTCATTCATAAAATAATCTACACCCATTTATATTGCAACATTTTAGTGTATGCGTACATTGGTAGACCATAAATATCATAGCACTATGTTTGATTCTTAACACAGGAGCAATGGGAAACCCTTAGATTCTGCATCTCCTGCTCTATAGAGAGAATTGGAAATATTCCTTATAACTGAATACTAATTTGAACAGTGGTGGTATTACCAGTTGTGATGATGGCTAAAATCTATTGAACAGCTTCTGTGAGATCAACATTTAAGTCTATTATACTATTTAGTCATTACAAGCATCACATCTGATGCTTTCAACAAGATTCATGTTGTTTATAAAAATCATATATATATATATATATATATATATATATATATATCTCCACATGGCTTTCCACCTACAAATAATAAATGTTATAGCTTTCATCCTCTTATTTAACACAAGTGTGTTTGTAAGGTTAATAAAGGGTGTAAGTTTCTCTTCACTAGGCAAAGTTAATGTGAGATATTTCTAAAACACTTTCCTTGCTGACACTTTAAAAAAAAAACTGATTGAATTCCTCTTTTAGCGTAACCGATTTTTTTATTTTCTAAGTACTTAATCCATATAAAGGTCTCTTTCCACATTTGACAATTATGGAGCATTCATTAGCCTACTAATTTCAAACTGTCATCTGGAGTGTTAATTCCATGAAGAGTCCAATACCTTTTGCTAGAACAAGGAATGCTCTTGTGGTTACACCTTTCTTCTACAGGTTTCTGTCTCCTCACAGTCACCATGAGTGAGAATCTTTCTTTCCTTGTTTTACCCCAAGATGCATATTTTCTCCTAGTCTCAGAATGTGTCCCATCAAATCTTAATGAAAAAAATCATGAGAGCTGTGGATATTTATCTACTCTGAATGCTCAAGCAACATGCTTCCAGAAGAATACTAGGCTTGAGTTGTCTCATCAGACATGGGACCTTAGTTGCCCCAAAATGTCAGGCTGAACCACCCATCCTCAACAGGCTAGTGAAGCAAGCAATACTTAAAACTAGAAAAAGAAAAAGTACACAATGTGGCCACATTGGGAAGAGGTCCATTAACCTCTTAAATCCACCTTTGAGATCCTGACAAGAGGTTTAGATTTAAATAGAAAGTAAAAGGTCTGAATATGTAAGCAGGTCTGGTAAGAACTCTCATTTACCAATACTGTCTAGGTTCTGATTGTCTAATGCAACTTCTCAGATCAGAGAAGTTGTCAGAATGGTGTTAAATTGTTTTCCATTAGACTAGCTCTTCATCTGGCTAGCATCAAAAAAATTCTTTCTCCTTTACAGCCTTTACCTTCTCCTAGTGTGCCATTCCTGAGGTAAAGTCCATGTCCTTTTGAAGGTATTACATTATACTGTGATAGCCAAGGGGAAAGCACAAGAATCTCTTCATAATATCCCCATTTCTGCCAGGAAGGTTTCAGTATGCCTGTGAGGTCTCATTCCATATTCCTGGAGAAATGTATGTATCCTGGGATTGATGGCAACACGCTTATTCAAATGAATAATGTACTTAGTCACAGTATAACAAGTTCATCTTCTCAGTTACTCTGGATGATGAGAGAAGAGGATCAACTGAGTTCAGAAGTTAGAAACCATCCTAGGCGATGTGGCCAGTCAATAAACATGGGTAAGTCACATTAGATCAAGCATAGCAAATATTACACATTATATTCATAAAGTATATAACAGATTCATAAATTCAAATTGTAGAGAATTAAGGAAGAGAAATCAGGGCTCCTTGAGTAGGAGCCTATTATAGGACTGGACAAAAAAATACATAAAATTAGTCTGCTGTATTTTATAGCATCATAAAATAATGGGAAAGGGGGTAAGGAAAAATATTCTCATTGGTTAAGACTGACATGAGAATAAAAAGCAAAACCAAACACATCTAAGCCTGTATTTATATAAATAATTGATGAATAATTGCATCAATAATGAGGAAGAGGTTATTTTATCAAGAAGAATACCAAATTATTTACTCAGCTATTCCATATTTAAGGAGGTGGGGTGTAACACCAGGCACCTGACACATATATTGTATGGTGTGTCGTCCTTTCAAAGAATACAGTGTCTTAAGGGGAAAGAAAAGAACTTCACAATGGAAAAACCTGTCAGGCACTGCCTCAGCTACAAGATCAAGGTCAACAACTAAGGTGATAAATCATTTTGATAGCATAACCTCGATTACATGCGATGAAATCATGTTTTACCTCTATCCCAAACCCATCACCTCAATCTAACCATAAGGAAAAATACAAGACAAGTCGCTGCAGAGGAAGGAAGATGTAGCCACAGTGCCTCTCCCAACTGTCAATTTCAGACGATGGAATACAGAGATACCCAAGATCACAAAACATGGCACCTAAAAAAAGTGGAGGAAGATTCTGCCTTGTTTGAAATTGGAGTTAAACATTTAAGAAGAGTCATAGGGAATGATGATAATAAGTATAGTTCATTGAAATATGTTAGTGTAAAATAATGATGACACATGATTAAAACTAGTACTTTTGATTTAGTGAGTGAATTTTAGAATGTTGATAGTTTACCTTTAAAAAAGTACCTATAGTCCATGAGATGATAATATATACTTGTGAGTATGGAGTACAGCAATGTGGAAACTAAGTCACTTGCCTTAAAAATAAATGAATGAAAATTAAATAATAATTTTAAAATGCAAGTGGATAAATCAAATAAATACTGTAGTTTGGTGGGTTCTTTTTTTCTCCTTTTATTCACAGAAGACAAAAATTGAATATTGCACTGTCAGTAAATAAATGAGAAAGATTCCAGGAACACCACTCAAAACAGAGTCTTCATTTCACTTTCCCAAGACATACTGCAAGGAAGAGAAAAATGAAAGATATACTGATGATTGAAAAAGAAATAATGAAGTTTGACATTATTTCAATATCCTGACTCAAAGTAAGGTGCAGAAGATGTTACAACAATGACTGCAAGAACTTTGAAAGACAAATTTGTACTGAGCAATACTTAAAATTTTTTAGCAATCAGGCACATCCATGGACAGCCAAAAAGAACTCCTTGACAATGTTGATGATCAGGCACCTTCACAGGCAAATCCCAAGGCGACAACAAGCCTCGTTATCATTAGCTGCTCAGAGGTGACACATTGTCAGCTGTCACCCCTGTCACATGTCCTCTTGCATGGGTGCAACTGCCCAGATAAAATGCCACATTTCCCCTCCCCCCATCCCTTCTTCCCTTCCTTCCTTCCTAGAGGCAGCCTCTGTACCTCTTCCCCGTAATAAACCTTCCACAGGAGACCTGTTGTATGTTGTTTGTCGGCATCCTAGGCCTAGTTCCATCAATAATGGTATATGTTTTCAAGCAATCATTGATAGATTTCCATACTCAAATAAATGAATAGGTATGTATCAAATTAAGGCAATATGAGTTGGACATTTTTCCAAAAAAAATATAGATGAGTAAATGGATGAACAGATGAGTGTATGAAGAGATAGGTAGATTATATACAGGTAATTGGTTGATGTTGGAGATGCAGAAAACCAGAATCAATGAAAAATATCCATGAATAAGGAAAACTATAAGAATTTCTCTTAGACCTAATAAAGTAGCGCTTACCTTCAATGCCAGCTCTTGTGAGGCGGAGATGGGCAGAACTTTATAGGTTCAAGGCCAGTCTGATCTACATAGCACAGCCCAGATTGAACCAGGGCTACATAATTCATTTTGTTTTTGTTTTTTAGAAAACAGTTAACGATTACCTTTAAAAATTAAAAGATACCTCAATTAAATCAAATAAAAGGCTTATACTTTTGTAAGTAGCAATATTTTTTCCCTTTCAGTAAAATTAGGAATCAGCTTGTCATAATGTGAGAAATACAAGAAACACTGTGTTGTCATCTTTCTCTCGAGGTAATTCCAATCTATTCTTTTAACCCATTTATGTACTTTCAGCAATTTACAGTGTATATAATAATGCTAATGCAATAAGAAGTCCTATAGAATTCTTGGTAGCCAAGAAAATGCAATTAGAGCTAGATAGGAATGGTGATAATGTGATGCAGAACTAATAAGAGTCCATGAAGCCAGACTGTGCACCTGGCAGTAATTACATCATTAACACCTGAAAAGATGAAAGCTGATTAATGAGATACAGATGCAAATTCTGAGGCTTCCAGATTCAAATATACTTAACAATATGAATATATGATACACAAAGGAGTTCAAGGATGCATCACCTAGCATGGATTAAAGTAACGAACATAAAGAGTGAGTGATATTTCAGAGTTGCTACAAAAGGCGTCAGGAAAAATTTACAAGAACTCAAATGTGAGCAGTTTAATGCTTACTGTTTTGAATAGTGTTTCATAATAATGAATGAAACTAATAGCTTCAAAGCTACAAAAATGGGAATGCAGCTTATTTTACAATTCTAATTGTATTATCTGTATATGATTTTACAAGTTCATCTGAACTCCAGTCTATAAGCAGAGAATGAGGTAGAGTATGATGCTAGTTCATATGTTTGAGAATGTTCTCAGGCGATTTGAGTTTTCGGGAGCCACAGCATCACCTGTAGTAGTTTAATATTTTTAACCTATGAAACTACATTTTGAGTTAAGAAATTGTAACTGACACTCTTTATTTAATTACCCAGTAATGCCTACATTTTAAATTCAGCCAAATCTGCCTACTTCCTTCGGATCTTAAGATAACAGAAACTGGTCCACATTCCGATCCAGAATGCTACCCAAATTTAGGATGCTTATCTGCATCTTTCTACATCCTCACATCAGCATCATTATGCAGATGAGGTTTCAGGATGCTAACAAGGATATTTTGCTCTGTGAGCACCTGTACTACAATTTTAGCCTATGGAGCAGTAACTCTGAAAGCCTACACTTCAGTGTCATAGATAAGGTGACTGCCAATCTAAGAAACAACAAAACAAAACAAAACAACAAAAACAGAAAAGAAATTAAAAGTATTTGAGGAAATTTTTACTCGCAATGAAACAGGATACTTTGCACCATAATTAAGTCAAAGAAAAGTGAAAGTAGTGACATTGAAAACTTCATTCCCCTGCTGACTGAATGGGCCGCACTGATTACAGGGTCAGAGAAAGTCCTTCACTCTGAGGTTCCAGATTTCCTGCAGGCAATAAAACCCGCTTGACATGCAAGCTGTGATGGATTCTTGAGGCCCCCGCAGAAGCCAAGTCCTTGCAGCACTCCTGTATTTTGTCCTAACACATTAGCTGTGTGTTTGTATCAATTTCCTAGACAGTTTAGTGAGGTGCTTTTTATTTTTTTTCAAAAAAACCTTTAAATATGTAATAGAAACTTAAAATCCCACAATATATTTCCTTGGATGACCACTTTACTAACACCAAGGGAGATCATATCTATTATTAAGCATCTCTTGTTTCAGTGATGCCATTAGAGAAAAAGAATGTGCCACTATTTTTTTTTTTTGCAAAAAGGTCACTTGAGAGAAAATAAAAATAACTTTATCAATAAACATAATTACCTCATCAGTTTCATTTGCCATAGGATATTTCATGCACTTTTGCCTACAGCAATAATATTTATCAGAGATTTTAAATATGGAGTTAAAATATAACAACTTAAGCTATTTCTACCAAATGAGGTAAGTGAATCCACACTTCCCCTTCCCAACACAACAACAATAATAATAATACACTGTAGTTAGCCAAAATAGTTTTTATTTTTAACAGTAACAATTCAGAAATAAATTTTAATTTTTCAAAACAGAAAGGGAAAGTGTAAAACTGTCTCTCAAGCAACTAGGGTCAAAAAAAAAAATGTGGATCAGTCCAAGGGTGGACGGGGTGGGGGTGGGGAAATGGAATATGGAGTATAAAAAAATAAATTAATTATAAAAAATATTCTTCAATTTTAGCCATGTAATTAATAAATTCACATGACGCCAAACAGATTTGTAATTCTCCTTTGGCACAGGGTAATAACTATTAGTGGAAATAAAAGCATCAAAGAATTTTGCAGTTCAACTTTAGAAAAGACAATAAGTAATTGAACTTGAAATCTAGGGCCTAAACTTTTCTTCTTTGGAACATATATATATATATATATATATATATATATATATATATATATAACCAAACACACACACACTGAACAACATGTAAAGGCAATAAAAATTTACAACACTTCAGTGATTTTACCCTTGGTTGAATCTTTTCTTGAAATGATTTAGAGAAACCTTATTTTAAATACCTCATTTCTTTCAAACAAAGGAGAAAATATTTACATCTGAATTCTAGAAAGTAACATTTCAAGTGAACATTACCACACAATTTATCTCATAGTGCAGCATCAAGGCAGGCTCATCATCTGAAAAGAAAACTACAAGCAAAGGTCCTAACACACTGATAACAATTATCATCAACCCTCAGCCCTCAGCCCTCAGCTAAGGAAACAATGTAATGGACTATGCACAATAAAGTGCTGAATGCCTCCTGCCAGGAATTAATATTAACTGCTTTCACAGAACTGAATTCTAGGAAATAAAGTTGCCAAATAGAAAAGAATAGAAAATATCACTCCAGTGGAAGATACTTTAAAAATAGCATATACCCTCTTGGATGTAAATCATCCAAACAAGATAGAAACTAGGCATGATGGGGCCAACTAAAACTGACCTTGCCTCAGGAGACATCCTGTGAAAATTTCTCCAAAATCTCTTTAGCTTAATTTCTCCTTTCACTTATGTTAAAGTTAATTCACTGATTTTTTTTTTTTTTAATGAAGCAGAGCTGGAATTTATTAAGCAAGGGCTTTAACATTCACTTTAGCTCAGGCACTGAAAGCAACCCAGCTTTAAGGAAAAGGACAACACACACCCGACTTGTCACTGTAACTCAGACCAATGCAAACTTGATTTCAGATCTCCAGGTTTCACTGTGTCATAACTATTAGTAATCAGGTTCATGGTTCCTCTCAGTGTGATTAAAGTTTAAACTGACTTCTGCCTGACTCTAGGGTTCCCATTTATAAGACTACTATAAGATATGATTGTAGATTCCTTCTTTGCCACTAGAATGCATGTCTCTTTCCAATCTAACATGGCAATTACATGTCTTTCTTAAGGACCTAGAGTCCATCCTCTTGACAGATAATCATTGAAAATGTTTAGAGTCCATATGCCGAGTTTCTTTAGGAACGTTGGGGCTCCAGTACCGTAAATATCAGTGTGCAGACACTACTAAATTAGTATACAGGATCAGCCTCATCTAAATGTCATTGAGTACTTTTCCAATAGCTTACCCTAGTGCTTAACACTTTCTAAGAGTCTCATTAACGCCTTTCCAGTAGCTCACCTTAGTTCTTAACACATTCCAGAGCTCTCTGTGCTCTCTGGCCTTTTTTATCAATCGTGTGGGTACCAGTGTCATTCCCTTATTACAACAGACTTCAATGAATGAGTTATATCTGTTTAATTACGTCTGGTACAATTGGTCTCTGACATATGAAAGATCACCAAGAAAATGGGAGATAAGCATTTGGACTGTAGAGAGACAAACGTTGGTGGTGAAAGGTTTACTTAATAACTAATAAGAAAGGCTTGGAGAAAATGTCGGAAGACAAGGAGCGAAAACAGAAAAGCATTAAACATGCAGCACAAAGGAGAGACTGTGTTTTGTCACCACTGCCCTTCCCTGGGATGAGAACTGATACCAACCCAGACTTTAAGAAGATATCCATATGGAAGGTAGCAATCTATATTTCCAGATTGCACAATAAATTAAGGAAGGAATCAAGGAAGCAAACATATAAAGTGCACTCACCCCTTCCCAAATTCATATGGACAATGGTTTTCTGTGCTTCTGTTTCCTCTGGTTAACTAAAGTCAATGTAGAAATGCAGTCAGTAAAGCTTTGAAATGCCAACTGTCATAGATAGCACACATGCAAACATTTTATAATACTAATTTGAAAAAAAATATCTTAAATTTTACATGTGTAACAATAAGCAAGCTTATTTGAAAGTCATCATATAAGTCACAGATGACAATGGGTGACTCTTTAGAATATAAATACATTAAAGGGATACCAGGGACACCTATACATCACAGGAATTAACGAAACATAAAATTCTTCTTTCTATCTTTTTTTGAATTTTACAATAAAATTGGCTAATCGGTTCTTGTAAAACTAGAAAAAGACAAGATGACCTTTGTACAGTGGTTGGTAGTTAATGCAGAAACTTAGGCCTAAGTTACAAATAACAGGTTTATATGAAATGTGTACCCTTAAATGAGCTATCTGTCTCATTGCTATCATAGCTTTTCCTCGCAGGCTCAGAACACATCTAAGGCTAGACATTTAAGTGACAACTGTTTTCAGTTGGTAAACAAAATGTGACTGTCTCAGGATTCTGTCCCATTCACTAAACAGAAGTGAGGTTTATATTTTATATTGAATATTTTATTGCCGTCATGTCATTGTACAGAAAATAGAAAATCCATCTGTTAACTCAAAGAAACGCCAATGCTGCAGTTGCATGGATATATGTATATGTGTGTGCATGTGCTCATGTATGTGTATATCAAATAAAGTGAAACTAATGCTTAAAATATGAGGACTACGAATCTCAAGGCACTGTGCAATATAAAACGTAGACACTCTTAAGTTAGATTTAAAAATACGTAGAGCTTAACTAGAAACATTAAAACTAAGGTTAAAAAAAATCACCATAACTGTACTAAGACAAAAGAATATTACCACCCCAATGAATAAAAAAAAAAAAAATGGGGTGTTTCATCATCCTGTGTAATTGAAGCAATATTTGCATTGCAAATCACAGTTCATGAACAGAACCAACAAAGATGTCAATAGTTCAGTTAACAATGATGAAAAACTCTTAAGTTACTAAGTCAGCAGAAAGTAACTGTGTTCCAGATGTTTAGAAAGAAAACATTAAAATTAATACTTCAAGCAAGTTGTAAGTTTAACTTCGTAAGGAAGGAATATGATGTCTCTTTTCAACAGGATTATTGAGATGCTAATTCCTATAATGATGACTGACTACCAGGTAATCCCGTGAAGGTCCGTCCATTAGTGACTTCTTACAATATGTTTTTGAACTTGAGATGTCAATATTTCTAATATGTTGAGAATTCCAAGTTTGTTTCTAAGTTTAGATTCTTAATTGCTATTTAATTTCTCTTCCCAAGAAAAGTAAAGTCAGTTTATTAGGCTTATAATATTGAAAATATGCCCATCTTCTAACAGGGTGACTATAAATTTTATGTATACTTATCCACAATTGTCTTCCGTCCATCCATGTGGAAATATGACACTGGGTTATACATAGTATTAATTTGTAATAAGTTAACTGATTTTTAAGGTAGATAAAGCTAAGGTTTACTGTGTAATGATATTGTAAAGCAATTTGTGGTTCAAACAAACAAAACAAACAAACAAATCAAAAATACCTCTCCATCACCATTTAAAAGTTAGAAATCCAGACAGGACTTGAGACAGGACTTGATATATGGCTGAGATGATATATGGCTGAGATGATATATGGCCGAGATGATATGTCTGTTTACTGTTTGACCAGACTTTTAGTCAGAAATTATAGAGAGAAAAGAGAGGCCCACAGGAAAGACTGACTGTCACACATTTGGATGAGTCTATATGGATGGGGCTCCGAATGTCAGAAAACGTGGAGACACTATGAAGGACAGAGTCACAAGACTTGCTTGAGGTCAGATGGCTGTGTAAAATGTATCTACCTTGAGAGCTCTGAACTCATTCCTGACAGCTACTGTGCCTGCTGACTTCAGCGATGTTGATCTTCTAAGGAAAATGAGTTGATTCTTTTATGTTGTGGAGCTGATATCCTTAGAGTTATGTGCAAACACTCATGAAACAAAATCTGTAAGAACACAAGCAAATAGCGAAATTATAAACTTGATGTTCTGGAATTGGAAAGATGTTTCAGCTAGTGAAGGTGCTTGCTACTAAACCCAAAACCTGAGACCCTCAGTTGAATACTTTGAGCCCCAGAACCTGCATAGAAGAAGAAACTTGTAACATATATTGTTTTTGGTGGTGGTGGTGGTGGTAGATTTAATTGTCTTTGTTGTTTTGGGGTTTTGTTTGTTTGTTCTCTTTTGTTTTTGTTTTTTGTTTTATTTTGTTTTTGTTGTTGTTGTTGCTGTTGTTGTTGTTGGTCAATTTCACACAAGCCTAGGCATATCTGGGAAAATGGAAGTTTGAAAAAAAATGTTTCCATAAATTTTGGCCTGTAGGTCCTGGAGAAGTGGATCTTGTGATATTAAAAAGCTGGCTGAGTTAGCCATGGAGAGCCGGTTACTAACAGTGCTCTTCAATGGCCTCTGATTCAGTTCCTGCTTTCAGTTTTGCCTTGACTTCCTTGTTGGTGAACTGTAATCTAAGGAGTGAAATAAACCTTTTCCTTCCTTAATTTGCTTTTGGTCATGGTGTTTATCACAGCAATAGAAACTACCTACCTATGACATAAATGAGTACCAGGTTCATGAGATATTGCTATGACAGACCTGGCAGTAATTGGGGGAGAACTGTAGATGCACTTTTAGAAGGTTGGGTTAACAAAGCTATTGAGTGTTCACAACCCAGTTCTACAAACTAAGGAGTTAGCACCAAGAAGAGAGCTGATGATCGAGGCTTAGCTTCTGACATTTCAGAGAAAACAAAACAAAACAAAACAAAAACAAAAACAAAAACAAAAACAAAAACAAAACAAAACAAAACAAAAACCTCTACCACGGCCATTTATGGGCTACTTTGTATTAATATTCTATGGGCCTTGTCAGCTGTGGCTGAGGAGTCAACAGTGATTAAGAAGAAGCCAGAATTACTAGAGTGAAGTTGTTTTTCTGAGATAATCAATTGATACTGGTTAACTGATTAAGAAGAGACCAGTATTATTGATGGGAAAGCTTCTAGAAAAATTTCCCCAAAGTTAGCACAAAGAAGCAGGATCTATACTCTATACTCAGGGAGCATAGAATGCACATCATGCTGGTAGAGTCCCTTGGTAAGGTTTAGATGTCACTCCAGTGATAAAGGTCTTGAAGGCATGAAAGAGAGAACTTAGATGTAATGTGTGGCAGGGACACGGGCCCTGACGAGAGGCTAGAGAAGGCTATTTGTGAGAGTGCCACCTCTGTTGGAGTGGAAACTCCGGCATATTGATGATGCCATTTCTAAGAACTGACTGCCAAAGACAGGGGCAACTGTGGTGTTCAGTCTGCCTGAGCCTACAAGCCAAGCTACAATTGCTATGAATATCAGAGCTGAAGACATGGGCACTTTGGAGCCCAGAAAAACATGAGCCCTAGTCTTCAACCATTGATCTATTAACGTGGATGGAGTTTGGTTTTGCTTTGATTTGCCTGTAATTGTTTCTTATTTCTTCCCCCTTGGAATTAGAAAATATATATGTTGGTTTTGATTTTATAGGAGCACACAGATGACTTTGAACCTTTGGAGAGATGTTGCATTTTTAAAGGAAACTTGAACTTTTAAGACAATGAGAAATTTTAAAACTGCCTTGATTAATGGTTGGTATAAGAAGGCTAAGCACAATGAGGGCAGTGTGCCACATTTGGGCAAGTGGTCCTGGTTTATAGAAGAAAACAAGCTGAGCAAGCCATGGGGACAAGCTAGTAAGCAGTGATCCTCCATGGCTTTCACTTCAATTCCTTATTCCAGGTCCCTGCCTTACTTTCCCTCAACGGACTTATGACCTGGAATCAAATAAAACTTTTTTTTTCTCAAGGCTGCTTTTGGCTATGGTGTTTTATTATAGCAATAGAAATACTAAATAAGACAAGTCTCCACATTCATTTTTGGCATATGAGCAAATGCAATAAATTAAAATTATTTTTATATAAACACATACAATAAATATACAAATATTTTAATTAGTTTTCTTCTAGTAAAGGAAATGTCTTGCTTACTCAGAATGCATGGTTATGAAATAAAGCATTATAATCTACCTCAGGAACAGTGATGTTGTCATTGTTCACTTTCTTCGAGATTAAGTAAGAGAGTAATGCACAGAATATGAATATAAGATAATTTTACTTAACTTGCTTATTCAAAGTGAAAGAAACCGAAGTTCCAGAAATATAAATCAAGTCATAAATTCCAGATCTCTACTCAACTGTTCCAAATCCTTACTAAATTTTCCTAGTCTGTTTTCTGAATATCAGTATCCAAAAAATGTGTCACTTCTGAAGTTATTCACCAGTCTTCTGAGCTCACTCCTGTTATTTAGATTGTCACATTTTGTTTTGTGATAGTTTCATTTGGAAAGTCACTGGGAGGGAGAGAGGACCAGCAGTAAGAACAGAAACAGGCAGCCTTGGGAGGTAGGAGTTTGGGGGGACCCTCCAGAATGTACCAGAGACCTAGGAAATTAGAGAGTCTCGGGTCTCAAAGGGAGGAACTTTGGATGAAATGCCCTACAGTAGGGAGAAGGAACTTACAGAGCCACCTCCAGCAGAAAGACAGGACATCAAGTGAGGGATGGGGTTGCCACCCCACAGACAAAACTCTGACCATAATTGTTCCTGTCTGAAAGAACTACAACAATGGAAATGGAGAAGAGCCTGAGGAAAAGAAGGTCTAGCAATAGGCCCAAAGTGGAATCCAGCTCAAGGGGAGAACCCAAGGCCTGATACTATTACTATGACTGCCCTCTGAAAGACCCAACAAGCACCTGAAAGAGTCAGATGCAGATATTTGCACCCAACCAATGGACAGAAGCTGCTGACCCCTGTGGTTGAATTAGGGGAAAGCTGGAAGAAGCTGAAGAGGAGGGTAACCCTGTAAGAGGACCAGCAATCACAATTAATCTGGACCCCCTAAATCTCTCAAACAGTGGGCCACCAACCAGGCAGCCTAAACCTGCTGATATGAGGCCCCCAACACATATACAGCAGAGGACTGCGGAGTCTGTGTTCAGTCAGAAAAGACACACCAAATCCTCAAGAGACTATAAGCCCCAGGGAGTTTAGAGGTCTGGTTGGGTGGACGCTGAGAGGTGGGGTGGGGAAATCCTTGTGGAGACAAGGAGATGGGGAGGAGGTATGGGATGTGGAACATTTGGAGGGTGGACAGGGAGAGGGATAAAATCTGGAGTGAAAAAAATTAAATTAAATAATAAAAGATTATTTTTTTAAAAAGTCACTGTATTTTACTAATAAATTTATTGTACGTATTATGGCCATTCTTCTATTATACCATTCTATTTGTTTATCTTCTATCTCTTCCTCCCTCTGTCCATTCCACTTTCCATCCCTTCCTATCTGCCTCTCTGTGCATCATTCTCTCTCATATATGACTTTAAAATACTATTAATGACCAGATTCATACTTTTGTGAGTTGATTACTTATGCATTGAAAGACCAATGAAGTGAAGCACCTCATTATTTAATATGTCTGCTGGGGAATGATACCTGTGTCTCGCTGTTGTTCATGCTTCAACTTCAGAAGCATCTTACACAATTCCCATGGATGCACACTCCTACTGCATCCATTTTCTCCAGAGTTCCTCCTTACTTGTAGAGCATGCTAACTAGACACCTCTTCCTTGTGGTTAACCAAAGAGAATGGATTTATTATTCCAATAATTAAGTGTTGGATTCTTATTTACTCTTTTCCATTTCCCTTCACAAAGGTGAAATGTGCTGTCTGTGACACTTTTGCCTGCATATGCACTGAAGCACTGAAGGCCAGCAGAAAGCATAGAAACAGGCAACCTCGAAAAATAGGAGGTTGGGGGGAGGGGGACCCTCCAGAATGCACCAGAGACCTGGAAGGTGAGAGACTCTCAGGACTCAAAGGGAGGAATCTTATATGAAATGCTCAACAGTAGAGAGAGGGAACTTACAGAGCCCACCTCCAACAGAAAGATAGGACATCAAGTGAGGGATTGGGTTGCCATCTGACAGTCACATCTCTGACCCAGAATTGTTCCTGACTGAAAGAATTACAAGGATGGAAATGGAGAGGAGCCTGAGAAAAAAGAAGATCCAGCAACAGGTCCAAAGTGGGATCCAGCTCAAGGTAGGACCCAAGGACTGACACTGAGGCCATGGAGTGCTCAGAAAAAGGGACCTATCATGACTGCCCCCTGAAAGGCCCAACAAACAGCTAAAAGAGTCAGATGTGTTATTTGCACCAAACCAATGGAGAGAAGCATCTGACCCCTGTGGTTGAATAAGGGAGGGCTAAAAGAAGCTGAGGAGAAGGGTGATGCTGTAGGAAGACAAGCAGTCTCAAATAATTTGGACCCGTGAGAACTCTCAAACCAAACAGACAGGATACACCAGCTGCTATGAGGCCCCCAACAAACGTAGAGTAGAGGACTTCTGGGTCTGTGTTCATTCAGAGATGATGCACCTAACCCTCAAGAGACTGGAGGCCCCAGGGAGTTTAGAGGTCATGTAGGGTCAGGCCTGGGTCACCCAAGTGGGAATAGGTGGGGTGGGGAGATGGTATGGGATGTGGCGCCTTTGGAGGGTGAATGGGGGGGGGGGAATGGACTATGGAGTATAAAAAGTAAATTAATTTTTAAAAAAGAATTTAACAAATCTATCTGGTAACTTATACTGTATTTTTAATAAAGTCACATTCTAGGGATCAGTAGTTTAGTCAACATCATTTGCAATTAGTCAAGCAACTAATTAAACTTAAATATTGTGAATAATAGAGGCAATAACAACACTATTTGAAAATGTTTCAACTTTTGAAGTATATTAGTCAATGCATGAGGCATTTGAAAGCATATGGATACTCTATAATGATATCATTTATAATATTTACATTGCAAGCAGACCCCGAATTATATATTCTCAAGAAAACCATTTAACAATGACGTTATGCTAGGATAGAATTTATAGCATTTTTTACATGTTAAAAATTCATTTTAATTATCTTTTAGACTCACTGAGTAGAATAAGGATTGTGATAACTATTAAGAAAATTAAATATGAATTACCAGGATGAGAGAGAGAGAGAAAGAGAGAGAGAGAGAGAGAGAGAGAGAGAGAGAGAGAGAGAATATGGTGCATTAAAAAGTAGATTTCTTAAGTCAGAGCCCAGAGCATTTTCAGAGAATCTACTTGCTTCATAAGTCATGGAAGACAAAAGAAATCCTCCAAAAAGCTTAGTTCAGAGATAAAGGAAGGATATAGCCTAGGCTTGAAATAGAAAAGCCTCAGGCTCCTCAGTTAGGACAAAGAAAGTCTCAGGAGTCTGGCAGCACTATTTTCCTACTTATTTCTGCAGTTTAGTTTAGTTTGGAATTCCATGATGTAGAGCTAAAAAGGAAAATGTGTTTCCCTGTACACCTGTCTCTAAGGAGGACTCTCATCAAGAGAAGATGGCTTAAATAGAGCAATTTATCTCATTTGGAGGGTTCTACCACCAAAGTGCCTTTATCATCTTATATAGGATGCTTAAAATCAAAATGGATGGTTCATCAAAAGCTAAAAGATACTAGAAAAAAAATGCAACAGGAGCCATTTCCACAGCTGATGCTTATCTCAAGAGACCAAACAGTAAGTTTCAGTGGAATGAATCCTCTCATTTTTTTACATGTGCTTATTTTGTATGTAATTACAATTTACAGGAAATTGTGCACAATGGACCAGATTCTTACAGTCTATGATAAACAACTGAGATTACAAATACAGATTGTTCACTCTAGGATATATGAGATAATTGAAGAAAAAAACACATTGAAGGAATATTTGGTTTGGGTATGAAACAGCATGTAGCTCTGAGACCATTTGTTGTAAAGGAGGTGTTTTTGCAAACCAAAGATTTTTAAAACCAACTGGAATATATTTATTTTCTAATTCTCTCCTCTAACTGTTCGCTAGACCTTGTTGATGATAATTACATGGTGCCCAAAATCTTGATTTCACACATCTAATTCTATGACTTATCATCCAATTGTTGATGCTTTCCCCGAAAGCACAACTGAAGAAATCAAGTTAAAACTTAGCAAGTCAGTAGGAAGCTCTGTCCACATTCTCTCCATTCACCAACTCACGCATTCATTGCTCTAATTAATTTATATCCCATCATCCACTGTTATAAGCACAACTCCTTTGTACCCTTTTCTCTAGTTTCCGTTTAGTTGGCCAGAGCTCCAGCTAGGGTGAATCAATAGTCCACCTTTTTATGATGGACTGTTCTTAGCATATCTAAAAGCAACCGCTTACTTGTTCACTGGATTCTGTCATCAATCAGCCACCAGTACCTAAATATGGAGTTATATTCTTAAACTACTCACTTAATCCTGATTTCATTTGAAAAATTCTATAACTGTGTTGATGTACTTTTAGTACTTTTCAATTGTCATTTCCATGAATGTGGGTGTTTTGTGTTTTGTCAGCTTTTGTATGTCTGTGTAGCATATGTATGCAGGCTCCTCAGTTGGTAGCATCCGCTATTGTAAACATCTATGTCAGTTCAGAGAATCAAACACATATGCCTTTGAAGAACATCCTGTGCTCTTACCTATTGAGCCATCTCTATAGCCCCTGTAGATAACCATTAAATTAAGTTGTAGTGAATCAATAGGAAGCAGAAAACAGTGAAAGGGGGAATTGGTACAACTGTGTGAAGTTGGTACTTTGGTAACATATTCCAGATTGCCTTCTGGGTTATATGGTGGAATGCCCATGAATTCTCCATTCCAGATGGAGGATACAGAGTTGTTGAATGTTGTGAAAGTATAAGTGGGATGGAAGTAAAAGGTCAAAGTACAGTGGCTAAAACTGAGTTGTATGGTGAGATACCAAGAGAGTCAAAGAAAAAAATCTCAAATGTGTCCGTGACATATATAAAACATAGAATGGATGAAGAAAGGGCACTGGGCCATTCTCTAACAGTATGTTGTTACAAAAGATATTAAAACCCAGATGAAGAATAGTAATACAGAGATAGATGTTCATGCTGATATAAAAGCCTTACATGAATGAGATATGGATGTGGAAAGTGACTGGGAGATAAGGACATGGCTTCAACCAAAGGTTTTTGTCTGGACTATAATAGCATATACACTACAGACACTGTGCTTCTAATGGAAAGGAGGTATTTTTAAAAATAGCAGATGTCAGAAAAAAAGGACCCCTTCTATCCTCAGGACTTGGAATCAGCTGGAGGCCATGAAGAAAACAAACAAGCCACTCTTACCTGGCAGAGTCTGAGGGCATTTTGTTCTGTGAAGAAATAAATACACTTCTAGAATGAGTGAGAAAGGATACTCAGGTAGGTTGACAGACACAAAGATACTGTTTCTACAGATTTCAAGATGCTAAGTTCAGGAAGAACAATGATATCCTTGGGGCATCTGTTTTAATTGGCTATTCTAGTGGGATATTAAAATTGTCCTGATTTATATTCAATAGACCCAGGAGTACTCTCTAGCCAATTTTGTGCATTCATAAACCATTTGATGATTTTACCTAATTAAATATATTTATTCTTGATTCCATGCCAAGATAGTGAGTCAGAACATATTCATTTGAGTAATAACACATTTAGACAGAAAGATACAGTTATTCAATTGAGTTGAAACTAAGTAGGCTCAACCTATGGCAATCAATATTCTGGTCAGATATTAACAGCATACCCTCAATTAAATAACACTTAAATTTAAATGTTCAAAATATATTGAACTTTTCAAATGGTGTCCTTATCCTTCAAATGGTGTTCTTATATTTCTAGCCACCTCACTATAAAATTGAATCAAAATCAAACTTTTCTTCATCTAGTATGAAAATTATGCATGCATTACATACTGCTTTTGAGCAAGGAAAAGTATATAATTGCTAGTTAGTGTTCTGTGAAATCATTTAACATCAGAAAGTTCATGATTCATTAATGATTAGATTCTCCTTCAAAGCTGTGTCAATTTTAAAGAAAAATATGCTCATTTCCCCACAATGGAAAGTAACTACATTCTGATTTTAAATATAAATATTCTCTAATTAAGATGCCTCTGGTAATTTAAGATTCAATGAAAGCCCTACAATATATTTATAGGTATAAAATACTCTTAACTTACTTTGTGGAAAACAAAAGAAAGAGCAAAATATTATTGTAGAATTTTTAAGTAACAGAACATTGGATTTAGTAAGAGCTAATGTGAAAGGCTGGATGAGAGACTGAGCACATAAAAACAGTAATAGTAAAAAGCCATAATAATAGGTGAAAATATTTGTAAGAGAGATATTATTATCACCTCTATATTATATGCAATAATAAAGAAGGGAGGAAAGTTAGTTGCCTAAAACCTCAGTAGTCATTAAAAAACAGCTTTCCTATCACAAAAGCAAAAATTTTTATATTAAGAATGACAACTCCAATACAACCAAACAAAAACCAAAAGGACAACAAAAAAATTCCAAACCATAACAACAGCATCAACAACAAAACCCCACAAAAAGTGTAAGAGAGAAAACACATGAATTTAGGTGGTTAGGGGGGTTGGAGGACCTGGGAGGACTTGAATTAGGAAACTACCTGGTCAGAATACATTATATGTCTGCTTGCACACTTCCATTCTTCTAGCCATGATAATAATGAACTAAACCTCAGAAAGTGTAAGCCCAGCCCCAATTAAATCTCTTTAGCCCCCCTTCCCTTTGCCTCTATGAAGGTGCTCCTCCATCCACTCACCCACTCCCTCCTCACTGCTCTAGCATCCCCCTAGCCTGAGATATCAAGCATCCACAGGAACAAAGGCCTCCCCTCCCATTGATGCCAGATAAGGCAATCCTCTGCTAGATGTATTCCTGGAGCCATAGATCCCTCCATGTATACTCTTTCGCTAGTGGTTTAGATCCTGGGAGCTCAGGGTGGTCCAGTTAGTTGATATTGTAAGGTCAAAAACACAGTTGACAGCACATGCTGTTGAGGATGTGGAAAAATAGGAACCCTCCTCCATTGCTGGTGGGATTGAAAGCCAGTAAAACCACTTTGGAAATCAATCTGGTGGTTCCTAGAAATTTGGAAATAGTTCCACCTGAAGACTCAGCTATACCACCCTGGGACATATACCCAAAAGATACTCCAACATATAAATGCTCCACTATGTTCATAGCAGCCTTATTTATAATAGCCAGAAGCTGGAAACAACCCAGATGTCCCTCAAGAGAAGAATGGAAACAGAACATATGGTACATGTACACAATGGAGTACTACTCAGCTATTAAAAACAATGACTCCATGAAATTCTTAAGCAAATGGATGGAACTAGAAAATATCATCCTGAATGAGGTAACCCAGACACAAAAGAACACACATGGTATGTACTCACTGATAAGTGGATCTCACTGATAAGTGGATATTAGCCCCAAAGCTCAGAATACCCACAATACAACCCACAACCCATATGGAGCTTAAGAAGAAGGAAGACCAAACTGTAGATGCTTCAATCCTACATAGAAGGGGGAACAAAATAATCACAGGAGGTAGAGAAAGAGAGGGACCTGGGAGGGGAAGGGGGAAATAGGGGAAGTAGGATCAGGTATTGGAAGGGACAGGAGAGAAGTACAGAGGGTTGGGAAATTGAACAGAAATATTTAGCAGCAGGGGATTGGGAACTGGGGGTAGCCACTAGAAAGTTTCAGATGCCAGGGAAGAGAGAGGTTCCCAGGATCCAATGCAGATTACTTTAGCCTAAATACCCAACAAGGAGAAACTAGAACTTGTAGAGACCATCTCCAGTAGATAGGCATGGCCCCCAGTTGAGGGATGAAGCCATTTCAAAATTTCTAACCAAGAATTGTTCCTGTACAAAGGAAAAACAAGGACAAAAATTGGAACTAAGACTGAAGGAAAATACATCCAGGAACTACCCTAGAGTTCCATCCCATTTGCAGACACCAAACCCTGACACTATTGCTAATGCCAAGAAGTGCTTGCTGACAGGAGCCTGGTATGGCTGTTCCCTGAGAGGTTTTACCAGCACCTGATTAATACAGATGCAGATACTCACAGCCAGCCATCTGACTGAGCCACAGACCCCAATGGAAGAGCTGGGGGGGGTACTGAAAGAGTGAGTATTCTTTAATGCCATGACTCCTGGTATATTAACTACACTTCAGGGCGAGCTTTATATCATAGAGAATTTAGCCAACAAAAACTGAATTGAATGGGTGTAAGAGAGAGGGTAGTGGAGAGAAAATGATGCTGTGTGAATTGAGAGATGAATTAGATCAGATAGGAATTTGAGTAGAGGAGTGAATAAGTTTAAAATGAGTATGTGCCATTCTCAAATGTTTAATAAAAGTGTTGCTTGCAAGAAAGAGAGTCATAAAGGTACACCATGGACTGATAATCTCTCTGGTGGATGTTAACCAGAAAAAACGGGGAAAGTGTTCTAAGTCTTATGCAGGATGATAAAGACAAAGCTTCCATAAATAGGGATTGTTTTTTAAGTTTGAGCACAAACTCATTATCATAGGCACAGTGTTAAAGATGCCCAGGTCACGAATGTAACTTTAAGGTAATTATTAGCAGGAAGTCACATCAGCTATTTGGAAGATTAAAATACAAGTTATTTTTTCAGAAAGAATCTCTTTTGTCAAAAGACCTTAAAGATTTTTAAAAATTTTTCTTTCATACAATACATCCTGACCACAGAATCCCCTCCCTCCACTCCTCCCATCCTTCCTCCAAGCCCCCTCTACCCAAGATTCACTGCTTCTCAGTTTCCCTTTGGGCATCCCAGGGGTATCAGTCAAACAGTTTACAGAGAGCTCTGGGTGTAGCTCCGTGAGTAGGGAGTTTACTTTGCATGCATGAAGCCCTGGGTCAATCCCTAGTACCACATAAACTGGTAGTGCATGCCTGTAATTTCAGCACCTGACAGATGGTAACAGAAGGCTCAGAAGTTTAAAATCATCCTTTGTACATGTGAGGCTGGGTTCCAAATCTATGGCATTCCAATGGGGGATTATATTAATTTTATTAAATTGAAGTTAGAGGACTCATTGACTGTGACAACGTTATTCTCTCAGGGATCACCTGACCTAATGTCAAGAAGTAATCATCTTCCATCCTTCTCTCTTGATTATGGATGTAATGATATGAGATGTTTCAGGTTCCTGCTGCCTTAACTTCTCTACTATGGTTGATTTTGTCTTGAGATGTGAGGTAAAATGATTTTTCTTTAAAAAAAAAAAGTAGAAAGGAAAATTTTAGAACAGCAGAAGTGTATCTTCCAAATATAAATGGTTAATTGTTTATTCAGGTACACCAACACCAAATTTCTCAACCTGGAACAGGAAGACATAAACCATCTTTTAGTGGAGGAAAGGACTTAACCACTTACTTAAGATAAAAATAGTTTCAAAGTCTTCATCAAATAGCACTAGTGAAATCCCCCTAACATTATGGTACATAAAATAAGAAACTAACTGATATGAATACAAAATTAGCCAGAAAATAATTACTCAAAAAGATTTGCCAGTATCTCTAAAAACATATAACTGACAAGACAGACTGAGTTTAATAAATGAGTAATAGAACTGGGATTACAAACAATTCAGTGGGGCCAGGCTGCATTCAGTAAAATAATACTGGGAAGAAATAAGGGGTAGCATACATACACTAGCTTTCTCTTGACATCTTGGCTTTCTGTTTAAAAGCAAGGCATCATCTACATCTTCTTTACTAGGACAAACTTTCATCAGCTGTGCACAGAGGGTACCCTGACTTTTGGAGTGTAGTTCTGGAAGAGCAACTCAAACACCAATCACTGAGGGCTCCCACTTTTAACTTGACATTTCTTTTTTTTTTTTTTTTTTTTT